>NC_056430.1:27919404-28223154 GCF_018296145.1 Oncorhynchus tshawytscha | reverse complement strand
ATGCTGGTGGACAATGGTCATGTCTCAGGGGAACACGTGGGGGGTGATGGAGAGTGACTCACAGAGCCCTGTGGGAATCTGGGAAACTGGTGACCCCCAGATCTACTGCTTAACGTTGGGATAAATGACACAGACAGAGCACACACTCATCATCACAATGTACACATTGGGACTGACAAACATATTCTGCATAAAAATGCACAGTGCTTTCTAATCAAATCAAATGTATTGGTCACATACACGTGTTTAACAGATGTTATTGTGGGTGTAGCGAAATGCTTATGCTTTTAACTCCGACAGTGCAGTAATATCTAACAAGTAATATCTAACAGATTCACAAAATATACCCAAAATACACATACATATAAGTAAGGAATGGATTAAGAATATATACATATAAGTCAGAGTGGCATTGGACTAAGATACAGTGGCATAGTATATAATACAGTATATACATATGAGATGGGTGATTCAATATTAACACACAATTAAAGTGACTAAGATACCGTAGAATAGTATAGAGTACAGTTTATACATATGAGATGAGTAATGCAAGATACAGAGACATTATTAAAGTGACTAAGATACCGTAGAATAGTATAGAGTACAGTTTACACATATGAGATGAGTAATGCTGACTGTGCTGCTGCTCCAGTTTCAACTGTTCTGCATTATTATTATTCGACCATGCTGACTGTGCTGCTGCTCCAGTTTCAACTGTTCTGCATTATTATTATTCGACCATGCTGGTCATTTATGAACATTTGAACATCTTGGCCATGTTCTGTTATAATCTCCACCCGGCACAGCCAGAAGAGGACTGGCCACCCCACATAGCCTGGTTCCTCTCTAGGTTTCTTCCTAGGTTTTGGCCTTTCTAGGGAGTTTTTCCTAGCCACCGTGCTTCTACACCTGCATTGCTTGCTGTTTGGGGTTTTAGGCTGGGTTTCTGTACAGCACTTTGAGATATCAGCTGATGTACGAAGGACTATATAAATAAATTTGATTTGATTTGATTTAATGCAATATTTACACACAATTAAAGTGACTAAGACACCGTAGAATAGTATAGAGTACAGTTTACACATATGAGATGAGTAATGCAAGATACAGAGACACTATTAAAGTGTCCAGTGTTTAATTTCCTTAAAGTGTCCAGTGTTTAATTTCCTTAAAGTGTCCAGTGTTTCATTTCCTTATAGTGGCCAGTGATTCCTAATCTATGTCTATAGGCAGCAGCCTCTGATGTGCTGGAGATGTCTTTTTAACAGTCAGTGGTGTAGTATAGAATACAATGCAGTATATACATATGAAATGGGTGATGCAATAGCTGTTTTTCAGTCTCTTGGTCCCAGCTTTGATACACCTGTACTGACCTCGCCTTCTGGATGATAGCGGGGTGAACAGGCAGTTGCTAGGGTGGTTGATGTCCTTGATGATCTTTTAGGCCTTCCTATGGCATCGGGTGCTGTAGGTGTCCGGGAGGGTGGGAAGTTTTCCCCTGGTAATGCGTTGGGCAGACCGCACCACCCTCTGGAAAGCTTTTTCGGTTGTGGGCGGTGCAGTTTCCGTACCAGGTGGTGATACAGCCCAACAGGATGCTCTCAATTGTGCATCTGTAAAATTTTACGAAGGTTTTAGGTATTAAGCCACATTTCTTTAGCCTGTTGAGGTTGAAGAGGTTCTTCACCACACTGTCTATGTGGGTGGACCATTTCAGTTTGTCAGTGATGTGTACGCCGAGGAACTTGAAGCTTTCCACCTTCTCCACTGCGGTCCCATCGATGTGGATAGGGGGGATGCTCCTTCTGCTGTTTCCTGAAGTCCACGATCATCTCCAATAATGCATTTCATTGGATGATTCCTAGCCTACCATATCATATTTAAATAGGGGGGTGGCAGGTAGCCTAGTGGTTATAGCATTGGGCCAGTAACTGAAAGGTTGCTGAATCAATTCCCCGAGCTGACAAAGTAAAAATCTGTTGTTCTGCCCCTGAACAAGGCAGTTACCCTACTGTTCCATGGTAGGCTGTCATTGTAAATAATAATTTGTTCTTAATGACTTGCCTAGTTAAATAAATTAAATGTTTGATGACTGCATTATGAATGTGACCTCTTGATTTGTTTATTTGAATAAAATAAGTGCTGTTTCAAAATTCTGTGCAAATATAGTATTTTAGATTATTTGCTTCATCCCTAAAAAGTTTTAACACTTTTGAGAAGAATTCATAATTGTTCATGCTACATTTTTTTCCAAATTATTATGAAGTCAACATAATCAGCGTAATGAGATACATTCTTATAGAAGACAGAGAAAATTGCAATATGAGCAACACATAGATCAATATTGGTGTGACTTCAGCATCATTTCTCATAACTATTTGAGAGGTTATGTTGAAATACTGTTCCTATTATTCAGATGGGAGGGAATACACTTCCAGCTTTGAAAGTCCAGATGCAGCAGATGTGTCCTCTGTCTTGGAGCTACTGGTCAGTGTGAGTAGAGAGCTGAGTTTGCCACAGTGAGTCCAGTGTGCTGTGATCAATGCACTACAAAACCTGCTCAGTGGACAATTAGTGACAGCTATTGGCTCTGTGTTGTACTATAGACACAGCCTGACGTCACAGACCATCTGGAATCTGGAGGGAAACTCCTATACTGGCTGATTCAACAAATACTCTTATAGGTACAGGTATATATATATAAATATATATATATACTGTATATACCTTTACCAAATACATTTAAACTCAGTTTGTCTCAATTCCTGACATTTAATCCTAGTAAAAATGACCCGTCTTAGGTCAGTTAGGATCACCACTTTATTTTAAGGATGTAAAATGTCAGAATAATAGTAGAGAGAAGGATTTATTTCATTCCCAGTGGGTCAGAAGTTAACATACACTCAATTAGTATTTGATAGTATTGCCTTTAAACTGTTTAACTTGGGTCAAACGTTTTGGGTAGCCTTCAAGCTTCAAGCCTACAAGCTTCCCACAATAAGTTGGGTGAATTTTGGCCCATTCCTCCTCACAGAGCTGGTGTAACTGAGTCAGGTTTGTAGGTCTTTTTGCTCACACACGCTTTTTCAGTTCTGCCCACAAATTTTCTATAGGATTGAGGTCAGGGCTCTGTGATGGCCACTCCAATACCTTGACTCTGTTGTCCTTAAGCCATTTTGCTACAACTTTGGAAGTATGCTTGGGGTCATTGTCCATTTGGAAGACCCATTTGCGACCAAGCTTTAACTTCCTGACTGATGTCTTGAGATGTTGCTTCAATATATCCACAAAAATGTCCATCCTCATGATGCCATCTATTTTGTGAAGTGCCCCCCACACAACATGATGTTGCCATCCCCGTTCTTCACGGTTGGGATGGTGTTCTTCAGCTTGCAAGTCTCCCCCTTTTTCCTCCAAACATAACGATGGTCAGTATGGCCAAACAGTTCTATTTTTGTTTCATCAGACCAGAGGACATTTCTCCAAAAAGTATGATCTTTGTCCACATGTGCAGTTGCAAACCGTAGTCTGACTTTTTTATGGCGGTTTTGGAGCAGTGGCTTCTTCCTTGCTGAGCGGCCTTTCAGGTTATGTCGATATAGGACTCGTTGTACTGTGGATATACATACTTTTGTACCTGTTTCCTCCACAATCTTCACAAGGTCCTTTGCTGTTGTTCTGGGATTGATTTGCACTTTTCGCACCAGAGTACGTTCATCTCTAGGAGACAGAACGCTTCTCCTTCCTGAGCGGTATGACAGCTGCGTGGTCCGATGGTGTTTATACATGCGTACAACGTGGTACCTTCAGGTGTTTGGAAATTGCTCCCAAGGATGAACTAGACTTGTAGAGGTCTGCAATTTTTTTCTGAGGTCTTGGCTGATTTCTTTTGATTTTACCTAGATGTCAAGCAAAGAGGCACTGAGTTTGAAGTTAGGCCTTGAAATACATCCACAGCTACACCTCCAATTGACTCAAATGATGTCAATTAGCATAGCAGAAACTTCTAAAGCCATGACATAATTTTCTGGAATTTTCCAAGCTGTTTAAAGGCACAGTCAACTTAGTGTATGTAAACTTCTGACCCACTGGAATTGTAATACAGTGAATTATCAGTGAAATAATCTGTCTGTAAACAATTGTTGGAAAAATGACTTGTGTCATGCACAAAGTAGATGTCCTAACTGACTTGCCAAACTATAGTTTGTTAACAAGAAATGTGTGGAGTGGTTGAAAAACGAGTTTTAATGACTCCAACCTAAGTGTATGTAAACTTCCGACTTCAACTGTATATATATAGAAACGTGTTTATCTTTCTGCATCCAAGTTAGTCCAAGTCAATGTCTGCAATTCTTTCTGTTTTCTAAATGGCATTTAAGATTATATAGATTTTTTTCTCCTAGGCAATAGCTAGGTTTTATTAAAGTGAAAATGTCATGTCATTACAAATTAGGACTTAAAATAATTATATTATATTATATATTATATTTTCTTCCATAAGGATAGTTCCAAAAACATACTCAACCAAATAGGCAAATATTTTTTTAATTCCCCTCTATAAGTGTCACACCCTGACCTTAGTGTTCTTTGTTTTCCTTGTTATTTTGGTTAGGTCAGGGTGTGACATGGGTGATGTATGTGTTGATCTTGTCTAGGGGTTTTGTATGTTTATGGGGCTGTTTCCTTTCTAGGTGTTTATGTAAGTCTATGGTTGCCTAGATTGGTTCTCAATTAGAGGCAGGTGCTTATCGTTGTCTCTGATTGGGAACCATATTTAGGCAGCCATGTTCTTTGGGTGATTGTTTCCTGTGTCTGTGTCACACGGGACTGGTTCGTTGACAGTTCACGGTGGTATTTTGTGTTAATGTTCAGTTTTCCCTATTAGAACATGGACACCTACCACGCTGCTTATTGGTCCGATCCTTGCTATACCTCCTCAGAGGAAATCTGCCGTTACAATAAGTGTGCCTATTCCTCACTGCCTCTGAGTGTTCCCCAGACAGTCAGGTGCTGGTGGGACTGATGATGGTGATGACACTAATGACACTGAACTGTGATTCTGCTCTCCAGAGCTTTCCCACACTCTGCCCATTGAGAGAGATTCCATGAAACAATAGAGTGTGCATTGTTAAATGCTAATTCATTGCCCATCATTCCCTTAGTGGTAAAGTTTGTTTTTCAATCAAGGAGGTGGTAATACAAATATTTGGACTAATTGATGATTTGAAGATACTCTTGGTAGCCTATACAAGAATAAACAAGTTTCATTCAAAATCCTGTATTTCCCATATGGCAAATTATTATTGACGTTTTTATTAGAATAAGAACTTTAACAAAAGGCTATATTTAAAAATAAGACTATGACATGCAGTTATTTTTACCAGACACTTTTTATTAATGTCTTTCGTTTGGGAAATTATGTGAACAAAATTCCTCTCCCTATCCCTTGACACTAGTAGGTAGGGGTCTGAGTCTATTGTCCCAATGAGGCTCTGTGAGTGAGTTTTCCTGGGTTTCCCACACTTTCTCCATTCAATGATTTGCTTTCAATGGAAGAACAATATAAGTGTGTCTTATTATTCATACCATTAGCAATGCAGTTGAGTCCAATCCCAGACAAAGAAGGCTACTCTGTGTCTGTCTGCCCACCTGACTATGATAAAACGAGGTTATCAAGAAGCTTTATTTTTACAAGACACCCCAAAAATCTACCTAGCATCAACATATTAGCCAACTCAAGATACAGAACACCTGTAATCTATGGAACAATGCAGAACAGATTTTTCAATATAACATGTGTAAAGCATGTGTAACAGTTTAACTTTAGTCCGTCCCCTCGCCGAGGCCCTTGCAGAGCAAGGGGAACAACTACTTCAAGATCTCAGAGCGAGTTACGTCACCGATTGAAACGCTATTAGTGCGCACCACCGCTGTTTGAATAGGAACGTAGTATGAGTTTCAGGAAATATGAGTGTCTCCTTCTTTTGTAAACTAAAGTCACTCTTCTGTGCTTGTTGACAACCACCAACGTAGACAAATGCTCTGTCACACTAATGCCGTTGTTCACTTGTTAGTAGGAACTCGTACGACTTGCTTACCGGTCGAACGCGACATGTGTTTAACTATAACCCATATAGCCACGGGAAGTAGGGGTGCTGAAAAAATCCCCAGAAAATTCAGAATAAAAAAAAATATATATTAATAATTGTTCTGTTTTTTAAACATTGATTTTACAAAAGTAGTGCACTGGGCCTTTAATAGTCCTGTATAAGTGTACTGATCTATACATCAGCGCTGGAAAAAAGATTAGTCCAGCCCCCCCCCAAACTACTTCCCACGGCTATGCTACAACCAATTAGCGAGTCATACATTTCCGCGTTTTGTAGTTGCGACTAGCACGTCAACACGGCATTAAGCCTGTCGCATGCTTCCCAGTTGCAACATTTTGCACAAATATTTTGCACAAATTTTGTGCCGTTTCTGTTTGTTTTGGTGTTCCGCATGGGCTTTTTTCGTCCGTTAGCGTACCAATAAAATGTTTGTTGAAGCAAGTCAAAGTTCGGTAGCTGAAGTCTACGCCCCTTCGTCAGTGATTGGTCAACAGTCCTTCTAGTTGGAGCCGGAACTATGGACTGAATTATTCAATAGTGTTTGTTGTCATTCAACTATAGACAACTACTTTTCATGCACATATTTTCACTTGAGAGGCGACTAGTTTTCATGCATATATTTTCACTTTAGAGGCGACTAGTTTTCATGCACATTTTTTCATTTCCGAAGTACTGCACCAAACAGCTTGATTAAATGTAAAATTGCTCGACTAAGACCTTGGCATTAAACGTCAAAATCAATTACATATTTCCTGATTTGTCTTAAATGAATTTGGACTATTTTGAGGGAATGTATAGTGATTGCTTCAGCATTTCAAGAGAGACAAAGAATAGTATTGCCGCTTTTTTCTCGTTCAAACAAAGGTCTTTTAAGAGAGTGTGAGCCACAGATGTTCTGAGCTGAGCTGAATTCTGGTAGGAGCAAAGTGAACCTACCTAGTACGCAGGCGCCTTTACTGTATTTGATTGTAAAAATTGATAATCATAAATTGATAATAATTTCAGAGGTATTAGTGATACATGTCTCATACCTCTTAACGCTCATCTAAATTCATTCACACAGGATATGAAATACATATTGGACAATCTTACATTCATGACATAAACCATTGAATCTTTATTTCCTAGGATCTAAGACTTTAGGGTGTCAAATGACCAGTACTCAGACTCTAAACGCAAAGTATAGGATTTTAATAAACCACAAACTATCAGCCACATTTCAAGATTGTTTTTATTTTCATATAGAGAATACATTTCTTAATTGTTAAGAACTTAAACTTTGTGATTAAGCATCACTACATTGCGAGAAAACAGCTTCAAGTCACACAGGCACTCATCATAGACTGTGGGTTATATTAAATATTCATAGAAGAAACATAGACAAATGCAGCTTTAAAAACAAAGCAGACATATGTTAGATATCTCAATATACGAGAATTAAAAAATCGTAATACAAACCAACACAAATTGGTAGTTCATCACAAAAACCAGGCTTGGATATACAGCAAATCAATTAAAGATTTTTAAGTCATCAACAAGAATATAGTTTCTGAAATTCATTAACAGAAGGATTATGTTGCACAATTAAAGAATTTAAACATTCTTTGCTATCTCACCCAATGTGGGTAATAAATAGATTATAATGAACAGTCAACAATATAAACCATCCTTAGCAGATGGAGGAATTTCCTCTTACAAAGTAAAAATAACTTGACATAATACTCAAGTTAAATGAAAAGTGATGATATCAACATGAACTTTCATTAGGAAGGCTTTTTCACATATTCCTGAAAAAATAATGAACACAAACAAATTAAAACTTTGACATTTTCTGCAGAAGGAGAATATTGTCTCATCCTATTCACATTACTGTCCATTAATGTTTGACCAACATGGTCCATTGTGTTTGTCTGAGTGGAGCTTTTAAGTCTGTAGAACTCTACCAGGACCTCCAGAGTGCGCTGTTCACTGGACTCTTTTCTTTGCTGATGCTGTGCTGGGTTAGAGAGCTGAGCTGAGGCAGGTCACTCTCCCTGCGGTTCTTATCAGAGGATGGCTGCAGGCTCTGGAAGTGGCTCAGCAGTCTTCTCTGGGACTCTGTTGTCACCTCATCCTTGGACAGGAAGTGGACAATCTCTTGGACACAGCTGGAGTAACCCTGATTGACAGGTGCTGAGCAGGAGGAGGAACTCACTGATACTGTTGCTGTTTTCTCAGGAAGCAAACTGTCATCTCCAGGATGTCAGCTTTCTCCAGCTTGGAGTCAGGCTGCTGGTTGAGGATCTCTGGAAACAGGGAAGACTTGAGCTGCTCAATGCTGCTGTTGTTACGATCTCTGTAATATCAGCACTGGCTTTCTTAGCTGCAAGAAGAGAAGGAGGGTCATTAATAATCTTATTCTGATATATAACATTAATGAAACACATAAAAAAATCAGTCTAATGAACTTAATTTCCATGAATTTGAATCTCACTTTACGTTGTTGGTCAGAGTCAGATGCTCCTTAAAGTAGATCATTGCTGAAGGGATTGAAGGTGTCGTGGCTGGATCTATGTGTTGTAGAGGTCTTCGTGTAGAGATAATCAGATTTCTACTGGTTTCATCTCTCCTATATATACTCCCAAATCTGCATATGAATGTGTGTGTCTTGGGCTTGTAGGAGAATCTCACAGTCTGTAGCCAATGGGTGAGCTTGGGAGGACAATGAGGAATGTGGAGCTGCCACATGCTCAGTGTTCTTATTACTGGGGGACAATGGTCACATCTCAGGGGAACAGGTGGAGGGGTGGGGGGAGATGGAGAGTGTCTCACAGAGCGCTGTGTGAATCTGGGAAAGTGGTAACACCCAGATCTGCTGCCTGATGTTGGGATCAATGACATTGACATAGCACACACTCATCATCACAATTTACACATGTGTGAATGACTCAAATACTTTCAATAAAACATAGTGTTTCCTAATTTAAAAAAATCTTATTAATTTTGCTCGTATTGCCTAATTAGTCGAATTTAATAACTCTATATAACCGATTTCTTGATTTCCCCTATTATAACTGCCAACACTTTAAAATATTTTAGACGTCGAGCTGTTCAGATGATTCAGAGAATATTCATTTTCTTTTTCAATAATTTTACTGCTTTATAAATGTATCTATCATGTCCAAAACATAACTACAAATCACATGCTCCGAATACAACAGCTGTAGACCTTACAGAGAAACACTTACTTACGAGCCGCTAACCCTAACCAACCATGCCGTTTCAGTGTAACATTAATTATTTATTTATTTTCACCTTTATTTAACCAGGTAGGCCAGTTGAGGACAAGTTCTCATTTTCAACTGCGACCTGGCCAAGATAAAGCAAAGCAGTGCGACAAAAACAACAACAGAGTTACACATAAACAAACGTACAGTCAATAACACAATAGAAAAATCTATGTACAGTGTGTGCAAATGTAGAAGAGTAGGGAGGTAAGGCAATAAATAGGCCATGGAGGCGAAATATTTACAATTTAGCATTAACACTGGAGTGATAGATGTGCAGATGATGATGTGCAAGTAGAGATATTGGGGTGCAAAAGAGCAAGAGGATAAGTAACAATATGGGGATGAGGTAGTCGGGTGTGCTATTTACAGATTGTTTGTGTACAGGTACAGTGATCGGTAAGCTGCTCTGACAGCTGATTCTTAAAGTTAGAGAGGGAGATTTAAGACTCCAGCTTCAGTGATTTTGGCAATTCGTTCTAGTCATTGCCAGCAGAGAACTGGATGGAAAGGCAGCAAAACCAAGTGTTGGCTTGACCAGTGAAATATACCTGCTGGAGCGCGTGCTACGGGTGGGTGTTGCTATGGTGACCAGTGAGCTGAGATAAGGCGGGGCTTTACTTAGCGTAGACTTATAGATGACCTGGAGCCAGTTTGGCCACGAATATGTAGTGAGGGCCAGCCAACGAGAGCATACAGGTCGCAGTGGTGGGTAGTATATGTGGCTTTGGTGAGAAAACGGATGGCACTGTGATAGACTACATACAGTTTGCTGAGTAGAGTGTTGGAGGCTATTTTGTAAATTACATCGCCGAAGTCAAGGATCGGTAGGATAGTCAATTTTACGAGGGTATGTGGCAGCATGAGTGAAGGATGCTTTGTTGCGAAATAGGAAGCCTGATTCTAGATTTAATTTTGGATTTGGATGCTTAATGTGAGTCTGGAAGGAGAGTTTACAGTCTAACCAGATACCTAGGTATTTGTAGTTGTCTACATATTCTAAGTCAGAACCGTCCAGAGTAGTGACGCTAGTCAGGCAGGAAGGTGCGGGCAGCAATCGGTTCAAGAGCATGCACTTAGTTTTACTTGCATTTAAAAGCAGTTGGAGGTCTCGGAAGGAGTGGTGTATGGATTTGAAGCTTGTTTGGAGGTTTGTTAGCACAGTGCCCAAAGAAGGGCCAGATGTATACAGAATGGTGTCATCTGCATAGAGGTGGATCAGAGAATCACCAGCAGCAAGAGCGACATCATTGATATATACAGAGAAAAGAGTCGGCCCGAGATTTGAACCCTGTGGCACCCCCATAGAGACTGCCAGAGGTCCGGACAACAGGCCCTCCGATTTGTCACACTGAACTCTATCTGAGAAGTAGTTGTTGATCCAGGTGAGGCAGTTATTTGAGAAACCAAGGCTGTTGAGTCTGCCGATAAGAATACGGTGATTGACAGAGTCAAAAGACTTGGCCAGGTCGATGAAGATGGCTGCACAGTACTGTCTTTTATCGATGGCGGTTATGATATCATTT
The DNA here is from genome assembly GCF_018296145.1 of Oncorhynchus tshawytscha. Taxonomy (NCBI): domain Eukaryota; kingdom Metazoa; phylum Chordata; class Actinopteri; order Salmoniformes; family Salmonidae; genus Oncorhynchus; species Oncorhynchus tshawytscha. Next base: position 28,212,249 of record NC_056430.1, on the reverse strand, counting down.
AGGACCTTGAGCGTAGCTGAGGTGCACCCATGACCAGCTCGGAAACCAGATTGCATAGTGGAGAAGGTACGGTGGGATTTGAAATGGTCTGTGATCTGTTTGTTAACTTGGCTTTCAAAGATTTTAGAAAGGCAGGGCAGGATGGATATACGTAGGTCTATAACAGTTTCGGTGTAGAGTGTCTCCCCCTTTGAAGAGGGGGATGACCGCGGATGACCGCGGCAGCTTTCCAATCTTTGGCGATACGAAAGAGAGGTTGAATAGGCTGGTAATAGGGGTTGCAACAATTTCAGCGGATCATTTTAGAAAGAGAGGGTCCAGATTGTCTAGCCCAGCTGACTTAGGGATCCAGATTTGCAGCTCTTTCAGAACATAAGCTGTCTGGATTTGGGTGAAGGAGAAGAGGGCTTGGGCAAGTTGCTGCAGGGGTGCTGAGATGTTGGCCGGGGAAGGGGTAGCTAGGTGGAAAATTAGCGATTATCGTAGATTTATCAGTGGTGACAATGTTTCCTATCCTCAGTGTAGTGGGCAGCTGGGAGGAGGTGCTCTTATTCTCCATGGACTTTACAGTGTCCCAAAACCTTTTGGAGTTGGTGCTACAGGATACAAATTTCTGTTTGAAAATGCTAGCCTTAGCTTTCCTAACTGACTGAGTATATTGGTTCCTGACTTCTCAGTTCCCTGAAAAGTTGCAAATAGCGGGGGCTAATCGATGCTAATGCAGAACGCCACAGGATGTTTTTGTACTGGTCAAGGGCAGTCAAGTCTGGGGTGAACCAAGTGCTATATCTGTTCTTAGTTCTACATTTTTTGAATTGGGCATGCTTACTCTATATAGCCTGTCTTACTGTATATAGTCCGCTGTTTTATTTCTTTACTTACCAATTGTTCACCTAACACATTTTTTGCACTATTGGTTTGAGACTGTAAGTAAAGCATTTCACTGTAAGGTCTATACCTGTTGTATTCTGCGCACGTGACAAATAAACTTTGATTTGATTTGATATTTAAGATGGTGAGGAAAGCACTTTTAAAGAGCAACCAGACATCCTCTACTGACAGGATGAGAACAATATCCTTCCAGGATACCCAGGCCAGGTTGATAAGAAAGGCCTGCTCGCTGCAGTGTTTTAGGGAGCGTTTGACAGTGATGAGGGGTGGTCGTTTGACCGTGGACCCATTACGCACAAAGGCAATGAAGCAATGATCGCTGAGATCCTGGTTGAAGACAGCAGAGGTGTATTTCTAAATACAAAAAAAAATGTGTTAGGTGAACAATTGGTAAGTAAAGAAATAAAACAGCGGACTATATACAGTAAGACAGGCTATATAGAGTAAGCATGCCCAATTCAAAAAATGTAGAACTAAGAACAGATATAGCACTTGGTTCACCCCTGACTTGACTGCCCTTGACCAGTACAAAAACATCCTGTGGCGTTCTGCATTAGCATCGATCGGGCAAGCTGGTCAGGATGATATCTAAGAGGGTGCCCATGGTTACGGATTTAGGGTTGTACCTGGTAGGTTCCTTAATAATTTGTGTGAGATTGAGGGCATCTATCTTAGATTGTAGGATGGCCGGGGAGTTAAGCATGTCCCAGTTTAGGTCACCTAACAGTACAAACTCTGAAGATAGATGGGGGACGATCAATTCACATATGGTGTTCAGGGCACAGCTTGGGGCTGAAGGGGGTCTATAAAAATTGGCAGTGGTGAGAGACGTGTTTCTGTAAAGGTGAATTTTTAGTAGAAGTAGAAGCTCGAATTGTTTGGGCACAGACCTGGATAGTATGACAGAACACTGCAGGCTATCTCTGCAGTAGATTGCAACTCCGCCCCCTTTGGCAGTTCTATCTTGTCGGAAAATGTTATAGTTAGGGATGGAAATTTCTGGATTTTCGGTGGCCTTCCTAAGCCAGGATTCAGACACAGTTAGGACATCCGGGTTGGCGGAGTGTGCTAAAGCAGTTAATAAAACAAAGGGAGGAGGCCTCTAATGTTAACATGCATGGAACCAAGGCTTTTACGGTTACAGAAGTCAACAAATGAGAGCGCCTGGGGAATGGGAGTGGATCTAGGGGCTGCAGGGCCTGGGTTAACCTGTACCAGAGGAACAGAGGATGAGTAGGATAAGGGTACGGCTAAACGATATAAGAATTGGTCATCTTGTGCGTTCGGAACAGAGTGTAAAAGGAGCAGATTTCTGGCATAATATATTCAAGGCATATACAGACAAGGGTATGGTAGGATGTGAATACAGTGGAGATAAACCTTGGCATTGAGTGACGATGAGAGAGGTTTTGTCTCTAGGGGCACCATTTAAGCCAGGTGAGGTCACTGCATGTGTTGGGGGTGGAACAAAAGGGCTAGCTAAGGCATATTGAGCAGGGCTGGAGGCTGTACAGTGAAATAAGACAATTATCACTAACCAAAACAGCAGTAGACAAGGCATATCGAAATTAGGGAAGAGGCATCTGTAGTCGAGTGATCATAGGGTCCAGTGAGTAGCCAGGTGAGCTGGAGACACGGCGATTCAGATAGATAGCGATAGATAGATAGAGACTCAAGAGTTCTGGTGGGACTGATGACGCTAATGACAATGTATTGTGACTGCTCTCCAGAGCTTTCTCACACTTTTCACATTGAGAGAGCTTCAAATAAACAATAAACAAAGGTGTACCTTGTTAAATGCTTATTGATATCTACACAAGCAGGTCCCAACAAGCCTTTGGGAAAAAAACTAATGAGTACAATATTTATCAATGAAGAAATAGACTAACACAATGTCAAGTGTGCTCCCTCTCCGGCCTCTAGGTCACCAGGCTGCTCGTTATAGCGCACACCTGTCACTATCGTTACATGCACCTGCACGTCATCCCTCACCTGGACTCCATCACTTCCTTAATTATCTGCCCTATAAATGTCACTCCCTTTGGTTCCTTCCCCGTTTCCTGTCTGTGTGTTGTTTGTGTATCTTGTTTGTATTATGTTTCCATAATTTATTAAAACACTCACTCCCTGAACTTGCTTCGCGACTCTCAGCGCACATCGTTACACACAAAGCTTTTTACGAGAGATGAATGTTGATGGAACATGCAGTACCAGTCAAAAGTTTGGACACACCTACTCGTTCAAGGGTTTTTCTTTATTTGCCTATTTTCTACATTGTAGAATAATAGTGAAGACATCAACACTATGTAATAACACATATGGAATCATGTAGTAACCAAAAAAGTGTTAAACAAATCAAAATATATTTTATATTTGAGATTCTTCAAAGTAGGCACCCTTTGCCTTGATGACACTCTTTGCCTTGGTTACACACTCTTGGTATTGTGTGTAGATTGATGAGGGAAATATGATGGTAAATCACTTCTTAAATATATTGGATACAGACAGTGAACATTAGACAAATGATATATTGTCAGTGCCAACATTTCATACTGCAAATTTTGGCAATATATCATATGTCTAATGTACACTGTCCATATATTACAATGGGCATTTGCCATCACAAATTGAACACGCAGTTAAAGGGCTTAGACTAATAAAGTCCACAATTGGGAAACTGTACTGTACAAATACCATTCAAATGTGCTGTCCTTTGACTGTTTATGATGATTTAAGCAATGAGATGGCTGACTTGATGGCTGTCCAATTGCAATGTGGTACATTGGCATTGGCCATATGATATATTGCAAGTTCACACTTCCATGTTAAGATATGAAATGGACCGTGTACTTTCATCATATCGACATCTGGAGGAGTATCAGTGGCCCTGAATGTGTGGCAAAAATCATTTTTGCAAATCGCATGCACGGAAGCATAGTTAGACAATAACCTGTTAACCAATGTTATCCTATGGGAGAAATTTGGATGTGTCAAACTACATGAACCGCCGCTCGCAGCTAGAATAGCCCCCTCCCCCCGATAACCCCTGTCAAAAATGACATGTATCTTTATGACCCAGAAGCTGCTACTAGCCAGGCTTCATTCCGGCCTACTTGTTTGCACAGTCACTGCAGTCAGATTAAGCGAGCTAAAATCAAGTGGAGCACCACATTGAACTCGGAACAGCCTAGAGACTATAGTGATGCCGTTCGTTTGCCTTTCAGTGTTGATTTCAACCTGTCCATTTGGTGATGGGAAATCCCTGCTTAAATATATTGAAATGGACACTGTCCATTTGCAATATAAAATATGGACAATGACAATTTATCATACTGCAATTGGACAGTCAGCCATCAAGTCAGCCATCAGTCAATAGGACATCATACCAGTGGAGGGTCCTCAGAGGAAGAAGGGCAATCCACCTCAGTGAATTTCATAAAAATAAAAATGTTGAAACAATAAAAAAGTTATCCTTTTCAGATAAAACTATATTATATATATATTTACGTCACCAAATAATTGTTTTAAACACACTGTTTTGCAATGAAGGTCAACAGTAGCCTCAACAGTACTCTGTAAGTTAGCACCATGGTGTAGCCGGAGGACAAAGCTAGCTTCTGTCCTCCTCTTGGTACATTACCTTCAATACAAAACCTAGGAGGCTCATGGTTCTCACCCCATTCCATAGACTTACAAAGTCATTATGACAACATCCGAAGGATGTCCTCCAACCTATCAGTGCTCTTGCAGCATGAACTGACATGTTGTCCACCCAATGAAAAGATGAGAGAATGAATCTTGTACTGAAAGCATAAGCTACAGCTAGCTAACAGTGCAGTGCATAACATGTGGTGAGTCGTTGACTCAAAAAGAGAGAAAGAGAATAGTTGAACAGTTTTGAACAAATTACTTTCTTCCAAAATTAAGAAGAAAGAGAGAGATAGAGAGAGTCATTTTTTCAGTTTTAGTTTCTGCAAATGCAGCTAGCTAGTTTAGCCCACTCAAACACCCTGCTCAAACCGAGGGTTGCTATGTTAGCTAGCTGGCTATGACTATCCAACACAACACTTGAACTCTTCCAAGTCAAGGTAAGCCTTTGGTTTTACAAATGTATTGCCACCGGGGCCTGTGTAACTGCTAAACTTCTTACTGACTGTACACTGTAACATTACCACATGATTGTTTACTAACTCGCTAGTTCTATTAGCTATGTTGACTATGATGTTACTTTAGGTAATATGGTGAAAATTATGTAGGCTGTGTGTAGGAGATATGATATGGTTTGGCATAGCTGATGTGTTGAGCATCGAAGTCCACAAGTGGAGGGAAAAGGTGAGAGGAGGAGAGTGCATAGATACAAGAAGGAATACAATGTGGTTGCTATGAAAGTGAACTGTGCGTGATCAGAGGTGATCATGCATGATCAGAGGTGCGTGATCAGAGGTGCATTCATTCCACCGATTCTGTTGCAAAACGTTTCTTAAATGGAAGCGAACGAAACGGGGATAAACATACCTGAATTTGTCCAATAGAAACACTTCTTTGCAAAAAAACAAGAGTCCTCTCTCATCTTAAATGTCACCAACCGCCACTGTTTACTGACACCAAACGGACTTTGTCCAACTTGCCATCGCATATGTCAGAGCCTGCCTGAAATTCATAGCTCATTCTGTTTAAACATGAAAACACATAGTTATGTTAGAGCTACGGTCTGATTCTGACCGGCAGGCTAAATACCTACATCCAGGGCCGGTTGGCCAGATAGCTAGGTCTGAAAACTTTCCGAATGCACTGTAGCGCTCAGGCCCACAGACCGACTGGCCGGACCTATCTATCTGGCCCTGGCTGGACCAAGCCCGATGAACAGTTCTTGTGCTGACTTTGCTTTCAGAGCTAGTTTGGAACTTCAAATCAAAGTTTATTTGTCACGTGCGCCGAATACAACAGGTGTAGACCTTACAGTGAAATGCTTACTTACAGGCGCCGAATACAACAGGTGTAGACCTTACAGTGAAATGCTTACTTACAGGCTCTACCAATAGTGCAAAAAAGGTATTAGGTGAGCAATAGGTAAGTAAAGAAATAAAACAACAGTAAAAAGACAGTGAAAGATAACAGTAGCGAGACTATAAAAGTAGAGAGGCTACATACAGACACCGGTTAGTCAGGCTGATTGAGGTAGTATGTACATGTAGATATGGTTAAAGTGACTATGCATATATAATGAACAGAGAGTAGCTGTAGGGTAAAATAGGGTTTGGCAGGTGGTGGGTGATGGGACACAATGCAGATAGCCCGGTTAGCCAATGTGCGGGAGAACTGGTTGGTCGGCACCAATTGAGGTAATATGTACATGAATGTACATACTTGGTAGTGAGTGTTGCAACTGAGGACAGACGAATTTTATGCAATATGCGCTTCAGAACTCGATGGTCCCATTCTGTGAGCTAGTGTGGCCTACCAGTTGGCTGCATGACCAAATAAGTCTGGCCAGCCAGATGGACAGACAGACAGACAGACAGACAGACAGACAGACAGACAGACAGACAGACAGACAGACAGACAGACAGACAGACAGACAGACAGAGAGAGAGAGTAAGAGAGAGAGAGAGAATTTATCCAGGGCAGGGTTAATTGGAACAGTGACAGTGGAATCTCTCTCATTTGATGTCACACGTCTGTCACATGTTATGAACCATTATTGGTTGTCACATGAATGAAACAAAACAGTAATGATTTATTAATTATGGTAAATCATGCAAATATAACTTGTCTGTGTATAGCCGTATGTAAGACAACTGTTGGGACTGCCCAAGCAGAGCTCCTGATTGACATGTGTACTATGGTGCATTGAGTTGGTTGGAACCTCTCCAGCGTGCTGATAATAAACAATGATTCATTTAAGATTTACTTTGAGTGTCCCTGTGTAAGAATTTCCACAACAATTTGGCATCAATGAACAGCATGATTGATTCTACCTGCTGAGCTTTCCAGTGTGGATCTGTGAGGAAAACCGGTGGCGCATTTTATTCCCCCGTCTGACCAAAATACGAAGAGACCCGCCCAGAACAGACCCTTACTGTGAGCTGCCCAGGAGGAGACACATCATCCACAAACAATTGAGGGACGGCAACTGATTTCAGCAAGTCAATTTAAAGGAATCTGTATAAAAATGTAAAATATATATAAAAATAAAAGTAACGCATAGAAAGGTACCCATAGTCTACTTGCACACTCATCTTCTGCGCATATATCACTCCAGTGTTTAGTTGCTATATTGTCATTATTTCGACACTATGGCCTATTTATTGCCTTACCTCCCTTATCCTACCTCATTTGCACACACCTTTTCTACTGTATTATTGACTGTATGTTTGTTTTATTCCATGTGTAACTCTGTGTTGCTGTTTGTGTGCAACTGCTTTGCTTTATCTTGGCCAAGTCACAGTTGTAAATGAGAACCTGTTCTCAACTAGGCTACCTGGTTAAATAAAGGTTAAATTAAAAAATAAATAAAAGAGAGAAGACTATTCACTAGATTTATGAGAAAACTAGAGCGAGGCGTAACGGTACCATGGAAAGCCCCGCTGACAGCTGTCTGTAGGTATTTAGAAAAAATGTCTATGTGGTCTGCAGCCACTACAAAATAACACATGGTATTTTTTAATACGGGGTGTTATTTATACGTGTAGCAAGTAGCTGTAAGAGAACCATGACTATAGATATAGTGCATAGCAAGTAACGACAAGAGATGCACAGTTGACGATGCACATGTGGTAATGAGGAGATTACAGAGTGTGTTTGGGAATAGTAAACCCATGTCATCTGATATGTCGGAAGTATTAAGGTGTCTGAAGTATAATTCTATATACGCATGGGTTTATTAAGACTTCCTGCCCAAGATGCAGTAAACTCGATTGTGTTTATTTTCTTTCTTCCAGGACTGATGGAATGGCCACTACCAAGTTTTTATTTAATGTTTATCAGTGATTCTGTATCTCTCCCTTTGAAAGGCTTCCTGAGGCAGGTGCTTTGGGAGAGCAGTTAAAGTACCCGGATCCAGCTGTTAAGGGATCTCCCAAATTAAGCAAGGCCTGGCAATTTTGTTCGTGTTAACCCTACGATTTTTGAGAACAGACGCCAGAACCCACACACAACCCACCTGTTAATTAATATTTGTTAGTGGTGTAAATACTGATTTATGGTGTGGGTTCTGTTTATTTGGGTTTAGTGGGGGTTTTCACAGATTGGAAAGGATGCCGTACAAAAATGACATTTCTATTGGCAGAGATTTGGTTGCACACATGTAAATTCTCTTGATTAGAAAAAATTTACTGAAAAACCCAATGTTTACTATTCCCAATTTGATTTATTGTAATTAGTTTATTTTTGATTTAACAGGCATTGTTGTTTTTTTGGGACGCACAAATCACAATGTGAGTCATATGTACCAAAAGGGGAATTACCGGTCCCCCGTGGCCCTTTAGTAAATATGCAAATAGTTTGTTTATTTAAAAAAAAAATTTTTTTTATACAGATTAATTTAAATTGATTTACTGAAATCAGTTGCTGTCCCTCAATTGTTGGTGGATGATAAGCCTCCTCCTGGGAAGTTCACAGTAAGGGTTTGTTCTGGGCGGCTCCTCGTTGTGATATGTTCAGACAGGAATTTCCCTCATGCTTCATAAAATGCGCCACCGGTTTTCCTTGCAGACCCCCACTGGAAAGCTCCACAGGCAGAATCCATCATCATGTTTGTTGATGCCAAATTGTTGTGGACATTTTTACACAGTGACACTCGAAGTCAATCTTAAATTAATCATTGTTTATTATCAGTGCGCTGGAGAGGTTCCAACCAACTCAATGCACCATAGTACACATGTCAATAGAGTCAAAACCTCTCCAGCGCTCTGACAAATAAACAATTATTCATTTAAGATTGACTTTGAGTGGGGGTCACCACTTTCCCAGATTCACACAGCGCTACAGACTATGAAAAACTCCAACAATCTCCAAACATTCATATGCAGACTTGGGACTATAGATAGGAGAAATCAGATTCTCTCTACACAGAGACCTATACAACACAGAGATCAAACCATGGCACCTACAATCACTATGATCCACTATAGACCAACATGGTCCATTGTGTTTGTCTCAGAGTGGAACTCCAGTCTGTAAAACTCTACCAGGGCCTCCAGAGGGCGATGTTAACTGGACTCTTCTCTTTACTGATGTTGTGCTAGGTTGGGGAGCTCAATTTAGGTAGGTCACTGTCCATCCGGTTCTTATTAGAGAATGGCTGCAGGCTCTGGAAGTGGCTCAGCAGTCTTCTCTATGATCCTCCATTCGCTATGATCCACTCTAAAGATTCAAATTCAAGGACCATTATTCAATTTGATTTGATTATTATTTATTTCAATAATGCCATATTGCTGAGCAATGTTATTAATGACTCTCCTCTTCTTACAGCTAAGAAAGCCAGTGGTGGAGATAGTATCAACAGCAGTGTTGAGCAGCTCATGTCTCTTCTGGGTCCAGAGATCCTCAATCAGCAGCCTGACTCCAAGCTGGAAAAGTGACATCCTGGAGATGATGCTTACTGAGATGACGGCAACAGTCCCAGCCAGTGAGCTCCTACTCATACTCAGCACCTGTCAATCTTGGTTACTCCAGATGTGCACTTCAGATTGTGCATGTCCTGTCCAAGGTTGAGGTGAAGACACTGTCCCAGAGAAGACTGCTGAGCCACTTCCACTTCCAGCCAACATCAGTAAAGAGAAGAGTCCAGTTAACATCGCCCTCTGGAGGCCCTGGTAGAGTCTTACAGACTGGAGTTCCACTCTGAGACAAACACAATGGACCATGTTGGTCTATATTAATGTCATATTTGTCATGGACAATAAAGACAATAGGAAGATATATTCTCTCAATCCCAGTCTTGCTGGGATTGAGACTGTTAATTTCAGTTGTACTCAAGAAGTTGTACTGCTAAATGGCCTATACTATTATTATATTATTCTAAGACAATTGTCCATGAAAATTTGATTTTTGTTTTGTGATGGCATTATATAATTGACATCATAACCTTTATGTTTTGTGAAATATTTGTTGAATACGAGGTCCTCTATGAGGACTTTTACCTAAAATTACCAATATTTTTGTGATTGTCTAATGATATGTTTTAAGGTCAAAGTTTAGAGAATAAGCAAATGTTTCCACTAGATTTGTGTATTGATAAAGATTTACATAATATTGAGCATCTTATATGAAAGCATGTATCAGTTATCCATTTGATAATAATGGACCTAAACTACAGCATCATTATTCATGTGAGGATGATTTACCTAAACTGGTTAGCCTATTATACCTGTAATCATCACTCTCTGTGATAAGCAAAAACTTATCTGTTTTAAGATCATAATACATTACCTGAATATGTCTATACTGAAGAAAAACTTTCTCAAAACTCTTGTTCATTTTCAACAATCCGGTGTGTTTTTTGTAAAGACAGTAAATGTAGGCAATATCCCCATACTCCACCTGGCAGCCCATACTCTGTTAGAGTATGTCTTGGAGATTTTTCCAAGTTTCTGTTTGTGATGTATAATCACTTTGCACAATGTCTCATTGAGACACTTTTAATAAATTCAAAAACAATCAAATTAAATACTTTTTTTCTTATTCTTTATTTACTTTTTCTTATCTTTACTATGATAGTTTACATTTCAGTTCAATAATTGTGTAGGCGTAGGCCTAAACGTTAAATGCTTGCAAATTACCATTTTGTTATGAAGATATTCCCATCACATCAGCATGACATGCTGGAGGTTTATGATGATATGATATTGATTTTAGTTGCACATCAAATGTGTGCCGAATAGCTTCGTGTTTTACCAAATGTTCACCTATGTGTATGTATGTAGGTTTACAGAAAATATCACAGAAGACCAGAGATTACCTACCACATTATCACAGAAATCCAGGGCCATGTTCAGTTGCCAAACGTTATCGAACGTTGCAGATAGAAATTCCATGAATAGAACTAATTCATTGTTCTACATGTCTGAACGTTCTAAAACGTGGCGTCCTCCTAAACGCCCCAGAGATTTTTCCATTGAGGGATTATTATTTATTTGTACCTGAACGTCATTGCGCAACACAAGATGGCGGCGGAAAGTGAGAGAGTAGACAGGAGTAGTCACAGCATGGATAAAAGCATAACTCTTCCACCCAATGAGATCTTCAGGAATTTGGAAAATGCAAAGAGGTTCGCAATAGACATAGGTATACACTAAGTTAATATTTAGATCGCTACTTGAATATATTCACTTGTCTTGTTACTTTGACAATACAACAGGCACACAAGAGGCTAGCAAGCAACGACGTGTGGCTGGCTAGCTAGCTAAACTAGCTGGTTTAAGTACTGTAGCTACCAGTAGTTGCGAAGTTACCTTCGCGCCACTGGTTTGCCACATAAATGTTAGCTGGCTAATTAGCGTTAGTTTATGGGCTAGATAGCTACAGGTTTCTCAAATGGCTAACTAGCTAACTAACCAGCCAATTTGACCGCTGCGCCAGAGTGAGTGAGTTGTCAATAGTTGACTGATGGATTTATTTATCTCACGTGAGACTGCAGAAACCTTTTTGTTCCTCCCACAGGTGGCTCTCTGACGAAACTCGCCTATTACTCCACTGTTCAACACAAAGTAGCGAAAGTACGGTCATTCGACCATACTGCAAAGGTATGTGGCGTCAATAAACTTTGTAACACTGTCCGTAACAAACGTTAGCTCCAATGGAGCAGAGGACACAGCTAAATAAGAGCTTGCGTTCAACGTGTAGTGTGCTATTTACTCGGCAACAGTAACATCAAATGTCAGTGTTCAATTGAGGGGCAAAAGTGATTTGCTGCCCAAGTGCACTGCTATGCAGTGTTACTAGTGTTATTACAGTGTTTAAGCCTGGAGGACTCGTGCCAGAGTAGTTGATCTTATCTCTCAGCACGCTGTACTGTTTAGTCGTAGGTCTCCAATGGGGCAACCTGATAAAGGTGTGTGAATGTAGCTACAGAAATGTAAACTAACTAAGCTTGTGTTAATTAGAGAGTAGCCAATATGGGATTGCTTGAGTGTTGGGTTTGTGGTAGACATATAGGCCACTGATTCATGATGTTGGGCTTCAAAAGGCTGTGTACCTTGGGACAGTGAATATGTAGACTTACAAGTCTTACTGAGCCCACTCAGGTTGCCCTGGAGGTCTCAGGTCTGCAGATTTGGTCTGGTTCCTTATCTGTGTCCCTCTTTACCAGGACACTGAGGATGACCCCCTCTATGAGATCTCAATGCAGGAGGAGATCTTGGCTCGCCTTCACTTCATCAAGTTTGAAAATGCCTACATTGAAACCTGCCTGGACTTTATCAAAGACCACCTGGTCAACACTGACACCAAAGTCATCAAAGCCACTGGTGGAGGGGCTCATAAGTTCAAAGATCTCATAGAGAAGAAACTGAAGCTCAGGTGAGAAAAGGAATATGTTTTGAGGTATTTTGTTAAAATCTAAAACGGCTTTATTTTTAAAGACCGCTTGACCGGTATAAGGTTGAGCTTATTATAATGTAGCTGCTCTTCATGTTTTGACAAGGGTGGACAAGGAGGATGAAATGACATGCCTGATTAAGGGCTGCAACTTTGTGCTGAGGAACATCCCCCACGAGGCTTTTGTCTATGTCAAGCATGCAGACTCTGAATTCCGCTTCCAGAACACTCACCCTGACATCTTCCCTTACCTGCTCATCAACATCGGCTCAGGGGTGTCAATCATCAAGGTACTAATGCCTGACACTCATCTAGATCTGGTGTGACATGTGGCCTATGTACCAATTAATTCAACAAACAATATTTATTTCCAAACAGGTTGAATCAGAGGATACATTTGAGCGTGTTGGAGGAAGCTCCATAGGTGGGGGGACGTTCTGGGGCCTTGGAGCTCTGCTCACAAAAACAAAGGTAAAACCCCTCACCCCCATGCTGACACTTCAAGCAATAGGCTTTTTAAAAAGTCAGGCTACTCAAATGAACTGAAATGTATAGTCTTATTTTCTGTTGGTTCTTGCCAGTTGACATTACTGCAACTTTTATTTTTATTATCAGGAAGACTGCCCTCTGTACTTACAAGCTCTCGTTCTGAATAGGGTTCAGGGGATTTTCTGTGTGGAAAGGTCTTGGATGGGCAGTCTATGTCCAAACAGCATGCCCATTATTAATGTGCACCTTGTGCTGGGGACAATAAATGCCCACTCTAAAATGTACAGTTTTGTCACACTACACAATGCCACAAATCTGTCAAGTTTTGAAGGTGCGTGCAATTGGCATGCTGACTGTAGGAATGTCCAGTAGAGTTGTTGCCAGAGAATTGAATGTTATTTTCTCTACCATAAGCCTCATTCGTCTTATAATTTGTCCGTACGTCCTCCCGGCCTCACAACCGCAGACCACGTATTACCAGCCCAGGACCACATCGGGCTTCTATACCTGTGTCTAACACCAGCCACCTGGACAGCTGATGAAACTGTGGGCTTGCACAACCAAAACATTTCTGCACAAACTAAGGGAAGCTCATCTGTGTGCTCATCATCCTCACCAGGGTCTTGACCTGACTGCAGTTTGGCATCATAACTGACTTCAGTGAGCAAATTTTCACCTTTTATGGCCACTGGCACGATGAAATTCTCTTCACGGATGAATCACGGTTTCAACTGTACCGGGAAGATGGCAGACAGCGTGTATGGCGTTGTATGGGCGAGCGGTTTGCTGATGTCAACGTTGTGAACAGAGTACCCCATGGTGGCGGTGGGGTTATGGTATGGGCAGGCATAAGCTACGGACGGACAATGAACACAATTCAATTTTATTGATATCAATTTGAATGCACAGAGGTACTGTAATGAGGGGTCCCGTGCGACTCAGTTGGTAGAGTGGCACTTGCAATGCCAGGATTGTGGGTTCGATTTCCTCGGACTGGTACGGGAAAAAAAGTGACATGTTTTCACTCACTACTGTAAGTCTCTCTGGATCAGAGCGTCTGCAAAATTGCTAAAATCTAAATGTGTTGAGATGCTAAGACCCATTGTAGTGCCATTCATCCACCGCCATCACCTCATGTTTCAGCATGATTGTGCACGGCCCATGTCGCAAGGATCTGTACACAATTCCTGGAAGCTGAAAATGTCCCAGTTCATCCATGGTCTGTATACTCACCAGACATGTCACTCATTGAGCATGTTTGGGATGCTCAGGATCGATGTGTACGACAGCATATTCCAGGTCATGCTAATATCCAGCAACTTCGCACAGCCATTGAAGCGTAGTGGAACAACATTCCGCAGGCCACAACCAACAGCCTGATCAACTCTATGTGAAGGAGATGTCACACTGCATGAGGCAAATGGTGGTCACTAGGGCATAAAATTAACACCTGCTAAGTGCGGGTAGATTTAAGTATTGGCGGGTAAGAATGTCTATTTCACCAGACATGTTGGCAGGCGGTCAATTTCCATGGCTCTACATTGCGAGCATTACATTTATTAGTAAAAATGAAGTATAATCTAATAAAATGTTTTTTGTCACGTGCGCCGAATACAACCAATGTAGGTAGACCTTACCATGAAATGCTTAGATACAAGCCCTTAACCAACAATGCCGCTCAATAAAAAGTTTAGAAAATATTTACGAAAGTAAAAAAAAAAAAAAGTTAACAAAATAACATTAACGAGGCTGTATACAGGGGGTACGGGTACCAAGTCAATGTGCGGGGGCACAGGTAAGGGAAAGGGGGATGCCTAGTCAGTTGTACAACTGAATGCCTTCAACTGAAATGTTTTTTCTGCATTTAACCCAACCCCTCTGAATCAGAAAGGTGGATGTCGATTAAGGCAGTCCCACACGTCTTTGTCGCCTGGGGAACAGTGGGTTAACTGCCTTGCTCAGGGGCAGAACAATAGATTTTTACCATGTCAGCTCGGGGATTCGATCCAGTAACCTTTCGGTTACTGGCCAACGCCCTAACCACTAGTGTGTACTTGAAGGTAGGCGCAAAGTGACTATGCATAGATGATTAACAGCGAGTAGCAGCAGTGTAAAAATAAAGCTGGTGTCAATGTAAATAGTCCAGGTGCCCATTTGATAAATTGTTCAGCAATCTTATGTTAGTTAGGAAAATGCTGCAGTAGCTGGTTTCAAAGTATTTATGCTGTTTTGTTTCATAGCTGATAATTAAACAAATAATTATTCATCCTACATCCCACCACTGCCTGGCAGGGGATTATTCATCCTACATCCCACCACTGCCTGGCAGGGGAGCTGTGTGCACTGAGTGAAGTGCTGATACTGTAGATTTTTGGAGGTGCTGAGCACAGGCATAAAACTTGGTCTAATTTACTAAAGTCTACAAAGTGAGACTTTGTCCTTGTTTTGTCTATTTACATTGTTTTGTTCACAAGCTTGGTTGTTTTTCAACGTTAGTTTGAGTCTGCTGCTTCAACTAATAGTCAGATCTCAGACTGACTTGACTCCAGTGGCCTTGTTACCATGGTAATCTCTCTGACTTAAACATTTGTCTCTGATATTTTGATTACAAGACTGGTCACAAAAAATGTAATTAAATTTAACATACCACATTTCTTGTTTTAGGAACATTAAAAAGCATGGGCATCAGAATGTTTTTATTTTAAAAATCTATATATTTTGGCGAGTAAAAAAAATCTTGTACATGCCACACTGGCTGGTGGACCAAAAAGTTAATGTTAGGCCCTGGGGGTCACACCTGATACGACTGGTTTTCTGATCAGTGGTTGTAGAGGGTGCAACAGGTCAACACCTCAGGAGTAAATGTCAGTTGGCTTTTTATAGCTGAGAAGAGAGGGGGGGAGAGAGGGAGGAAAAAAAACTATACATACTTAAGTTCACACAGGACACCACAGAAGACAGGAATTTCACCAGATAGGACAGACTGACCTTAGCCCCCCCGGCACATTGACTATTGCAGCATAGATACTGGGGGCTGAGACAGAAGGTCGGGGGACACTGGCCCTGTCCGACTATACCCCCAGACAGTGCAAACCAGGCAGGATATAACCCCACCCAGTTTGCCAAAGCACAGCCACCACACCACGAGAGATATCAGCTTACTACCCTGAAACAAGGCTGAGTATAGCCCACGAAGATCTCCTCCACTACACAAGCCCGAGAGGGTGCAAAAACAGGCAGGAATATCACGACAGTAACTCAACCCACTCGAGTCAAGTTTAGCAAAAAAGATTCCTAGGGATGGCATGGAAGAGTGCTAGAAGGCCAGTAATAGGGTCTGAGGCTGAGAATCCCAGAGGAGAGCCGGCCAGGCAGAGACTGCAATGGCCATCTTCGCACTCCTGGGCCAGATTACACTGGGGGGGGCATTTGAGGTCAGGGGTCTGCAGGCCAGTCAAGTTCATCCACACTGATCTCGACAAACCATTTCTGTATGGACCTCACTTTGTGCATGGGGGCATTGTCATGCTGAAACAGTAAAGGGCCTTCCCCAAACTGTTGGCACAAAATCATCTAGAATGTCATTGTATGCTGTAGCGTTAAGATGTCCCTTCACTGGAACTAAGGGGCCTTGCTCGAAACATGAAAAACAGCCCCAGACCATTATTCCTCCTCCACCAAACTTTTTACAGTTTTCACTATGCGTTCGGACAGGTAGCTTTCTCCTGGCATCCGCCAAACCCGGAGTTGTCCGTCGGACTGGCAGATGGTGAAGCGTGATTCATCAAGCCAGAGAACGCTTTTCCACTGCTCCAGAGTCCATTTGCGGCGAGCTTTACACCACTCCAGCCGACGCTTTGCATTGTGCATGCTGATCTTAGGTTGTAGTGAGGCTGCTCGGCCAAGGAAAACCATATTCATGACTTTCCCGAAGAACAGTTCTTGCTTGTGCTGACGTTGCTTCCAGAGGCAGTTTGGAACTTGGTAGTGAGATTGCAACCTAGAACAGACTTTTTACGCCCTATGCACCTCATCACTTGGTGGTCCTGTTATGTGAGCTTGTGTGCCCTACCACTTTGCGGCTGAGACGTTGTTGCTCCTAGACATTTATACTTCACAATAACAGCACCTACAGTTGGCCGGGCAGCTCTAGCAGGGTAGATATTTGATGAACTGATTTGTTGGAAAGGTGGCATCCTATGACGGTGCCATGCTAAAAGTCACTGAGCTCTTCAGTAAGGCCATTCTACTGCCAATGTTTGTCTATGGAGATTGCATGGCTGTGCTCAATTTTATACACCTGTCAGCAATGGGTGTGGCTGAAATAGCTGAATCCATAAATTAAGGGATGTCCACATACTCGTGTATGTTCGTCAAAAGAGATCAGGGTCTAGAGTAACGCAGAGTTCCTAAAGTTTTATTTGAGATGACTTTATAACTATCACGATGAAATGTCAGATCAAACAACAGATCTGTTTGTTTCTTGGGACCTAGAACTAGCATCTCTGTTTTGTCTGAGTTTTAAAATGTTGACGCCATCCATTTCCTTATGTCTGAAACGCATACGTCCAGGGTAGGTAGTTTTGGTGCTTCACCATGTTTCATCGAAATGTACAGCTGTGTGTGTCTGCATAGCAGTGATATTGTGTTGCAGTGAAGTTGATATTGTGTTTCCGAATGACATCGCCAAGAGGTAGAATATACACTACTGTTCAAAGTTTGGGGTCACTTAGAAATGCCCTTGTTTTTGAAAGAAAATACCTCTCACTCTTTCTATTCTGTTTAGAGCCAGTTTGCGCTGTTCTATGAAGGGAGGAGTACACCGTGTTGTACGAGATCTTCAGTTTCAGAACAGTTTTCAGCTGTGCTAACATAATTGCAAAAGGGTTTTCTAATGATCAATTAGCCTAAAATGATGAACTTGGATTAGCTAACACAACGTGCCATTGGAACACAGGAGTGATGGTTGCTGATAATGGGCCTCTGTACACTCTGTAGATATTCCATTAAAAATCTGCTGTTTCCAGCTACAATAGTCATTTACAACGTTAACCATGTCTACATTCTATTTCTGAATCAATTTGATGTTATTTGAATGGACCAAATATTTGCTTTTCTTTCAAAAACGAGGATATTTAAGTGACCCCAAACTTTTGTGTGTAATCGGAACCTTGAGGAACACCGAAACAACATATAATTGATTTGTCAGAGGACAAACCATCCACGGAGACAAGCTGATATCTTTCCGACAGATCAGATCTAAACCAGGCAAGAACTTGTCCGTGTAGACCAATTAGGGTTTCCAATCTTTCCAAAAGAGTGTGGTGACTGGTGTCAAAGGCAACACTAAGGTCTAGGAGCATGAGGACCGATGCAGAGCCTTGGTCTGACGCCATTAAACTATCATTTACTACCACCTTCAATTGGTCATGGACTCTACCAGGTGTTCAAAGCTTTCCAGAGATGCTGGCCCATGTTGACTCCAATGCTTCCCACAGTTGTCAAGTTGGCTTCATGTCCTTTTTTGAGTGGTAGACCATTCTTGATGCACACAGGAAACAGTTGAGCATGCAGTTCTTAACACAATGGTGCGTCTGGCACCAACTACCATACCCCGTTCAAAGGAACTTACATTTGTTGTCTTGCCCATTCACCCTCTGAATGGCACACATACACAATCCATGTCTCGTTTTTCTTGAGGCTTAAAAATCCTTCTTTAACCTGTCCATCTACACTGATTTAACAAGTGACATCAATAAGGGATCATTGCATTCATCTGGTCTGTCTCTCATGGAAAGAGCAGGTGTTGATGTTTTTATACTCAGTGTAATACATACATTGCATGTTACACTTATACTGCTCATATAGGCACATGCATAATACTTTACATTTTCCCATATTCTGTCAGTGGTGTACTAACACAGCTCAGCCTTATGGCGGTTTAGGTATTTGAGGGACCCTATAGCATCTGCCTGAGGGGAGGAGCTGATACTAAGAGTGAAGTACATGGGATGGATCTGAAATAATTTAGCATACTACTTCTATGATTGAATGTTAGAACGAGCATTCTTTTGTTTTCAAAATATTTTTTACTCCTTTTTCTCCACAGTTTTGTGATATTCAATTTGTAATTAATTAGTCTTGTCCCATTCGCTGCAACTCCCGTACGGACTCGGGAGAGGTGAAGTTCGAGAGCCGTGTGTCCTCAAACACAACCCAGCCAAGTTGCACTGCTTCTTGACACGATGCCCGATTTAACCCGGAAGCCAGCCGCACCAAGGTGTCGGAGGAAACACTGTGCACCTGGTGACTGTCGGCGTACAATGAGTCCGGCATGCCACAGAAGTCGCTAGTGTGCAATGGGACAGGAACATCCCTGCTGGCCAAACCCTCCTCTAATCCGGACGACGCTGGGCCAGTTGTGTGCCGCCCCATGGGTCTCCCGGTCGCGACAGAGCCTGGACTCGAACCAAGATCTCTAGTGGCACAGTTGGCACTGCGATACAGTGCCTTAAATCACTGCACCACTCAGGAGGCCCCAGAGCATTATTTTTCTGGTCAACTTCAAAAACCTTGAGTCTACGTAGGAAATGGAGGTGTTGTTGGACTCTGCAGCATGCCCTTTACTTGGCCCTTCCAGCTCAGCATATTGTCCATATGTACACCCAGGTACTTGAACAAACTAAACTGTGCTATGGCATTGTGGACAACCACAGGCACGTGGTCACCGACAGATTTGGGGTGAAACACCATTGGGGTCAAACACCAATTTGTATTGTTTGAATATCTGACCTGTACGCAGTAGTATCAACATCTTTGGACATCAGACCAGGAATGGCAGTATCATCAGAAAACTGGACAATATATTTATCAGGATTACTGCTAGTTCATGGCCCCCATGCTAATGTCTATAGCCTCAGAGAGGGTACTGTTAACTAATCTGTTGAGTACTGCTAGTCATGAATGACTGGTACCACCTTATGGTATAGGGGTTAATACCCATCTGCTTTAACTTGCTGAGTACGACGTGTGGCTGTATTGTGTTAAACGCTTAACTTAAATCAATAAATGGCAGTGTAGCACAGGCCTTGGGGTTTTCCAGATTCTTAACAATGAGATGCACTATGGTGTTTGCATCATCAGTCCTGCAACTTTTGTTATAGGCAACTTGATACAGATCTTTTCAGAACTTCATTATGATGGTCAGACCAACAGGTCTATAGTCATTATTTTATTTTGGGGACTGGAGTGATGGCCTTTTTCCACAGAGATGGGACTGTATGGGAGTCTAGAGACCTGAAAGATAGGGCACCAAGCCGGAGTAAATTCCTCTACACATGTTTTTAGAGGAAAAGCAGAGATGCCATCAGGACCTGTTGCCTTATTCATACAGGTGTGCTTGAAGACTAGTGACATCTATTAGGTTGATTTCCAACCTATGAACACTATCAATGGAGCCAATCACACTTGACAGAGAAGTCATGTACAGTGCATTCAGACCCATTGACTTTTTCCACATTTTGTTATGTTACAGCCTTATTCTAAAATGTATTTAATTTTTTAAATCAATCTACACACAATAATAAGAAAAACCGGTTTATAGAACTTTTAGCACAGTGATTACAGCCTCTAGTCTTCTTGGGTATGACACTACAAGCTTGGCACTTGAATTTGGGGAGTTTCTCCCATTCTTCTCTGTAGATCTACTCAAGCTCTGTCAGGTTGCATGGGGAGTGTCGCTGCACAGCTATTTTCAGATCTCAGAGTTGATCGATAAGGGTTCAAGTCTGGGCTCTGGTTGGGCCACTTAAGGGCATTCAGAGACTTGTCCTGAAGCCATGCCTGTTGTCTTGGCTGTGTGCTTAGGGTAGTTGTCCTGTTGGAAGGTGAACCTTTGCCCCCGTCTGAGGTCCTGAGCAGGTTTTCATCAAGGATCTCTCTGTACTTTGCTTTGTTCATCTTTCCTTCAATCCTGACTAGTCTCCCATTCCCTGCTGCTAAAAAACATCCCCAACCTGGTGCCAGGTTTCCTCCAGATGTGACGCTTGGCATTCAGGCTAGCCAGTTCAATCTTGGTTTCATCAGACCAGAGAATCTGGTTTCTCATGGTCTGAGAGTCCTTTTAGGTGCCTTTTGGCAAACTCCAAGCAGGCTGTTATACCTTTTACTGAGGTGTGGCTTCCGTCTTGCCACGCTACCGTAAAGGTCTGATTGGAGTGCTGCAGAGATGGTTCTCCCATCTCCACAGTGGAACTCTGGAGCAACCATCAGATTCTTGGAACACCTCGCTGACCATGGCCCTTCTCCCCTGATTGCTCAGTTTGTCTGGGTGGCCAGCTCTAGGAAGAGTCTTGGTGGGTCCAAAATTCTTCCATTTAAGAATGGTGGAGGCCACTGTGTTCTTGGGGACCTTCAATGCTGCAGACATGTTTTGGTACCCTTCCCCAGATCTGATCCTCAGCACAATCCTGTCTCTGAGCTCTATGGTCAATTGCATCGACCTCATGGCTTGGTTTTTGCTCTGACATGCACTGTCAACTGTGGGAACTTATATAGACAGGTGTGTGCCTTTCCAAATCATGTTTAATCAATTTCATTTACCACAGGTTGACTCCAATTACATTGTAGAAACTTCTCAAGGATGATCAATGGAAACAGGATGCATCTGAGCTCAATTTTGAGTCTCATAGCAAAGGGTCTGAGTACTTATGTAAATAAGATATTTCTGTATTTTTTTTGCAAACATTTCAAAATACTGTTTTTGCTTTTTAGTTATGGGTTAATGTGTGTAGATTGAGAAATTTCATTTAACCCATTTTAGAAATGCAAAGTAACTAACGTAACAAAATGTGGAAAAAGTCAAGCGGTCTGAATACTTTCTGAATGCACTGTACATACAATCTTGCATAAAAAAAAAATATTTAATTGGCTTTGGTCAGCTAATCTGGTGTGTGTGCAAGTATTTCTTTTGCAGGGTTCATGTAAGTGATTGTGTCAACAGGAGGGCCTCTTAAACATGGTTGGCAACTGCACCAATTGCCACGCTAACCACCTAAGCCCCATTTTTGATCCAGAAAAAACCATGGATGTTACAAAATAGCTTGGCTATCTGGGTTAAAGTGCTGTTTTTAAAACTACTGTACTCTCATGTCCTCCTGCTCTCACCTCATAGAGATTTGATGAACTACTTCAGTTGGCTTCGAAGGGGCAGCACACAAGTGTTGACATGCTAGTCAAAGACATCTACGGGGGATCTTATGTGTCCTTGGGCTTGACTGGGGACCTTATCGCAAGCAGCTTTGGAAAATCTGCTACGGCTGACAAAGGTAAAGAGAGACCAGAGCCCTTGCAGTATGTTTATTATTTGGCCCCATAACCTGTTTTTCATTGTCTTCAGGAGCGGACTCCCTGGCATGCAATCTACCTGCGGAAGCTGGTGGGAGGACCTATAGGAGGACAGGCTCATTGTAATTGCTGAAATGGAACGGAGTTAATGTTTGATACGTTCCATTCCAGCCATTACAATGATCCCGTCCTCCTATAGCTCCTCACACCAGCCTCCACTGCCATATACTGTAATGTATGTTACATTCCTGTTTAGCACTAACAGATTGATGACTTCTAACCCAGTTACTGTGGCCTTGTCCCCTCTAGGCTGTGTGGTTACTGTTGAGAAATAGATGAGGCAGACAGCCATGGAGGCAAAGCAAGCAACTCATTCACTCACTCTATTAGATAGTTCATGTTTTTAATGTATGCCAATAATACCTGAGACAAACAGTCAATACATCATAAACCAACACTGTACTTACTTCAATGGGACCTTGGCTTCTTGTCTAGAGTGACTCCATGTTTCTGGATCTTCACTTGGCTGTATGTTGACTTACTTTTGTTTCCTCCTGAATTAGAGTTCTCTAAAGAAGATATGGCTAAGAGCCTGCTCCATATGATCAGCAATGACATTGGGCAGCTGGCCTGCCTCTATGCCCGGCTCCACAACTTGACCAGGGTCTACTTTGGGGGTTTCTTCATACGAGGACACCCTGTCACTATGCACACCATCACTTACAGTATCAACTTCTTCACCAAGGCAAGCCCCCCAATGTACCTCCTAAACAAGCATTTCTTTCTCAATCTAGGTTTTGCTCTCAGGTACATTTGATTGAGCTCTATATTTAGCCCTGAAAGAGCTTGATCTGATGTCAGCTGACTAAAATCAGGGATATGTCCCTTGGGCCTGGCTCAGAGCTTGAAAACCAGCAATCAAATCTGCCGTGCTGTATTTACACAGTAGCATGGAAATATACCCTTTTTCCTGAATTCAATGTCTTTGGGTTCTGTTACGCAGCAGGTAACAGAACTCTACCTCACAGGTAAATTATTTACATTTTCAGATGGAGACATTTGTGTGGGCAGTTAGAAAAAAACTAAAACATTGACATGACAGGTTTGATTATATTGTCCCCTTAGGCTACTTTTACATGATACAATCTGCAAGTGTAATGAGAGTTAGAAATGGTTCCTTCTGACTGGATATGTATGTATGTTTTTTGCAGGGTGAAGTCCAGGCATTGTTCCTGAGACATGAAGGCTATCTGGGGACTATTGGTGCCTTTCTCAAGGGAGCAGAGGAAGACAGTAAGTTGATGTTTTCCTCTATGGAATTTCTTCATGACAGAAAGTGGCACTGGCAGTCATGCCTTATTACACTCTTTGTTTGATTTGCATTTTCCTGTTGATGAGAAGTTCTTTCTTTTTGAGTCATTTTCACCAGTATTATAATTGTCACTTTATCTAGATCCTAACCAGTACAGTTGGGGGGAGAACTATGCTGGGAGCTCTGGCCTGATGAGTACCTCTCCAGACCTGAACCCCATGCAACGAGCACGCAGTGGAACAGTAAGTCCTTTGTAGAAGAAAATACCTTAAGGTCAGCTTTGGACCACTAGGGTGCGCTCATAACCCACTTGTTGCCATTTGGTGACATTTCATTAACCATTTTAGTAATTCACCCCACCACCCTTTTATCTGATTTCTGAGATAATTGTAGATTTGATATTTTCTGTGGAAATGTCACCACCGCTGTCCTTTTTAAAATCCACAGGCCTGGTGTGACAACAACCTTCATTGATAATTTCATTTAACATTTGATTGTTTTCATCTCTTCTCTTCATATCCACCATATCTTACATCTGTTTACCTACTGTAACCCTTTCCTCAGTTTCCCGTAAGTACTTCCTCATGCTCTGTGTGTAGTGGTTTGATTAGGGCTAAATATTTCCTCATGCTTCTGGCTTTGTAGCTCTACACCTGCCCTAACATTCACATTGGGTTAAGTAAGGTTTCAGAGACAATTGTTGCATTAACTGCCAAATGCCAGCCTTTTCCTTTCACATCGCATTGTTTAACAGCGTTTGAAGTGTTGCTTTTAGCAGTCTGTTTTGAATTGTGACGTGTTATAACCAACCTTAGTCACCTGTGACACTGGCGAATAGTAGGTCTGTTCACCTTAGACACTGAACTTAAAAGCATACTCAAGGCACTGATAGGTGTGAGGACTCCGTATAGGGTACATCTCAACTTTGATGTGTGTGTCGACTGCACTGACAGTGTAATTGTCCCTGAGTGATATGGAGCTTGACACATGCTATTGTCAGCTCACTGACCACTAGGTGGTGTATTGAAAATGGATATATTGGCATTTTTTTGTGACGTTTGAAGGAGTCTGGTTGCTTTGGTTTTACTTTTGATGAGTGCATTAGCCCAGCACTATTTGCAGTGCTTAGTGTGTCTCTTGTCCGGCTCCAGTTTGACATGTTGGAGATGGATCGTCTGGAGAGGCAGCTGGTGAATCTGCCCCTGCTGCAGGACCCGTCCTCCTACATCCCAGACACAGTGGACCTCTCAGAGGATGCCCTTGCACGGGAGTACTGGCTCTACTGCTTTGAGGAGGCCCTGGATGGGGTAAGAGGCAGAGCATCTTCTACTGGTCTATTCATCAATACACACACATTGCATTGCACACACAGCGAGTCCTCAACCTGCGTTGCTTTTAAAATTGCCGATCTGGGTGATGTGCTTTGGACAGGTGGTAAAAAGAGCTGTGGCCAGCCAGCCTGATCTACCAGAGGCTGCTGAACGAGCGGAGAAGTTCCGGCACAAGTACCTGCACAAGCTGCAGACCCTCCGCCACCAGCCTTTGTAAGGGGAGCCACAGCTGCAGATCCTTTTTAAAGGCTGTTAGACTAGAGCTGTTTCTTGATCATTTATGTAGATGCATATCTCCGAAGGCCTCCCAAGTAGTGGATGAAATTGACTCTTGTACATGAAGTCTCACTGTTTCCTGTGCAATCTGTATGTGTTTTTGTCTGCTAATGTAGAGTACTTCTCTTCTCACCTGTAGTGCTTATGGATCCCTCACTGTCAGAAGTCTTTTAGACACAAGAGAACACTGTTTAAACGAGTTCAACTTCCCTGACCCCTACTCAAAGGTTTGACTGGATTCTATAGCACTCTTTTTCCTCTGTTCACAGTTCCCAATACATGCTCCAGTGCTTCTCTTTTTCTGGTCATCTAATGATGAAGCTTATACATGTGGTCTTGGGTGCATTTTGATGTCATTTCATGTCCACTTGCCTTGATTAGTGTCTGTCATTATATGATTTGCTAATGTGGTGGATTAGCTGTGAGAAGATGGAAGCTTCTGTGTCTCAGTTTTGTCTTCATCTTCCACAGATCAAGCAGAGGGAGAATGACATGGCCCTCAAGTACTTCCAGAAGGCAGTCAAGTCCCTGGAGGAGCTGAGCTGGGAGCAGAGGCAGTTTGCCCTGGTCAGGGGCCTCCTGGCTGGGAATGTCTTTGACTGGGGAGCCAAGGCTGTTTCAGAGTGAGTCTGCACTCCTTAATTTGGGACTATGGAGGATTATGACAAATAATATATATTGAGAATTATATGGCAATTTTGAATGAACAAAGACTGTCGCTCACGTTTTCACTTAGTGTTCTGGAGTCTGATCCGGAGTTTGGCTTTGAACAGGCGAAACGACAATTGGAAGGTATGAAAGCTCTTGTTGACTGGGGAAACATTTGGATATTTAAATGGATCCTGCATTTTATATTGCTGCTGTAACCTACTAGGCTACATAATGACAGTCATGTTTTCTCCATAGAGCGGCCGTGGCTTATCGACAACTATGACCAATGGCTCGAGAGACTGAATGTAAGAATTTACACTGTTTTCTGACGTTAGTGTTTAAATTTTGATTATATTAGCTGTATTCTTGTTCTGGGCCACATCCTAACTTAAGCTCCGAGGAATCTCTGTGCCTGGATCTCAATTTAGGATTTGTCCCAAAGATGTGTATGACTTTATGCTGTTGAACAGTAATTGAATACCATGCCTACTGGCTTTCTTTTGCAGGGCCCACCTCATAAGTGTGCATTATTTTTCGTAGATAATAGTGGAATAGACATCATACTGGGAGTCTTCCCATTTGTCAGAGAGCTTCTCTGCAGGGGAACGGAGGTAAGGAACCACATTGTCCACCCCCTAATATCTTGAAACGCTGTCACCTTCACCACCCCTTCAAATACACACTGGATTTAATAAAACATGATGACCGAAGCAAGATTAACTTTTTTCCACTTTATGATATTTTTGGGCCTTTGACACCCTGCATTTGCTGTTTTCCAGGTAGTCCTTGCCAGCAACTCAAGCCCAGCTCTGAATGATGTAACAAACAATGAGCTGCAGATCTTGACTGAAAGAATAGCTGCAATGGATCCAGTTATACAGTGAGTATTTAAGTCTTTTAGCACTGCATTTGTGACTGGATTATGGATACAGTGATCCTTCCCCACCATTTCAATGCCATTTAATTTGTTTTTCAGGTCTGCTGTGAAGGAGGACAGGTTGACGCTAGTCCAGAGTGGCTCCAGCTCTCCGTGCTTAGACTTAAGGTTTGTTTTATTTCCTATGTATGAATTCTATTTCAACGTTACATACCTGTGGTAACTATGTTTAAAAACAACCTTACTGCAGGAATGTCCACCAGAGCTGTTGCCGGAGAATTGAATTTTAATTTCTGTACCATAAGCCACCTTCAACGTCATTTTAGAGAATTTGGCAGTACGTCCAACCGGCCTCACACCACGCCAGCATAGACTTCCACATACGGCTTCTTCTTCACCTGCGGGACTGTCAGAGACGAGCCACCCAGACAGCTGATGAAACTGAGTTTGCACAGCCAAACCATTTCTGCACAAACTGCCAGAAACCGTCTCAGAGAAGCTCATCTGAGTGCTCGTTGTCCTTACTAGGGTCTTGACCTGACTCCAGTTTCAGTGTTGGTACCGACTGCAGTGGGCAAAGGCTCAACTTCGATGGCCACTGGTGAAGTGTGCTCTTCACGGATGTATTCCGGTTTCAAGAGTACCGGGCATATGGCAGACGCAGTATATGGTGTTGTGTGGGTGAGTGGTTTGCTGATGTTGACATTATGAACCCCACCGCCACCATTGGGCACTCTGTTATGGTATGGGCATGTACCAAAGCTGAAGAACATGCGCACATCCAGGTACTTTCCACAGGTGCTGGAGTTGTAGGCAAACTCATGGAAAGCAGAAAGGAAAACGCCGCACTCATGCTTCCAGGTGGTATTTATTAACAACGCTTCGACCATTCGGTCTTCATCAGACATCCATATCCCAGGTGAGGGTGGAAGGTCCTATATATAGGGGCAGTACTGAGTGACATCACTTCCTGAAACAGGAGGTAATTATTTGTATATTACGTAGTTTCACAATATTAACATTCAGTGGATCAAAATATATGATCATACACAGTGAATGTGATCAATATTTACAGTAGTATACATACAATATTCAATTAGGATTTTAAACTATTTAGACATTGAAACTATAAAAACGGTTTCAAGTCAAACTCCTCCATTAAGACCAAGAGGAGAGTGTGTTCAGCCTGTGGATCCAGAAAGATTCCCTTTGAAAAAGTTAACTCTCAATGTCCCCTCCCCTGTGACATCTTGACCATTTCTATTCCAATGTATCTCAGAGAGCTAATAGGATTCCAGCGTGTACAAAATGATCAGCAACCAGATTTTGTCTCGCATGTCCGTATATTGCTGCAGTGCTCACTGATCCGTGTCTTAAGGCTTCTACGGGTTTTCCCTATGTGAGACAGACCACAAGGACATTTTCAACATGTAAATAACATTGGTGGACATGCAGGTAAACAGGCCCTTGATCTTAAGTATTTGTCCTGTATGAGGGTGGGTAAATGAGTTGCCTTTGTACGTAAAGCTGCATTGAGCACATCGGCCACATTTGTGGGGGATATTTAAAAATGGGTTTCAATTGTGGGTCAGTATCAATAATGTACCAGTTCTTATGGTATGGGCAGGCATAAGCTACGGACAACAAACGCGTGCATTTTATCGATTCCGGTTTAAATGCACAGAGATTCCGTGATAAGATCCTGCTATTGTCATGTCATAAATGTTTCAGCATGATAATGCACTGCTCCATGTCGCAAGGATCCGTACACAATTCCAGAAGCTGAAAATGTCCCTGTTTTTCCATGGCTTGCATACTCCCCAGACATGTCACCTATTGAACATGTTTGGGATGCTTTGGATCGACGTGCACAACGGCGCGTTCCAGTTCCCACCGATATCCAGCAACTTCGCACAGCCATTGAAGAGGAGTGGGACAACAGGCCACAATCAACAGCCTGATAAACTCTATGCAAAGGAGATGTCGCGCTGCATGAGGCAAATGGTGTTCACGACAGCTACTGACTGGTTTTCTGATCCAATCCCTTACCTTTTTTTTAAGGTGTTTGTGGCCAACATATGCATATCTGTATTCCCAGTCATGTGAAATCCATAGATTAGGGTCTAATGAATGTACACTGCTCAAAAAAATAAAGGGAACACTAAAATAACATCCTAGATCTGAATGAATGAAATATTCTTATTAAATACTTTTCTTTACATAGTTGAATGTGCTGACAACAAAATCGCACAAATTTATCAACCCATGGAGGTCTGGATTTGGAATCACACTCAAAATTAAAGTGGAAAACCACACTACAGGCTGATCCAACTTTGATGTAATGTCCTTAAAACAAGTTAAAATGAGGCTCAGTAGTGTGTGGCCTCCACGTGCCTGTATGACTTCCCTACAACGCCTGGGCATGCTCCTGATGAGGTGGCGGATGGTTTCCTGAGGGATCTCCTCCCAGACCTGGACTAAAGCATCCGCCAACTCCTGGACAGTCTGTGGTGCAACGTGGCGTTGGTGGATGGAGCGAGACATGATGTCCCAGATGTTCTCAATTGGATTCAGGTCTGGGGAACGGGTGGGCCAGTCCATAGCATCAATGCCTTCCTCTTGCAGGAACTGCTGACACACTCCAGCCACATGAGGTCTAGCATTGTCTTGCATTAGGAGGAATCCAGGGCCAACCGCACCAGCATATGGTCTCACAAGGGGTCTGAGGATCTCATCTTGGTACCTGATGGCAGTCCGGCTACCTCTGGCGAGCACATGGAGGGCTGTGCAGCCCCCTAAAGAAATGCCACCCCACACCATGACTGACCCACCGCCAAACCGGTCATGCTGGAGGATGTTGCAGACAGAACGTTCTCCACTGTGTCTCCAGACTCTGTCACGTCTTTGACATGTGCTCAGTGTGAACCTGCTTTCTGTGAAGGGCACAGGGCACCAGTGGCGAATTTGCCCATCTTGGTGTTCTCTGGCAAATGCCAAACGTCCTGCACGGTGTTCGGCTGTAAGCACAACCCCCACCTGTGGACGTCAGGCCCTCATACCACCCTCATGGAGTCTGTTTCTGACCGTTTGAGCAGACACATGCACATTTGTGGCCTGCTGGAGGTCATTTTGCAGCGCTCTGGCAGTGCTCCTCCTGC
Organism: Oncorhynchus tshawytscha; assembly: GCF_018296145.1. Classification (NCBI taxonomy): domain Eukaryota; kingdom Metazoa; phylum Chordata; class Actinopteri; order Salmoniformes; family Salmonidae; genus Oncorhynchus; species Oncorhynchus tshawytscha. The sequence goes on along the minus strand of NC_056430.1, from coordinate 28,182,381 downwards.
TCCTTGCACAAAGGTGGAGGTAACGGTCCTGCTGCTGGGTTGTTGCCCTCCTACGGCTTCCTCCACGTCTCCTGATGTACTGGCCTGTCTCCTGGTAGCGCCTCCATGCTCTGGACACTACGCTGACAGACACAGCAAACCTTCTTGCCACAGCTCGCATTGATGTGTCATCCTGGATGAGCTGCACTACCTGAGTCACTTGTGTGGGTTGTAGACACCGTCTCATGCTACCACTAGAGTGAAAGCACCGCCAGCATTCAAAAGTGACCAAAACATCAGCCAGGAAGCATAGGAACTGAGAAGTGGTCTGTGGTCACCACCTGCAGAACCACTCCTTTATTGGGGGTGTCTTACTAAATGCCTATAATTTCCACCTGTTGTCTATTCCATTTGCACAACAGCATGTGAAATGTATTGTCAATCAGTGTTGCTTCCTAAGTGGACAGTTTGATTTCACAGAAGTGTGAATGACTTGGAGTTACATTGTGTTTAAGTGTTCAAATTTTTTTTTTGAGCAGTGTATTTCAATTGACTGATTTCCTTATAAACTGTAACTCAGTAAAATCTTTGAAATTGTTGGATGCTACATGTATATCTTTGTTCAGTGTAGTTACTAAGTAATTTCTTCTAATATACATGTTTTAAGGTTATTCCTGTAAATATGATAATTTCTCTCCCCTCAGCCGTTTGGACAAGGTGTTGGCTGGGGTTGTGCGGGAACGCCACACAGACCTGGTGATCATCGAGGGCATGGGCCGGGCCATCCACACCAACTACTACGCCTTGTTAAGCTGCGAGAGCCTCAAGATGGCAGTCATCAAGAACTCCTGGCTGGCTGACCGACTGGGAGGCAAGCTCTTCAGTGTGGTCTTCAAGTACGAGGTGCCACTAGACAAAAAACCCACCACCCTGGATCATGTTCCTGTGACGCCTTCATGATCTCATCATTCTCCTTTTGAAGTCTTATTATGGGACAGGTTGAACTGTTTCCGGTACAAGTTGGAGAGGTCCAGCTAGCTGTGATGGGGTTGATTTCACCGACTCATGATGATTGATATGCAGATTGTACAGGGAGGAGTTTTTAAGATCAGTTTCAGTGGGCTTGGATTGATTTGAAAACTTGGCAGCCTATTTTAGCAAGGATGTCAAAACAGGGTAGAGTATAACATCGCTTAGTAACCTCAATGTTTAAATGTCTTCCTTTTTTGAATATACAACCGTACTTTGCACCATCTTGTGTTCTTGCAGATCACTGCCAAAATTATAGTTATGGTATTAGAACAGACAAACTTGTCAGTGGTAGAGGTGTCCTCTTTGCAGATTGACTGTCAATGCAAGTGAGATCTTCTACTAACTGCATTTATAGACAGGTTATTAGTACCCTGCTGTTTACTTACAGCATCCCAATGGTTACCATGACAACAAGGTGCCACTTTCAGTGGTGAAGAGATGCTTTGCGAGTGCTGTGCTACCAGGGTAATTATAGCAATCTGTGGTGATGCTTCACAAATATATGGTAGATGTGCCTTGAGGTGGGAGTGATAAAATCATAGCTCGTTCAAAATGTAACCAACCTGGTTTAATTTCTATTGCAGGAGAAACATGGGTGTTTGTTACCAGGGGCTACATGAAAGTGGCTTTTCTATGGGTTTGTGTTTGTCTTCCTTTTGAATCCCAAGATTTTCCTCCTTTCATCACTGCCACTAGGTCATTGAGATTATTCACTTAATTGTGATGATCATTGCCTGAGAAGCTAAAATGTTGCAGGGAATTCTTGGCACTTTATTGAGGGGTTAAAAAATGTAATTACAGAAGGTGGCAGTATTTTCATGTGAACATGAGCTCCTAACAACCAAATTAATGATATGGATATTTTGTTATTCATTGGATGTTCTGAGAGCTGTCAATCAAAAAAGTATATTTAAGGTAATTTTCTAGCTTAAATGTGCTATCTTTTTATCAATAATAACATGTTGGCAGCCTTTGTAATTTCAAGGAGGCTTTTTTGGGTTGAGGCATTGCTGTCCAAATGTTTCCATGACTTTATTTGCTTAACCTGTGGATTGATATTGTGTATTGTCATTTGTAAATACATGTGAAATAAGTGTAAATACAATTAATTTGCATTACATGGGTTCATGATGACATTTAGGGAAATTATTGTTCTCTTTACAATCACTTGTAATTAAATGTGAATTTATTTTATTAAAGTAATGCAATTTCTCTTTGTGTTGATTTTGGAGGGCGGTACTTAAAGAATTTTGAGAGGAGTGGATAACTGTGAGGATGTGAGGGAGTACAACGCACTGCTCTAGAATCATCAAAGCGTTTTTAGTGCCGGTGGCGCTATTTGAGAATGGAGTGCTGGTGTGTGTGGCACAGTAGTTGCTCGCTGTGCGCTCTTGCTGGGGAGTCATATGCGCGGTGCCAAGCAGGGGGTCCTCCACAACATGCTGTGCCTCAACTTCTTCATTACCCCCTACTGCCACATGAACGGATGCCGGTTCTTAAGTTATACAATATTCTTACACAAGAAACCCAATTGTTTTATTTTTCCTGCGAAATGATTTATTGATGCACACTTGTGTACTGTACACACTTTGCGTACTACTTGTTTCAATGTTCAGTTCCCATTGCATGTAGGAAACTTTGATATATGAATTGTGCTCAAAGAAGGAATACATTTCGACAGTTTCTCACTTTACCGGCCAACACTGGCGACAAATTGATGTATCCTATCGCAAGCTCAGGAAACATATTATCATGCGCCTCACCTAATGGGACAAACGCTGACACAAATCTCCGCACGAACGCGCATACGGTTACGCGCTTCCAGCCGGTGACTCTTCAAAAACCAGATACAATCCCAACGACCAGCACACAGACCGTGAACGGAGCCTACACAGACGGAATTTGAGTCCTGTGCGCTTTATCAAAATATATCGGTCATCCCATAAGACTGAATTCCCTTTACACTAATAGTCAACCTCAACGGATTAACCAACGCGGGTAAGGTAATTTGTCAATTTATTCAAGTGTTAAAAGGTTCTCTGTCGCAATAACGAACTATAGCCAACCAAATGTGCCACCTGTATCATTCATTTAGCTTTATATTGTTGCATTCAATAGACTACATCTTGTACTAGCTAGTGCATTAATAACACCCACTTTTGTTTCTTCTATAAAGTTATTAGGTTATATGAATGAACTCCACTGAAGGCAAGATAGAAACCGTGGCGGACAATTATTCTAAATTTAAAGAAATATGTGAAATTGTTTGCCTTTTTATTATACTCAACAGTGCCTTCAGTATTCCTAAGTGCTTAGTGGTACGTTTTATGATAATCTTATCTGAACTTAACTGTGTTCTGTTATTTGACAGAGGGGAAAGTCATTCTGATATGGGAAATAAAATATGTTTTTGTTCTGTATCAGGAAAATAGCTCAAAGAGTATTAATGAACATGTTAAAAGAGACTCATATATTGCAATTATGTAGAGAGAGAGTGAGAGATTTTAGGTAGGCTGTCTCCTTGTGAGATCATGCATTTTATTAATCAACTGTAAGTGAATATAAAGCAGAGACAGTGGGTGTACAATATTTGTGGACTCATTAATAAGCCTGTTAATTAAAAGCAAGCCAATCAGCAGGAATGTGAATGTGATCCCTATGAGAACTGTGGAGAGACCTGATTGTGAAGCTCCCGGCAGGGCGATCTGGGGGTCACATCCAGTCCACGTTCACTATTGAGAGAAATTTCATAAAAATAATAGCAAACTCAAGGAAAATATGGAAAGATTAATCATGACTTTATGGTAGCCTAACCAAGCATTAATTAACAAATGTTCTTCCTCCATTCCACTTACGTAGATAACCTCCTAGTACACTATCACTATGCTGCCTCTTCATATAATGTGTAGGCTAGGTAAAGCAGTGAGCTGTGCCAATATAGCAAATCTCCTCCACTATGGACTACATTGGTGATCTACTACCTAGCGTGGCCACCATCTCCATGTCTTATAATGAGCGTTAAAGTGTGATATGCTGTCAACAGTGATCTTTTCGGGTTCATGGTTGGTTCAGTCTGATTGGTTGTTGTTGTGTTTTGGTTTTTGAACAGTGGACCCAGCTGGTCTCCTTGTGTGACATCAAATGAGAGAGAGAGATTCCACTGTCACTGTTCCAATTAACCCTGCCCTGGATAAATTCTCTCTCTCTCTCTCTCTCTCTCTCTGTCTCTCTCTCTCTCTCTCTCTCTCTCTCTTACTGTCTGTCTGTTCTCTTGGCCTACCCTCCCCCTGTCTCTTTGTCTCTCCCTTGTCTTTCTCCTCTCAGTGGGATGTCTGTAGCTCTGTTCTCCTGGTGCTGTTTGTGTCTCAGAGCGTTGCTGGAACGTGTTTCTCTCTCTGCTCTGTGGGTATCTGGAGGAGGTTTCCCCGCTGTGAGTGTGTGTGTGTGCACTGAGCGTGCTCTACGGGAAGATAATGGCCACATTGCGGGATGTCTGTGATGTTGCTGTGCAACCGTGGCAATGTTCGATCTTGCCCCACATCTGTTGTACCTGCAACGAAATTGCCACAGAATCAGTTTGTGCCTCTTCTCTGCATCGGCTCACTTGCTGACAGATGGGCCTTCCTTATGGCTCTCATCACACTGAGCAGTTTCCAGGGGCTCAGCAGATAAGGATGCACACTCAGAGCTGCAAAAGCTCCCAGTTGATGGTATGAAATCTCCAATATTGTTCTCTAGAGAGCTGAAGAATTCAAACTGTTTAAATCAGCGGTCATAGAGCTCACCAGCTTGTAGTCCTAAAACCCATAAATGAGTTACCTCTGGTTCGTTCAGCTATTCCTATGAGGAAAGAATAGGGTTTTGGGATAAACGCTGAAAATAAGGTCTGAGATTAACACAGGCTGAAGAGATCTTATATGTTTTGTTCTATGACATATCAGTCAGTTAACATGACCTTTAGGAATTATATTGCCATTATGTGCTCAAAATTCACAAAAAGTGACTTTAGCTGCTGAAGATGATCTTATAGAACAAAACGTATAAGATCTCCTAAGCCCATGTTTACCACATACCTTATTTTGGGCATTTATCCAAAAACCCTACAAAAACTCCATTCATTTTCCCATAGGTCGAGTTAGTGCCTACAAAAAGACGCCATTACTATTGCTCTCTATTGACTGGGCAGTTGAAAGGCTACTTGCTGATTTTTTTTTATAGTGCTTTCAGTAGCTTTCCTGAAGTATTTGTTGAGAAATCTGATGGAAATCAGACTTATGAAAGTTAAGTGTTGGTAAACATTGAGAATCTTATGTGTTTATTACATGGCGAACACCTGATGAACAGCATATTTTAATCGGCTAATAGATACATGAATGCATCCATTGACTCTTTAAGTCTGCTGAATGATTGAGAAATCAAACCTTTTTTGGGCATTTAAATATACAGGCTATTGAATGATCTTTTTCCCTGCATTCTTATTTTGACTAGAGTGTACAGTTATCGCAGTGGATCACCAGCTGTGTTTACCACAAGACCTCCCATTTGGTTTTGTTTTGGGTGTGGGGGGGGGGTTATTGGCATTGTTCACTGGGGGAGCAAAGAAAGGATGGTGAATTAGTCATGCGTTTCTGGTCTGGTTGGTGTGAAGTCTGTTGTTCTCCAGTGAGCCATATGTGATGGGGACAGGGACCAGAGTCCACCTGAGCCCAGCCACCCCCTCCCTTCCTGACTTCCCATTGTCCTCTCACTCTCACATTACACAGAAGGCACACACTCTGCAACCTGACGGAACACTGCTAATCAGGTAAATCATCTGATATAAATGTGCTTTTGGACATGGGCCTGTAATCTCTTTATGTAAACCCAGAATGATTCCGGGAGTTTTTGGATCTTTGTTTGGTCGTTCTTCGTGGCCATGCTGGTTGCTAGGAGAGACAACAGGACAGGAGCAGATGGCTTCTGGAGGCTTGTGGCCCAGCAGGTGAAGTTATCTATGCACATAAAACAGAGTCCACTGCCAGCCCAGTGCCCAGTGCCACTGCTTCGCCTCACCTTGCCTCGCTGCTCCCCTCACTACCAGGCCCTCTTCAAACTATAATTTCAGCTGTGTCCATGATCTGTTGTAAGCTGAGCTTCTATGAAACATGTCGGGGCCTGATATTGTTGAGCACTGACCAATTGGTCATGGACCAGAGAGAGGTCTCAGATCTCAGTGTTTAATGAACCAGGCCTCAGAGGTGGCCCTTTGCACTCTGCTGCTAGATTACCCATCATCACTGGACCTACCTCTGTCTGAACACTAATTCATCTCAATTCATATCATCTCAGTTTTTCAATAGGTTTTTCAATATGTTCACAGCTTTCCATGTGTATATAAACTGAAGGTACACCTCATACTGTATCCTACTCCTCCTCATGTGCTCTCAAAGCCCTCTCTGTCTTCAGAAAGAGTTTCACGCTTGGCCTGGCCACTTGGTTTTGCCCCCCTGGCCTGGCCACCGCCTCGGCGCCAGATGCTAACCCCTGCTGCGTCCTACCTATATCACACAGTGCTGTATAATACACTGTTTAGTAGGGGCTGCTTATCATCAGAAGATGCTGAGAACTCTACCCCAGTGTGTTCTATTTCCACCCCCATCCTGAGTCTTCTCAAAGGACCACCTGTTGACGGCTACATCAAAGGGCCAAAGGAGAAGGGGCTCTGCTAGGCAAGGATGCTCTTTGCCTCTGTGCCCCTCTCTGTTACCCACCGCCTTCCTTTTAAGGTGACAGGGCTATTCAGGCTCCGACCAGCAGTCCACTCCGTTTCTATGGAGGCGCCCCTTTTCTCTTTATGTGAGAGAGAAATATTTGTGGTGCCATTCAATCAGAATGCTGCTCAGCCTCTGTGTCTGCGCCCCATTATCTGCACACTCATTTCAGAGGACTCTGTGATCTCCAATATGAGTCTGGGCTCAGTCAATATGTACAGTACGTCATGTGCATGTTGATGCTGTTTGCTGCTGTCTATTTTTTGGGACTGGTTGGTTTGTTCATTTTGTCAGCAAGGCCTCATGGTTCTCACTGAGCAGACCAACAAGCTGGAGTGTTTTCTTGCGATGCCATTTTTCTGCGAAGTCTCTCTGTCCTGTGATTAAAAATACCCTTCTCTACCACAGCAGTGTCAAATATACAGGGCTGGAGGATGATATAAAGCCTGACCAAACACTTTGTGTGGGAAAGGGCACTGTACCTCTCTCTCTCAGACACACCGTAAGGTTATAGACGATAAAGGTCTCACCTCAGCAGCTACCGTCCCACTGTTGTTTGCAAACTGCACAGTGGGTAGAACTCCTCCAGAGACAGGCAAGAGATAGCAGTTTGTGTCTAATCCCCATACAGGCCTGCTTGCAATAGCACCACACATTCCCCTTGACAGCAGTTGCTTCTCCTCCTCCCCATAACGCAATCTCCTAGTCCTGGCCTGTTTTCAAAGCACCTAAATAACTCAGTGTAAACCTCAGGGTGGAGTGTTTTTGAAAGTGCGTGCGTGCGTGCGTGTGTGTGTGTGTGTGTGTGTGTGTGTGTGTGATTGAAGAGGCAAGGCTATCGACCTACAACACCCCTGCAGCAGCAGGTCAATACTTCTCCCCTATAGATTTTCTGTATGGGCCGCACCGTCGCCTGTCTTTAACATAAAAGAGTGGCCTGCCAGGGGCAGAGCAGTCATGCTGCGTTGCCAGGGCGATGGATGGTCCAAACCCATCAGAGAGGAACAGAAAGCTCACCTTGTTCTTTTTAATAAACAACCCAAATGAACTCACATGAACTAGACCAGGGGGTTAGAAACAAGAACTCTGACATTTTTCTAGGACATCCCGAGTTGAATACAAATGAAGTCGGTCAGTTAGCTAGTGGTTATTAGTCCTCAGGCCCCATGCCCATATTCTCAGAAAGTCCCACTGTACCAATCACCTTTTGATCTCCTTAGTGCGGTCAGTGGCAGTGCCACTAATTGGGTTATGTCATTATTTCTCAATCATATCGACCTCACACTTGATTCTTACTGTTATAATAAATAGACAGGTGGGTTGGAGATGCAGCTCCTAGAGCCCACAGGTATACATAATGCAAGGCTGTCTTGGAGAACGGCTGAAGCATCTTATGATGAAGAGGATGACAGACCGGGAAATTCATTTTTACAACACATTTTTACAGCACTAAGGGTCTGTATGTCTGTGTCCTATATAGGCTCCTAAAGAGCCACTGCAGCTTGAGAGGCTAGCACAAGAGGGTAATGATTACTGCTAAGACTGATGAGTGCTGCCTTAGCACAGCCACAGGGATGGTGGAAGGGTGAGTAGGCTATGATAGGGTGGTACTGAGTGCTTCTGGGAACAGAGGACAAGGGAACAGCGTACTGCCTGGGGTCTTCCGAGGAGGATAGTGCGGCTGCCTGGTGGTGGACTCCATGGCAGAGGAGGATAGTATGGCTGCCTGGTGGTGGACTCCATGGCAGAGGAGGATAGTATGGCTGCCTGGTGGTGGACTCCATGGCAGAGGAGGATAGTATGGCTGCCTGGTGGTGGATTCCATGGCAGAGGCTCAAAGCCACAGGCACTCACAGAGGGATATCACACCAATCAGCAGTGACTGATGGTGTGAAACACTATGTTCTGTAGGGATTATATAAAACATGACGGGAGACAAGTTTGTCTACATACTGTATATTTGAATGTACTCTGGACTTTCTGAGAAGTATAGTTCACCAGCCCAGTCCATAGTGTGTTTGTGTCATCATAATGTAGCTGCTTCTGTCCATTTTTGTCATGTAAAATATAGAATGAGTGTACTGAAAACTGTTGTATTTTTACAGCAGGTGGCTCTGTGGTTATAGATGATGTCTTCCTCCTGGTGTCTGCCTCTGGCTCTCCTGTTCTCCACTCTGGCTGTTTCACACAGCACTGAACCTGGCTCCACACATGCAAAGAGGAGACTGGCACAGCCCTCGCCAGGCAGTGGCAATGCCCTCCAGTACCCTGATCAGGGCTTCCAGAGTCATGGGCACGGTAGGGAGCGTGGAGGGGGGCATGGTGGCCAGGGGTCCCGCGGTGCCAAAGCCAGTTCTGGGGCTGGGCTTCTCTCCCGCAGGCCCCTGCACCCCGCAGCTCGGCCTGAGGATGATGGGACGGGTCTGGAGGGCCTGAACCCGGTGAGACTGGAGATGGGTCCTGTGGGCAGGGAGCAGGAGAAGGGTCGTGGGGGCTTCAGGAACCCGTCTCATGCCCGAGACAACCACCCTCTGGGGCCACGCAAGGGGAGAGGCCAGGGGCATGGGCACCACTTTGACCAGAGGAGACATGGAGGTCGGAGAGATAAGGGTCGGCTCACTAAAGGTGAATCCCCAATGGATCAAGGGTTATCAGATAATGAGCCGTGAGCCTGTTTGGGATTAGTTCTCTATAAATGTAATATAAAGAGTTCTAAAAGAGCACAAATACTAATCAATTTAAAAACATAATGTTAAATTCTGTGATTTTGTTATAGGGCATTGATAAATTGATTAAGTATTTTAAGTAGTTGACCTTATACTTAACAATGAACAAAAAAAACATAATACATTTTTCTTGGCAACAGGGAGAGATCTTGTTAGGTGTATATGATAATGTCTGGCTATCCTTCACCTCCCCCACCCCTGTTCTGTCCTTCTCTCCCTCATTGTAGGTTTTCTCCCTGAGCCTGAGCTGGGCTCTGTTCTGAAGAACAGGGATCTGTCTGAGGAGGGATCTGTCTCCTCTGCCGCTGCAGCCGCCTCCTCTCACAGATTGACCCCGCCCACTGAACCCCCCTCCCCCATCTACGTGGTCTTTGGCTCCGGCTCCTATGCGGTTTCCACGGTGATGAGCGAGCATCTCCCAACGCTGCCCCCAGCCTCCACCAAACCCCAGGTACCCCATAAAGACATATGAGTGCTTATTAGAAATACCATTGTCAGTTGTGCCTCAGTGTTGTAGGGTTTATAGAGATGCGTGTCCATGGTAAAGAAAGAGCGACTGTATTTCCTATTTGGAAATACCTAGGCTCCATAATGGGCTTAATGTATCACATAGCTCATTATTCATCTCAGAAAAACGAGGAGACAGGCTTTTTAAATTACCTATCAGTTGAGGGTGGTTGGAACATAATAGCCAATATGGTAGTCTGGTCTCAAGGGTTTTTAGATATGATGGATATAGTTATTCTAATCTACATAACACATGCCTTGGGGGTCAAGTTCACACCATCATTGGTCAAGTAGTAGAATACCCTCTCTGTTACTGTCTTGGTTATTATGTATTCCTGTCTGGTAAATCCATGATTGAACGTCTAGGAGGCAATGGGCTCATTTGTATGAGGAGGGGGGTTGTAGAAGTGTGGTGGGTGAGGTGTAGCTGCCTGGCCCCTCCTCCTCATAGCCATCTGTCAATCACTTTCTCCCAGTATGCTGCCTGCCATCACAGCGCTCACACACACAGAGTTAGATATCTTCTCTGCTCCTCAAATATTAATACTCCTTCTCATCTATCATCCATCTATTTATCACAGGATGCTATCAAACCACCAATACACTCATTAGACTGGTAAATAACAGTACTCATCTGTTCCGAGGAGCCTACTCTTTGTCTGTGGTGTTTTCCTCTCCCAGGCCCTTGGTGTTTTCCTCTCCCAGGACCATGGTGTGTTCCTCTCCCAGGCCCATGGTGTTTTCCTCTCCCAGGCCCATGGTGTTTTCCTCTCCCAGGCCCATGGTGTTTTCCTCTCCCAGGCCCATGGTGTTTTCCTCTCCCAGGCCCATGGTGTTTTCCTCTCCCAGGCCCATAATTCCAGAGTTACTGTAGCCCTGTCTGGCTTTACTGGCCTCTGTGAGTGTTTGATGTCTGGTCTGTCTGACTGCTTGGTATGCTGTTTACAAGCTGCCGGAGAACCTTGGAGACCGTGTGTATGTCTTTATTCAGGAGCTGTCAGATACCGGCCTGAAGTGGAAGCCTCGCTTGGAGTGGACCTGGGTTCAATGACACAGGGATGCTGGGAGCGTTCTTAACTAATATTTGATTCCGGCTGCTGGCTAAATAAACAGCCAAGCACTAATATCCCACATCTAATTGATGTTCCTCAATATTTCCTCGGGTGAGACGGAATGAGCTGGGATCAATGTGCACCAGAAGCCTGGTTGGTCCAGTCTCTCTAGACATCACCAGGAGACCTCTCAATGTCAAATTGACTTCATAATAACCTGCTATTATTTTGTTAACACAGCCCAGAGTTCCAGGGGATATGCATTATGTAAAGAGTTTTGTTGAAGTTTATGACATATCGGTTTTGGCTGAGTAATCCTCAGAGGAGATGTTTTGTTAAATTTGACTTCAACTTAAAATTGCTTCGGCTCAGGGTTTAATATTGTGGGACATTGTTGACAGTGTTGGTAAAATCACAGCTGTGTGAATCAGCACAGGCCTTCTCCTCTGACCAGTAGTAACACTACCATCTGATGTATGTATGCTGCCTCAGGTCCATAAACAGTGTAGTAGGTAGCCATGTCCTCAGTAGCCAACTTGATTGCCAGTAAAGCACTCTGGGGTGTGAAGTCATGGGTGTTCACAACTAACAGGCTGTTTTATGGGCCAGGTGGCAGTGCACATCAACACCCCAACAGAAACATACTGGAATGTAGTTAGAGACCAATGGTGTGAGGCTGTAATGGGGTATTTTCTCTGCATTACAGAAGTCTGGCCGGGGGAAGATGCAAGGAGAGGTGATGCCCACTCTGGACATGACTCTGTTTGACTGGACAGACTACGAGGACATGAAGCCAGTGGACGCCTGGCCATCTTCCAGGAAGAAAGGTCAGCACTTTAGATGTTTTGAGAAGATACAGCTAATGTTAATGTTGGTGGAAAGTCACACATGAATGTGTTCACTCCACCCCCCCAAAAAAACATACAGGATCTTAATTTGAGCCAGTCTACTACAGCAGGAAAATAATCCTGCAGCAACATGAAATCTGAATTATTATGTGGATTATAATTAATGGACATTTTTGTAGGGGTTGATAGATTTTCATAATGTGGAAATTACAAACTTCAGAATCCTTTTAAAACCTCAAATACACTACAAATTTAACATTGCCTAGATTGCAGAAAAGTTCTGCTATAACAGGGTGATCATGTCCTACATTTGTAATGATCCCTTGGCATGTACTGAACACGCAGCACAGAATAAACATGTGTGATATATCTGTTATTTCTATTGACATTGAAGTGTTTGCTTGATTGTCCATCTGTTAGTCTGAGCCTGGGTTGAATCATTCAGTCCAAGTACTTTATTGGCAATCTGTTGTTTGTTGTTTTGCATGCTGAAGACAAGCGGCGCAGTAAGAACCTGAGCAGTGGCAATGTGACAGTGGACACTGATGCCATCGAGCCATGTGACCACCATCTGGACTGTCTCCCAGGTCAGTGACTAAACTGTCGCACATCCACTACTCTCCTGACCTCTGATCCTTGACCTCTGACCTCTCAGGTCATGGTCTCCTGAAGGATCGTTATGATAAAGGCCATGTGACGGTTGAAACATTTGTTTTTAAATTTACAACCAGAAGTCACATGGTTTCTCCCTCTATCCCCTCCTATAGGCTCCTGCTGTGACCTGAGACAACACGAGTGTAAGCCTCACAACCGGGGCCTCAACAACAAGTGCTATGACGACTGTATGTGCGAGGAAGGTGAGTAAGGGATGTATCAGGTGAAAGCCACAGAACATCAGAGATTTTGAGAGAACACAACCAACAAACAGTAGGTGATAAAGGTATTTTTCTATATGTCAGTAACCTGCTTATCCATCCTCTATTGTCCTATTACTTTGTCTAAGGGTTCCGTTGCTATGCCAAGTTCCACCGGAAGCGTCGAGTGACCAGGCGAAGGGGCCGCTGCGTGGTGCCAGAGTCGGCCAACAGTGACCAGGGTGCCTTCATCACAGTGTGAGGGGCGACAGACACACACCAGAGGCCCCCACACACACTACAAATTGAACATGACCACTCCCTCTGACAAAACAGACAGAACACAGGTTATACATCACCTGACAGTGATAGTTCATTCAGCATTTTCATACTACCAACTCATATCATCTCCCCCACTTCAATGCCACAAAATCATGTACATGTATGTTAGGTCCAAAACAACAACTGTGCAGTGTCTGAATATCTGTGTCCTGTACATATGAATGTCTTTTCTGAGAATGGATTGATTACCAATTGCTTTTCTACTGATAATGTTACACTACTCTTTAAAAGGTAATTAGTATGATAAGCAAACATGTTTGTTTGAGTTTCCTTTTATATGTTTAACTATATGTTTTATTTATACAATACTTCAAACAGAACTCTCTGTCTATATTGTGTTTTTTTTTTCAACTTAATTGTATGTGATTAAATTCTTGTACAACGATGACGGTTGTCCCTAGTGTTATTGAGGGTTGATCTTTTGGGTGTAGGATTTAGCCATGTCAAATGTCCAGGACCTCATGTTACATCATACCACAGAGTTTCACATGATACAGAGGGAGCTATGGCTCATGTGAGTCAGTGGGGGTTCATGTCCTTTAACCATTTCATGGACAGGCAGGGCAGAGGCAGGCTTGGTTAAGATTCTTATCATTATGCTACCTCTATGGATTCAGTTTGTTTAGTCACGGGGATCAGGGTCTTTTATGAAACTTTATACTCCATGACACCAGTGAGGATAATTCTTCTCAGCACTCTGTGTGGAGACAGATGTGAGAGTTGGTTCCAAAGAGCCACAGGAGCTCTGAGGATGGGGCTGTATGCCCCCTGCTCTCAGTGGGATGCTGTGTGTCAGAGCCCAGGGCCTCCTGGAGGAGGACAGATGCTGTCTCTCTCCCTTTCTTTCCCTGTCTCTCTCTCTCTCTCTCTCTCTCTGCTTCTACGCAGGTGACCTTGATCCTCCACAGTCTCACTGCTGCATCCCTCTTTCACACTTTCTCTCTTGTCTCTCAAATGGAGAAACAAGGTGGTCAAACAAAATTTGAAACACCGAGTGTAAAGAAAGGGAAATCACTGACATCAAGTGCATTGGTGAGTAAAGCATTAGCTGACATGAAGTGTACTAGTGAGTAAAACATTAGCTCCCACTCCCACCACACAATTGCACCTGTATCAATATTTGATCAGGCAGAGTAAGTAATACTTGTCTTTCGTCCCAAACAACCAGCACACTGGGAGCACCATGTTGCTCTCACTCTGATTTACAGTCTTGGAAGAAAAGCAGTAGTGATGTATTTCTTATAATAACCCCTGAGAAAGTGTTGTGCTACTGAGTGCACTGCTGAAACTTGGAAAGCAGCCAGTTGAATGATGGATCACACCCAGCCAAATCGTGGCAGGATACATGGGGAATAGCAGCATCAATAAGGGACCTGCCTAGACTGTAAAACAGCCCATAAAGCCTTTAGATAGAAAGGAATGGAGAATTGTTTAACACTTAGTGTATGAGAAGATGTTTCAGAGGAGTGTTACCACATATTCAATTAAATTCCGATTATTGACTTGGCTCCCAGGTGTAAAGCAAAATTACAACACAAATTAAAGTAATACATCCATCTGTCACAAACACCTCCCTCTTTTCCTATCCCTCCCTTCCCAGTCCCCTCTAGAGATAGAGGATACCCGACCAACGTGCAACGAGACAGATGTGGCTGTTTCTACGACATTTTGAGATCAAATACGTCTTTAAATTAAAATTACAGAAATTATACCCGCTTTGAATAGAAACATTATTGCATGAATTCTACGTTGGTTACTGTCGCTGATGTCACAGAGGTCAAAGAGGTCAACAGGAGGTCAGGTCAGGGGTCGCACCTGCTACGGTTGGCCAGTGGCCATCTGCCATGTTACTGTCACAACAAATGGGTTCATTACCAGCAGGGTGCGAGAGGACAGACACCTTAAAAGAATTGGGAGACACTAATGATAACCAGGACTGTCTAATCCCTGTCACACCATTAGCGATAGTTAGAGCACTTAACTTGGTTTCTAAATAGTTTTAGCATGGACATTACCATTGAAGGCTACCACCATTTTAAAGAAGTCAACTGGATGGGGATCCCTATGGGTTGGGAGCAATCAGCCAATGGGAAAATCTCAATTTCCTCCTCCTCAAATCCCATTGAAGGAGAAGGTCAGAGGGGATACCTGTGCCTTTCTCATCAATGGGTTTTGGGAAGGAGACAAGGAGAGAGGAGTATGAAATTGAGACCTTCCCATATATCAGAGTGAGATACTCTTTTCAAGCGGCACAGACACAGCTATGACCGGACGTGATTTTCGTAGCAGGTTAGGAGACCATTTTCGAAGTGGCGTGAAAAGAGTGTTTCTCAGATCAGAGCATTGTCTTCTTCTTCAAATTGGGTGCTATGGTTTCTAAATGGCTTCAAGCTATATCACCTCCATCTAGTGGCCACAATAAATTAATGACATGCAAGATTTGGTTCAAGACTCCAGTACAGCAGGTGGCCAGCCTGGTCTCATAGACTAGACATAACATAGTAAATGTAAATCCGAGACACTCAATTTATTATGATAAACTCAGCAACAACAAAAAAATGTCCTCTCACTGTCAACTGTGTTTATTTTCAGCAAATTTAACGTGGGAATATTTGTATGAACATAACAAGATTCAACAACTGAGACATAAACTGAACAAGTTCCACAGACATGTGACTAACAGAAATGGAATAATGTGTCCCTGAACAAAGGGGGGGGGGATCAAAATCAAAAGTAACAGTCAGTATCTGGTGTGGCCACCAGATGCATTAAGTACTGCACTGCATCTCCTCCTCATGGACTGCACCAGACTTGCCAGTTCTTGCTGTGAGATGTTACCCCACTCTTCCCCTAAGGCACCTACAAGTTCCCGGACATTTCTAGGGGGAATGGCCCTAGCCCTCACTCTCTGATCCAACAGATCCCAGACATGCTCAATGGGATTGAAATCCGTGTTCTTCGCTGGCCATGGCAGAACACTGACATTCCTGTCTTGCAGGAAATCACGCACAGAACGAGCAGTATGGCTGGTGGCATTGTCATGCTGGAGGGTCATGTCAAGATGAGCCTGCAGGAAGGGTATCACATGAGGGAGGAGGATGTCTTCCTTGTAACGCACAGCGTTGAGATTGCCTACAATGACAACAAGCTCAGTCCGATGATTCTGTGACACACCTCCCCAGACCATGACGGACCCTCCACCTACAAATTGATCCCGCTCCAGAGTACTGGCCTCAGTGTAATGCTCATTCCTTTGACAATAAATGCAAATCCGACCATCACCCCTGGTGAGACAAAACCGCGACTCGTCAGTGAAGAGCACTTTTTGCCAGTCCTGTCTGGGCCAGCGGCGGCGGGTTTGTGCCCATAGGTGACGCTGTTGCCGGTCATGTTGCTGGGGTGGCAGGTAGCCTAGTGGTTAGAGTTTTGGACTAATAACCGGAAGATTGCAAGATCGAATCCCCGAGCTGACAAAGTAAAAATCTGCCATTCTGCCCCTGAACAAGTTAACCCACTGTTCCTAGGCTGTCATTGAAAATAAGAATTTGTTCTTAACTGACTTGCCTGGTAAAATAGGCCTTTACAACAGGCCTAGAAGCCCTCAGTCCAGCCTTTCTCAGCCTATTGCGGACAGTCTGAGCACTGATGGAGGGATGTTCCTGGTGTAACTTGGGCAGTTGTTGTTGCCATCCTGTACCTGTCCTGCAGGTACCAATCCTGTGCAGGTGGTCTGCCACTGTGAGGATGATCAGCTGTCTCCCTAAGTTTTCATAACTGTGACCTTAATTACCTACCGTCTGTAAGCTGATAGTGTTCAACAGGTGCATGTTCATTAATTGTTTATGGTTCATAGAACAAGCATGGGAAACAGTGTTTAAACTGTTTACAATGAAAATCTGTGAAGTTATTTGGATTTTTACAAATTATCTTTGAAAGACAGGGTCCTGAAAAAGGGACATTGCCTTTTTGGTGAGTTTATATATATTCTGAATGGTGACATTTGCGTGATTGGTTTTCTATCGCTCATTAGCATGTCACTTCAATGATATCATGTCACTTTGTGGGACTGTGAGTCAATTAGCCTTGTCGGATTGGGCGTTTGGTATGGTTGCATAAGACATAAAGTTACTTCAGGTAAAACAAAAGGAGTGTGGTTGGTTGGGGAGGATGGGTGGGGTATAACACGATGGATGGGCATAGAACATGAACCTCTGGCAACCCAAAAGAAGTGTGTTCGAATCTCATCACGGACAATTTTAGCTACTTAGCATGTTAGCTAACCCTTCCCCTAACCCTAACCTTAACCCTTTAACCTAACTCCTAACCTTAACCCTAACCCCGAACCCTAACCCCTAGCATAGCTAGCGTTAGCCACCTAGCTAATGTTAGCCACAACAAATTGGAATTAGTACATATCAAAAATATTGCACATTTGTTACATATTGTAAGAATTGCAATTTGTGACATATCATATGAATTGTCGTTTGTAACATATCACACAAAATGGTTTTTGGACATCCACAAATTAATACATACCTTAAGATATCATACTAGAGCATTGGGCCAGTAACCGAAAGGTTGCTGGATCGAATTCTCGAGCTGGCAAGGTAAAAATCTGTCGTTCTGCCCCTGAGCAAGGCAGTTAACCCACTGTTCCCCGGGTGCAAAAGATGTGGATGTTGATTGTGGCAACCTGCCGCACCTCTCTGATTCAGAGGGGTTGGGTTAAATGCGGAAAACACAATTCAGTTGAATGCCTTCAGTTGTACAACTGACTAGGTATCCCCCTTTCACAATAGCTGGAAGGAGGCAGATTTACATTTACTGTGTTACATCTACCCCTGAGTTCAGGTTGCAGCAGCAGTAAATCACCAATCAGCATTTAGCATCCAGTAACTGTCTCACTGCATGAATCAACAGCCATACAAACGAATGGGGTTAGAATAAAGGATTTTCTATTGTTAGCAGTGCACCTCAGAAACAACTGTTACTTTACAGAGATGTACCTGTAGAGCAAAGGAGGCTGCTGACGGGAGGACGGCTCATAATAATGGCTGGAACGGAGCAAATGGAATGGAATTAAACACATGGCAACCTTGTGATGTATTTGATACCATTCCACAATTCCGCTCCAGCCATTACCACAAGCCTGTCCTCACACATTAATAATTATTAAGGTGCCACCAAACTCCTGTGCTATAGAGATGCATAACAGGGTGACACTATATACTTTGCACAGCATAGTTTCATTTCTACCTCATTTGGATTTCATGAGGAGCATGACAAACTGTCTATTAAGAACCCATTTAAGGTGAGTTACAGAGAGATGAGATACATTAGCAATTCCCTGAAGCACTTGCTGTTCTGAGAGATCGTATTCTCTTCACGCAGGATCTGGATGTTATTACTAGAAAGACCACCTCAGTCAGTGAGATAGGTTTAATAACCATCTGCAGAGAAAATGACAAGATATGTAACATCAGCCTGGTCTCATAGACTAGACATAACATAGTACATGTAAATTTGGGAAGATATGATATGTTATGTTTGGTATTGTTACATAAGACAGATAGTTACTTCAGGCAATAACGAAAGTAGGGTGGTTATTCGGGCATACAACACAACATGAAGCAACCCAGAGGACGGGAGTTTGAATCTCATCATGGACAATGTTAGCATTTTAGCTAATTAGCAAATTTTCAACTACTTGCTACTTTTTAGCTACTTTTCAACTACTTAGCATTTTAGCTAACCCATCCCCTAACCCTTACCGTAACCATTTTAGCTGACCCTTCCCCTAACCCTAACCATAACCCTAACCCTTTAACTCCTCACCTGTTACAAATTCTAGCCAGGTGGTTAACATTAGCTAGCTGGCTAACATTAACCACCTGGCTAGAATTTGTAGCATATCATATGTCTACCATGGGTTTGCACTTCCAATGGCAGTTCTGAGCTGATAGAATCATATTACCAACCTAGTCTTAGAGCATTTCGTATTATTATGTACGTAAATCCGAGACTCCATTTAGTATGATATGTTACATTTCGTATGGTATTTATTAATTTGTCGATGTCCATTACACATTTCATATGATATGTTAGGAATTTCAATTCATATTATATGTTATGAATTTGCAAACGTACAATATGTTACAAATTTCCAAAATGTACGATATGTTAAGAATTTGTTAAATGTATTATATCTTACGAATTCTAGCTAGGTGCCTATATGGCTAACATTAGGTAGCTGGCTAATGTTAGCGATGCTAGGGGTTAGTGTTAAGATTAAGGTTGGCGTTAGGGTAATGGTAAGGGTTAAAGGGTTAAGGTTGTGTTTAGGGTGAGCTAACATGCTAAGTAGTTTCAAAGTAGCTCAAAAGTATTAAGTAGTGGAAAAGTTGCTAATTAGCTATAATGCTTAAGTTGTCCATGAAGAGATTCAAACTTGCAACCTATGGGTTGCTGGACGTTTACATTATATGCCCACCCATCCGTAGCAAAAAAAGTAGTAAGTCGTTGAAAAGATGCAAATCAGCAAAACATTTTCATGAAGAGATTCAAACTCACAACCTTTAGGTTGCTAGACATTTATGTTCTATGACCACCCATCCACTCACAATCATACCAAACATAACATATCATACTAATTTGAGTGTCCCGGATTTACGTTTACTATGTTAAGTCTAGTTTATGAGACCAGGCTGTCGTGAGACACCTGGGTGGGAGACAGTGGAGAATAAAACCATCAGAAAGATTTTATTTGTCTTCTGTCCTGGAACAGTCATTTATAGACTCATGGGAACAACACCAGATATTTAACTTGTGATTTATATTATTTTGAACACCTTACTTTTGTGACATGTAGCCTATGAAAAGTGGCCACTGTAACCAGTTCAGCCCGAATGCTTGTAATACAGTTGGTATATTTGACATGAACATATTTGCCCATATTCCAATAAATAGACTGGCTACATGGTCTAATGTTTATGATAATTGATTTACAGAATGGTGACCAAGACCAAGCAGCTGATGCTCACGTGTTGTTTTTTGCAGTATGAAATAATGGGGTGTGCAAAGGGTTAGGCGGAAGGAGTCAGGCTGTTGTCACATGGTTTGTGTTTGCTGCCTGGTTAGTGGGAGTGGTTGAGACATTTTATGAGAGAAGTTGAACAGTTATGTATTAAATCTTCAGAAACCTCAAAAGTTGAAGGGGACGATAACATCTGCATTGCATTGGCCTGAAAATATGGAAATTCCTGCTGTAAACCTCAAGGTAAAGTCTGTTGTTAACATGTTTGCAATAGTTGTAAGTCATACATACAATGCTGACTTTATTTACACTGCTCTTACTTGATACGCGCTTCGACAGTATTTACATTTGATTATTAACGTGTCACATCAGCCCAGTTACAGGAACATAAGCGCTATGTCATTGTAGACAAAAAAAATAGCAACAATTGTGTAACAATCTTGTCCCTTCTATCGTGCGTGAAATGACTCAGTCAGGGCTTATCACGAGATGCTAAGTTCGTGGTTAAACTTCTTCAATCAATTCACGTTCTTAATTTATTGTAAATCATTGATCGTTTAATGAAATGTCAGACATCCGTTATCAATTCAAGTGGAGTTGACGCAAATTGCCTCATTGGGCACTAAAAATGTGAAAGTCACGTGTATGATGTTGACTTTCTTTGTCCCCACAGGCCATAGTACTAATGCACTGGCTACTGACCATCTGGTGAGTAAGTGGGTGGGTTGGCTCCTCTCAAGGGTTTTTCATACACCTGTGGAATTTCGCTTGTTGCCGACTCCAACTGAGGAAAGTGGTCTACATGGTTCACTTGTGTTGCGTTTTCTCTATGGATGGCTGCACAAACATAATGCTCTACCTGAAGACTTCATAGTTACAGTCAGTCACAGAAGAGGCTAACTTTTAACCACAAGCTGATAATGGACCACTTCTCAGCTACATGCTTTGCCTCCAGAGTTTGTCAAATACAATTGTCAATTTGCAGATTTGAGGCCTACTCTTTTAGAGTGTATGCTGAACATTTGGAAGTGTCTGTTGGTATTTTTTACTGTATTTCTTTTACTGTGTGTGGTTCCTAGGGGCTGCATGGCCTGGCTACCCCCCTCCTATGCCTGGGGGAACTTCAGTGTCCTGGCTGTGGGTGTGTGGGCCATCGCTCAGAGGGACTCCATCGATGCTGTACTTATGGTGAATCACTTCCTCAAACTCCTGTACCATCTCAGACAGAAAATGCCAAAGAATAACCCTCAATTACACAACATTATAGAAAATGACATCGGCACTCCAGTCCGCCCAGATTAGTCGCTGCTCAACACCATATTAAATCACGGAGTTGAGTTTAGCTGGCTAGCTATCAATAAGAATCATCCTACCTCATCAGGCTCTTATATGCATTTGTCTAGTTTCTCCATCTGCATTTCCCTTCCAGTTTCTTATTGGGATTGCAGTGACGATACTGACGGACATCATCCATTTTGGGATCTACTATCCGCTGGCCGAGGGTCTAGCAGAGAGGAACAGGGACACATTCCGCTTCAGTGCCGGCATGGCCATCCTGGGCCTGCTACTCAAACCTGTCTCTTGCTTCTTCGTCTACCAAATGTACAGAGAACGTGGAGGAGATTACAATGTCAACTTTGGTGAGTGTGAGTAGAGTCACCATTAGTTTACAGTAGGGCTAGTTACTCACTGTCACTTCTAATGGTAAAAATAAGGTTTTGGGGGTTTGTAGAAATATAGTCTCAGGACTATCCCTGGACTGGTATGGACAAAGTCCGAAGCATGGTGTGATGTGATCATCCTAGTGCTAAGGAGATTTTGAGAGGAAATAACATTCTCCAGGCTATAATCTTGCCTGGGCTGTTTCATGTCGTTGGACATGAGAGGATTGTAGTGCACAGGCTGGCCGCTCAGAGCCTTTGTGTAAAACTGTACTGCAGGCAGATCAAACCAGAGTCAAGCTAATTGAGTTACAGAGACGGTCACAAGACAAATGCGCCTGAGACACCCACTAACTAGTGGACTATCCTAGCCAGGTCACATATCATCAATTAGCAAAATAATCTGATTGGAGTTCCTCTGTCTTTCCCAGCTAATTGGAAGAATACAGTATACAGTAAAGGACAATTACACAGTGGAATATATAATGGCAGTGGCAGAAACCCATTCCCTTCTCAACTTGACCGAAGTCAAACTGAGATGTTAGCACAACACAAGTCCTGGGTGTTTTTGCAGAGGTTTGGTGACTGTTCTCAAAACCTACTGGAACAGGAAGGGCATGTTATGCTACCCTGTAGAGCAGTAGGACATGCCTGAAATCCATTTGAATGGTGTGTTCATACTAGATAATTTGATGGTTCTGTCAGGCCTTGTTACCCTGAATAGACAAAGATATGTTTTGTCAAAAGTTGTATAAGTTGATCAACCCAATTTGACTCTCATGGATATTCAAATAAGAATAGAGCATTAATGAAGTTGACTTGTCTGTGGTAAAGTTGAATGATGCACAGCAGGGACATGTGGCTTTGATTTGAAACTAGGTGATTAATAAAGTTAATGTTGTAAGTTTTCAAGGTCTCTTTTAAATGCTCTCTGATTGCTTGACATGGGGGTGGGGGGGAGCTCTGGGATCAAGGTGGCGTCCTGCAGTGCTATACACCAAGGAGAAGGCAATCAAGGTGTGTGTCGATTTAAAACCATTTAACGCTGATAAGTACAGTACCAGAAGTTAGTATTTTGATTGGCAGTCATAAAAACACTTCTCACATTACTTTGCCCCTTGACATTACTTACAAGAAATTATGTTGTAGTTATGTTGTACTATTTCTTGTACCAGCGTTTCTATAAGCATTCAAGTGCAAAATGTCTGCCGTACATCACCCTTCTACATTTTTACACATGATAAGAGTAAGTAAACCATTTATTTATTCCACTTTCATCAATAATATTACAGGTAAACTCAGCAAAATTACATTGCCATCAGCAGCACTGCAGATATTGAGACTAGATGCAAGACTTCGCCCACACACAGTATCTGAAGGTGCATGGTAACCTGGACACCAAAACAGAGAAGTTGAACCTTGCACTTCAATGCTCTGTTGTGGAAATTGACCAACTATGCTGTTTACTTTCTGCATTTACGTTATAAATTTAAGTCTGGGCACAAAACCCTCTTAGTCTGCTTTTGTCATCCCATACCAAACATCCAATAGTTAGCATTTCACTAAACCTCACTCTGTCACACTACTAGTGATTGAATGTTGTCTTTAGCTTTCTGTCTGTGAGTGGAAACAATCCTCTGTCTTGTCTGTTGTATCTCTGTTCTGACCCTGTTTGCGTTTTGTCTCCTCCACCCCCCCCACCCCCCCCGCTGCTTGCCTCTGACCCCTCAGACTTAGACACCTCAGTGGACAGTCGCTGCACCACGGATAGTGCCGACAGTGCCTTTATCAGCCGCCGCTACTGATCCTCTTCTTCTTTTTTCATCATTCCTTTATTTCCATCAATCCTCCCCTCACACAGGAAGTAAGGGAAACTGCTGGGCTGAAGAACTACAGCCATGGCTCTACTTCTTGTCTTGTTTTCTGACTGTCCAGTCTTCCCTCTTGCCACATGACTCCAGTATCTGTGTTTGTGTCCCATCATCATCCTCTGCTAATCACACGTCATATCTGCTTGTCACTCCTTTCTACAATTCTGAAGGTCACATCTGTTTCACTCCATGAAAATGATCTTTACATATTCTTGCTTGACGTTTGTGCTTTTGTTTGATTTAATGTTTTTATGACTTTATGAAGTAAAGAATATTTTGTACTGCATCTGTATTCATCAGAATAAGGTTGAATATTAAGGTCATAAATGGATGATTAACAACTTTGTGCACTTAAATATCAGTGTTAGACTTTTGAAAATTTATGCAGACATTTTAAAGTAATATTTTTAATAAACGCTATTTAAGTGAAAATGCTCAATCTATTTTTGCGTCAGTGTTTTCGTTATCTGATTTTCATTATCCATATTGTGGTTGAACGCTAAGGTTGGCTCTTACAAGATTGATCACATGTCGGGCACTCAATTCTATGTTCCCAGGTTTGGTTTTAGGCAGCCATTGGTATTCTGTCTGCGTGACCATACAGGACTGGGTGACTGTTCAGTATGCACTAGTGGTTCATCATGAGTGAATACTGCAGCCTGTAAGATTAGCCCCACACATTTCCTCTTCAAAAGTGTGTTATAAATCAAGTTTGTTTGCAATGTGCTGTTTTGAAGGGACTCTCATATACAGGGTTTTCAGTGTAAACAATTCCCAAGGAGTTTGGCTTTGTAGATACCCATTCCTTTTATCTCCTGGGTGGTGTTCTGTTCCTCCCTTTTCATTCTCTATCATTTGACTGTGGGTCACCTGACTGGTAGTCTAACACCACTATGATTGTGTGAGTCCTGCAGCTTGGTGTCATTGAATGTAATTCATCAAATGTAATTTGCCATTTTCTGTATGAACCTTAACATGGAGGTTGACATTGGGTTTTATGTTGAAAAATGATAACATTTGACAGTTTTAATGTTCTGTGTATCAGCTATATTTTGAAAGATCTCTTGTCTCTACACAGCAGGCTTCCCCAGTGTAACACGAAACAGAGATGCTTACCAGTCCATTGACCAGCAGGACCAGTCCACCAGCTCAGCCAACCCCTTCAACCAGGCCGAGGGCACCAAGCCTGGACCACCACACTCCTACTGAGATGCAGCACTCACTTTATTCTCTTGGAATTACATGGTGTCAAGAAGACATCCATAATGTTTTTTTCCTTTCATATGGGTATTTGCAAACTGCAAAAGACCTTTGTCCTGAGCTTTATTCAATCCCTTGCCAGTAATGCCTCGTTCTAAATACTCACTGTCATGGTAAAATAATATCATCTGCTTACTGTATGCTTGATGCTCAGGGTAATGTCACATACACTGGAAATACCTTGGACCCAAGCCCAACACTAAAAGGAGAAGTGAAGTTTTTGAATTTTATGGTGTAGTAACAGTGGGATAATACAGAATTATACAGCGGAGTTTGCCTGCCTTCTTACCAATATCTACCCTGTCCTAGATGCTACTATATTTCTTACTTTGACTTTATTTAAAAGATGCCTGATGAAAGGTCTGTGTTGTCCTAACCCTTAAAGATGGACATGAGCGTTTACAACAGTATTATTGCCAGTGTTTGGAATAACCAGTGCTCTGGTTTTGTGTTATTTTAGCAAGCATTATGTTAGTGTATCATAAGCTATTCTCAGCACCACCATCTACTCAAATCAAAACTTATTGAAGATGTCAAATAGAGAGGATAATGGTGGTGCTGTTTGTAAACCCTTCCATTTGACTATTAATTTTAACACAATGCCATCAGACATTTCCAGTTTTACCTCACCATCTATGTGACAGAGCATTACAGCTTTCAGGGAGGACTTGTATCTCTTTGTTGTAAAGTCAAATATAACCCTCATGTTAGATCCTGTTTCAGGATCAGGAGGGTTTTGAAAAGGTCAAGATGCAGAAAGCGTGCAAGTCATTTGGTCTGCAACGGTTCTTTGACATTCTTTATTGAAACTAGTTCACTGTGAGTATACTTTTAAAATCAGAATTAAGAATGAGAGAGACTTTCTGCCTTCTATACCTTACGGGTAGGATTTACCTCTGAGCTGAGAGAGAAGCAGATATCTGTTACAGCCCAGTAAATATGAACCAGGAAGAACAACTTCCTGGTTGTGATTTGCATAGTTTTGTCAGTGTTTTAACAGGGCACATTCTTTGTAAAATATTAGCGCTTGTGTCCTCAATCATTCCAAATGCATAATTTTTTTATGTACCTGATCAATTTTGTTAGATTTTTGTCTTTTGCCTTTCATGTGTAAATGCACTAAAGCATTTGAAATGCTTTAGTGCACTCTTAGCTTTACATTGACTGAGGTAATTTTCTTTAACAACTAATGTGTTTGTCCCAGCAGTGTTGAGTTGTTCTCTTGATAAAATACAGAAACTCTCTATTGATCTGAATGAGTTACAAGCCATATTGATTTGAGTAACATGGGTGAATACCAAACATTCACAACCTTGAAATTCTATCCACAGTTAATTAAAAAACCTACAGCTCTGACATAATTTGCATTTTTCATGGAGTGTTTTATTGAAGTATAATCCAGGGTTGAGAAAAATATGCATAATAACTTTTTAAAAACTAAATGCTGCAGTACTTGCACTTAAAACCAAATGCTATACCCTTGCACTTGTCTATTGAAACACTAGACAATTAATCCGTTTTCTACACTTAACAAAAATATTAAAGCAACAATTTCAAAGATTTTACTGAGTTACAGTTCATATAAGGGATTCAGTCAATTGAAATAAATTAAGCCCTAATCTATGGATTTCACATGACTGGGAATACAGATATGCATCTGTTGGTGACATAGACCTTAAACAAAAAGGTTAGGACGTGGATCAGAAAACCATTTACTATCTGGTGTGACCATTTGCCTCATGCAGCACGACACATCTTTGTGTGAAGTTGATCAGGCTGTTAACATTCAATTATCTGGCAACAGCTCTGATGGGCATTCCTTCAGTCAGCTTGCCAATTGCACACTCCCTTCTGTGGCATTGTGTAATGTGACAAAAGTGTGACAAAACTGCACATTTTAGAGTGGCCTTTTATTGTCACCAGCACAATGTCCACCTGTATAATGATCATGCTGTTTAATCAGGTTCTTGATATTCCACACCTGTCAGGTGGATGGATTATCTTGGCTAAGGAGAAATGCTCACTAACAGGGATGTAAACAATTTTGTGCACATTTTTTGAACAATACGCTTTTTGTGCTTAAGGAACATTCCTGGGATCTTTTATTTCAGCTCATGAAATATGGCACCAACAGTTTACATGTTTTTATATTTTCGTTCGGTGTAAACAACAGATCTTTTACATTTGTCTTTATATAAGACAATACAGAGCACTGTTTCTACAAGGTGCACAGTACAAGACAACATGGCTATTGTTGGACACTAGTTTGAAAATCATATAGCACTATAAATTGTCAATAAGTTGTTTCCATTGACTCTCCATTGATTCTTTATGGGGCGGCAGGGTAGCATAGTTGTTAGAGCGTTGGACTAGTAACCGGAAGGTTGCAAGTTCAAATCCCCTAGCTGACAAGGTACAAATCTGTCATTCTGCCCCTGAACAGGCAGTTAACCCACTGTTCCTAGGCCGTCATTGAAAATAAGAATTTGTTCTTAACTGACTTGCCTAATAAAAAAATAGGAACCCACTTGAGCTCATCTTAAACATATCATTGACATCTGCTGGGACTGCCCAAGCAGAGCTCCTGATTGACATGTGCATTGAGTTGGTTGGAACCTCTCCAGCGGCCTGGATTGACTTCAAGTGTCCCTGTGTAAGAATTTCAACGACACTATGAAAATCATATAGCACTATAAATAGTCAATGATATGTTTATTAAGAAGAGCTCAAGTGGGTTCTATTATAATGCCTGTTGGACAGACAGGCTCTCCTATTTTTTTTATTTTACTAGGCAACTTATATTTGCATGATTTAGCATAATTAATTCATCATTTTTTCATGAATGTGACCGACCAATACTGGTTCATAACATGTGACCAACCAATACTGGTTCATAACATGTGACAGACCAATACTGGTTCATAACATGTGACAGACCAATACTGGTTCATAACATGTGACAGACCAATACTGGTTCATAACATGTGACAGACCAATACTGGTTCATAACATGTGACCGACCAATACTGGTTCATAACATGTGACAGACCAATACTGGTTCATAACATGTGACAGACCAACACCTCACGAGGCTTCTTCTCTCTAAACTGAGACCTTGAAACTGAGATATATTTCTTTCGTGCCAAATTGCAGATACTGATAAGTGAGGATTCGTTAAATTAGTCACTTGCATGAACATATAAATTGCCTATTAGAACAGCACATGAATAGAATGTAGAAATTAGTTATCAGAAAAGCACAAACATTAAAATTCCTTTACAGTACCTTTTATTAAGGTGACCCCTAAACAGGCTTTACCATATCATACATCTCCCTCATGCATCATAATGATGTTTCCACCATGTCCCTTCCTTTTTCTTCTTCACTCTCTTTCAATCTGTCTCTCCTCTCAGACATGTCTCTGATAACCTTGGCACTGCTCTCCCCTGCCAGGAGCCACTCCACAGCCCCACCACTGCTTTGATTTATCAGAGTAGACTGGACAGGACACTGATCTACCTTGGTTTACAGCCCTGCCCCTTTTACACTCAACTGTATTTATTCTGTAGGTATTATATTTAATACATTGCCAAAGTTGATTTAAACTCGAAAAATCGAGGAATCGAGGAAGTATTTATTAATTGGCTTTTGGTGAGATTTCACTCTGGTATGGAATTCTTCTGCTACTGTTAGTTTACCAAAGTTACCGGAATCTTCAGTCATTTTGGTAATTAACAGAAAATCTATGGCACTCTATTGTAACTTTAGTAGTTTATACTTGAATAACTTATTTTTCAGAATTATTCATATGTAGTATTCATTTTTGACATCTGTCTCCATATTTTCCATGACTTTCTAGTAGATAGACCTTATGGTTCAAGATAAATTTGCCTAATTAATGAAAAAAAGCATCTAATCAACAATGACATTACTTTCAATTAACTCTGCAACTCTTCAAACTATTGACATAGTAAAATAAATAAAGTTGTGTTAAAAAAAATATAAAGGATGTTTCATGCTGAAACCCTCACCCAAGACCCACTCCAATTTGCATACCACTGCAACAGAACCACAGATGATGCAATTTCAATTGCACTTCATATTTCCCTGTTCCAACTGTACTAGAGGGGAAATAACAATGTGGGAATGCTGTTCATAGACTACAGCTCAGCGTTCAACACCATAGTCCCCTCCAAGCTCACCACCAAGCTAGGGACGCTGGGACTGAACCCCTCCCTCTGCAACTGGATCCGGAGGGTGTTAATGGGAGCCTCTCCAACATAATCCAAATAGAGTCTAGGGCAGCTGTCTAGGCCACTTACTTTTTTCAATCTTTACTAATGACCTGCCATTGGGTCTGAGTAAAGCCTGTGTATCTATGTATGCTGATGACTCAACACTATACACGTCAGCTACCACAGCAAGTGAAATATCTGCAACACTTAACAAAGAACTGCAGTCAGTTTCAGAATGGGTGGCAATAAATAAATTAGTCCTAAATATTTAAAAAACTAAAAGCATTGTATTTGGGACAAATTCCACTAAACCCTAAACCTCAACTAAATCCTGTAATGAATAATGTGGAAATTGAACAAGTTGGAGTAACCCTGGATTGTAAATTGTCATGGTCAAAACATATTGATGCAACAGTAGCTAAGATGGGGAGAGGTCTGTCCATAATAAAGCGCTGCTCTGCCTTCTTAACAACGCTATCAACAAGGCAAGTCCTACAGGCCCCAGTTTTGTCCCACCTGGAATACTGTCCAGTCGTGTGGTCAGGTGCCACAAAGAGGGACTTTGGAAAATAACAATTGGCCCAGAATGGATCAGCACTGCTGGCCCTTAAATGTACATGGACAATATGCATGTCAATCTCTCCTAGCTAAAAGTAGAAGAGAGATTGACTTCATCAATACTTGTATTTGTGAGAAGTCTTGACATGTTGAATACAAGAGCTCTCTGTTTAAATTACTACCACACTGCTCAGACACGCATACCCAACAAGACATGCCACCAGAGGTCTCTTCACAGTCCCCAAGTCCAGAACAGACTATGGGAGGTGCACAGTACTACATAGAGCCATGACTACATGGAACTCTATTCCATATCAAGTAACTCATGCAGGCATTAAAATCAGATAAAAAATACACTTTATGGAACAGCGGGGACTGTTTAGAGACAAACACACAGGCACAGACACACGCATACACACATATGATAACACACTCACTATACACACATGTACACATGGATTTTACCTTCATTATGCTGGGCCCCAGGAAGAGTACCTGCTGCCTTTGTAGCAGCTAATGGGGATCCATAATAAATACAAATACAAATCCTGGACTTCCTGACAGGTCGGCCCCAGGTGGTGAGGGTAGGCAACACCACCTCCACCTCGCTGACCCTCAACAAATCACATTTTATTTGGCACATACACATACAAGGGGGCCCCTCAGGGTACGTGCTCAGTCCCCTCCTGTACTCCCTGTTCACTCATGACTGCACGGCCAGGCACGACTCCAACACCATCATTAGGTTTGCTGATGACACAACAGTGGCTTGATCACCGACACTGATGAGTCAGTCTACAGGGAGGAGGACAGAGACTTAGCAATGTGGTGCCATGACAGAAACTTCTCTTTCAACGTTAGTAAGACCAAAGATCTGATTGTGGACTATAGGAGAAAGAGGTGAGAGCACGCCCCCATCCACATCGACAGGGCTGTTGTGGAGCAGGTCGAGCGCTTTAAGTACGTTGGCGTACAAATCAGGACTTAACATGGTCCACACACACCTGCACAGTCGTGAAGAGGGTACGGCAGCACCTTTTCCCCTCAGGAGGCTGAAAAGACTTGGCATGGACCTTCAGATCCTCAAAAGGTTCTACAGCTGCACCATTGAGAGCATCTTGACTGGTTGCATCACTGATTGGTATGGCAATTGAACTGGCCTTGACCACAAAGCGCTACAACGGGTGATGCGGACAGCCCAGCATATTACTGGTGCCGAACTCCCTGCCATCAAGGACTATACCAGGTGGTATCAGACGAAGGCCCGAAAAATTGCCAAAGACTCCAGCCACCAAGGCCATAGACCGTTCACTCTGCTACCATTCTTCTCTGCAGAGCCTCTCAAGCCCTGTCAGATTGGATGGGGAGTGTCGTTGCACAGCTATTTTCAGGTCTCTCCAGAGATGTTCGATCAGGTTCAAGTCCAGGCTCTGGCTGGGCCATTCAAGGACATTCAGA
This sequence comes from Oncorhynchus tshawytscha, assembly GCF_018296145.1. NCBI lineage: Eukaryota > Metazoa > Chordata > Actinopteri > Salmoniformes > Salmonidae > Oncorhynchus > Oncorhynchus tshawytscha. The sequence continues at coordinate 28,151,215 of NC_056430.1, read as the reverse complement.
GACTTGTCCCGAAGCCACTCCTGCATCGTCTTGGCTGTGTGCTTAGGGTCGTTGTCCATATGGAAGGTTCTCATCTCCACAGAGAAACTCTGGAGCTCTGTCAGAGTGACCATTGGGTTGTTGGTCACCTCCCTGACCAAGGCCCTTCTCCCCTGAATGCTCAGTTTGCCAACTCTAGGAAGAGTCTTGGTGGTTCCAAACTCCTTCCATTTAAGAATGATGTAAGGCATTGTGTTTTTTGGGACCTTCAATGCTGCATAAATGTTTTGGTACCCTTCCCCCAATCTGTGCCTCGACACAGTCCTGTCTCAGAGCTCAATGGACAATTCCTTCGACCTCATGGCTTGGTTTTTGCTCTGACATGCACTGTCAACTGTGCAACCTTTTATAGACAGGTATGTGCCTTTCCAAATCATGTCCAATCAATTGAATTTACCACAGGTATACTCCAATCAAGTTGTAGAAACATCTCAAGAATGATCAATGGAAACAGGATGCACCTGAGCTCAATTTGAGTTTCATAGCAAAGGGTCTGGATACTTACGTAAATAAGGTATTTCTGTTTTATATTTGTAGTACATTTGCAAAAATGTCTAAAAAACATTTTTTGCTTTGTCATTATGGGGTATTGTGTGTAGTGTGGAAAACCTCTTCAAGGTTAGGAGCGTTTGTCACAAATGAAGTGGGAAACTGTCACCAAAATCACCCCAGAATGAGAGTTACAAGTGGGGCAAAAAAGTATTTAGTCAGCCACCAATTGTGCAAGTTCTCCCACTTAATTAACAAGATGGGAGAGGCCTGTAATTTTCATCATAGGTACACTTCAACTATGACAGACAAAATGAGAGAAAAAATCCAGAATATCACATTGTAGGATTTTTAATGAATTTATTTGCAAATTATGGTGGAAAATAAGTATTTGGTCACCTACAAACAAGCAAGATTTCTGGAAACGAGCTAGTGATCGGGCAGAGTCCGTTTATTAGTTCTGCTCTCACATATCTGCCATTTATCACTCGACCCCCTTCTTTGCCACAGTAGATTGATGAGGGAAACAAATAATTCAATCCATTTTAGAATAAGGCTGTAAGGTAACAAACTGTGGAAAAAGAGAAGCGGTCTGAATACTTTCCAACTGCACCGTATCTTCCTCAAGTACCTTTCACCTCTGCACATTGATCTGGTACTGGTACTCCCTCTATATAGCTCCATTCTTGCGTATTTTATTTTATTCCTCTTGTCTTAGTTACTAATTATATATATATTTTTATTTAATAAAACTCTACATTGTTGAGAAATGTTCGTAAGCAACAATTTCACTGTGAAGGCTTGCTACACCAGTTGTATTCTGTGCATGTGATTAATACAATTTTATTTGATAAAGAGTAAAAACTCAAACAGAAGACTAGAAAAAGCTCAAACTAAGTTTATTCACCCATACAGCTTACAGCTGCAAAGACAAGGTATGATTACACAAGCACTTATATTTATTACCTCCTAATAGGCGAAGTCAACTCCTTACACATGTAGACAGCCAATTCATCTCTGTTGCTAGGCAGGAACTTAATTGGTTCATCTCACTGGTGTAGTCATGGCCCTTTCTGATGCTAGAACCTTTGTGGGCGTGGAAGTGTATGTGTGTGAGATATAACTCTAGTTGGAGGATCGTTGTGGTGGGACCCTCTGGCCCCCCTCCTAGAGGTTTCTTCTCACTTCATCTGTGTTACAATGATGCTTGTACAAACTCGAACCCAGTCGCAGAGAAACACAACAAGCAGATGTAACGGTAAATTCAGCTCTTTATTTAAAGTCTTGACAAAATAAGGCAACAGCACTAGAGTGCACTAAACAATTAGTGTTACCTGGAAACTAGAACAAAAGGCAAGGGTGCCCTCCAGTGGTAACCCAAGGGAACAACAATCAAATAAACGGAACAGGTCAGTATTCCATAGCCGCAGGCAGAACAGTTGAAACTGGAGCAGCAGCACGGCCAGGTGGACTGGGGACAGGAAGGAGTCATCATGCCAGGTAGTCCTGAGGCATGGTCCTAGCGCTCAGGTCCTCCGAGAGAGAGAAAGAAAGAGAGAAAGAGAGAATTAGAGAGAGCATACTTAAATTCACACAGGACACCGGATAAGACAGGAGAAGTACTCCAGAAGGAAGGTGGGATGAACCCTCATGGACCGGGGAAGACAAAGGCAATAGGCCACTGGATTGATGTGCTGTAGAACCTTGAATGGCCCAACATACCGGGGTGCCAATTTCCTAAATTCCACACGTAGGGGCAGATCCCTAGTAGACAACCAGACCATCTGGCCTGGATGCAGGAGAGAGTGGTCGGCCTGTCGTTGAGCCCGAGCAGAGGACCTCAGGAGCACTGACCGAGCCCTCTTCCAGGTCCGGCGGCAAAGAGACCAGGTTCTTGTGGTCTTTCCAAACCATAAAAGGATGTTCCGAACCCTCCAACCAGTGCCACCACTCCTCCAAAGCCAGTTTGACCGCAAGCAGCTCCCGATTGCCGACATCATATTTCCTCTCCGCTGGAGTGAGACGTCTGGAGAAGAAGGCACAGGGGTGAATCTTTTGGTCTTTAGCCGAGCGCTGAGACAGAACCGCACCCACGCCCATGTCAGAAGCAACCATCTCTACCACGAAGGGAAGAAAAAGATCCGCATGAACTAGAATGGGTGCAGAAGGAAACTGACATTTCAGGTCCTGAGACGCCCTCTCAGCAGCAGAGGGTCCAGCTTACATGCCCAGCCGAGCCCTTGGTGAACGCTGTCAATGGCGCAGCCATATAACTAATGTCTCTCACAAATCTCCGGTAGAAGTTAGCAAAACCCCAAAAATGCTGGACTTGCTTGACAGCGCTGGGCTGCAGCCAGTTGACCACCACTTCTACCTTGTGGGAGTCGATCCGTACACAGTCTTGAGACACAATTGTAATTATTTTTAATAACCTGCCCAGGGACTGCGGCTGAAAATTAGCCGGCTGGCTAAACCCGGCACTTTTACTGAAAAGTTGATTAATGTGCACTGTCCCTGTAAAAATAAATAAACTCAAACTCAATGTACACAATTTTCGGCCTTCACGAACAAGTGGTGAGAGAGGAGTCTTTGAAGGACCTGGGGTACATGTTGGACGTGTTCAACCATGGACCTGGAGAAGATGAGGATGTCATCCAGGTATACAAACACGAACTGGTGAAGGAAGTTGCGCAGCACGTCATTAACCAGGGCCTGGAAAATGGCTGGAGTATTAGTAAGTCCAAACGGCATGACACGGTACTCATAATGTCTATTAGGGGTGTTGAACGGTGTCTTCCACTCGTCTTCCTGTCTGATACGCACCAAATTGTATGCGTTTGTAAGTCCAATTTTGAAAAAACGTAGCTCCCTGGAGTCTCTCAAAAGCTGATGACATAAGAGGCAGAGGGTAACGGTTCTTGATGGTAATGTTATTCAAACCCCGGTAATCGATACAGGGACGTAATCCCCCATCCTTCTTCCCAACAAAGAAAAAGGACCAATCGTAGGACCTGTGAGGAGGTAGTTCGCTGGCCCTTTGTTTGCTGAAGACCCAGATCCCAGTAATCCTGAGGTACACGGGAAAGATCAGGCTTGTCATTCCCAGCCAGGGGAACTGGAGCATCGGAAGCCACCAGACGAGCAGGACCAGAAGAATGAGGAGAGAGCTACTGGCGGGTGAGCTGGCATGAAGGACTCCATCCCAGAATCCTTCCTGAGGGCCAGTAAATTTAAGGATTATGGATAGAAAGCCACAGATGTCCAAGTACCAGGGGAAGCTCAGGAGAGTCCACCAGATGTAACTGGATAAGCTCCACATGGTAATACAGAACTCGTAACTGAATAGGCATGGTGAGTTTCTTCAACTTCCCAGACCATAGGGGTTGACCATACAACGCAATGACCGACAATGGAATGTCCAGCTTATTGAGAGGCAGTTCCTGTTGGCGAGCTAATGTGCAATCCAGAAAACAGCCGGTAGCCCCAGAGTCTATGAAAGCAGGAATGTCCAACAGCCCATTGTCCCACTGCAGGTTGGGCGGAAGCATGGTGCATACCGTGTCGGCCGCGGGAGACTGTATCTGACTCACCAGTATTCTCTCGTATACTGACAAGTCATCCCATCAGCTCGGGACAGGAGCTCGGGACAGGAGGCACAGAAATGTAAGTAAGGACAATGTTGCTCGTTAATCCTGGGCCTTCTCTCCAGAGCGGAAAGCCTGGTGCGTCCCAATTGCGTCGGCTTCTCTGAAGGGAAACCAAAGCCGAAATGAGAACTCTGACGGGGTACAGAACAAGCAGGTGCAGCATAGGGCAGTGGGACACCTGAAGAATCGACTCCTTCAGCGGGACCAGAAACACTGGAGAACACTCGGAATCCCTCCGTCCTCTCATGACGACGTTCCTGGAGCCGGTTGTCAATCCGGATGGCCAGAACGATGAGCTCATCCAGAGTGTCAGGGTTGTCCCGGGAAGCCAGTTCATCCTTGAGAACCTCGCTGAGTCCGTTCAGAAAGGCTGAGTGAAGTGCCTCTGTATTCCAACCGCGAGCGTCCGAAAGTCAATGGCGGGGTGCAATGAGTCTTTGAGCAGCGTTTCTGCCAATGATGGGGTGATCAAAAACCCTCCTCATCTCCTGTGTGAAGCTTTGCCAATTAAAAACAAATGTCTGGTTGCTGCTCCCATATGGCCGTGGCCCAGGCCAGAGCCCATCCTCAGAGCAACGAGATGACGTATGTAACAATGGAATGCTCGGTGTGAAACGTTGATGCCTGCAGCTCGAATACCAGAGAGCATTGGAGCAGGAACCCACAACACCTCTCAGGATGCCCCTCATAGTGCTACGGTGCCGGGAGATGAGGCTCCCGAAGAGAGGAAGTCACTGAGCTGGTAGGGAGTGGAGGATTAGGAACAACCACAGGAGCAGAAGCTGTTGCTCCCGTCTGTCTTGTCTGCAGAGTGGACACAAGAGTTCTTAAATCATCCGACAATGCCTGCAGCCGCACCTCATGGTGGCCAATTACAGTTCCATGGTGGGTGAGAGCCACCATAAATGGTGGAGTTCAACATGTTCCTCAGACGACTGAGAAATCTCTGCTGGGTCCATTGTTGGCTTAGGTCTTCTGTTACAATGATGCTTGTACGAACTCGAACCCAGTCACAGAGAAAAACAGCAACCAGAGGTAAAGATAAATTCAGCTCTTTACTTAAAGTCTTGACAAAAACAAGGCAACAGCACAAGAGTGCACTAAACAAAACATAAGCCCTAAGCACAGATACAAGCAACAGAGGAACCTAAATAGCAACCAGGTGAACTGAGATGGTAATCAAAGGTGAAACCAATAAGTAATAATTAGGGTGACCTGGAAACCAGAACACAAGGCAAGGGTGCCCCCCAGCGGTAACCCAAGGGAACAACAATCAAATAAACTGAACCTGTGACAATCTGTTGACTTGACCTCAAGCTGAATTCCTCGCTTCTCTTTAGTTTCCGCAGCTGGCCTGCCTTATCAGAGACTAACTATTGCCCTTCGCCTCGTGACGTTGTATTAGTTAATGTGACGACTGTTGCTCATCGAATGATTAAAAGTTTCTAATTGCGTGATTAACTGAATCAAGCAATTATTAACTCATTAGCCTGGGGCACCATGGGAAAATAAGTTTTTATTGAGTTTCTATTTCCCAAACACACTATGGTGCGTGTTACCCAAAATGGGGATTTAAAAGAGAGAGAAAAAGAGAAAGTACACGAGAGAAATATACATTTGGGTGAATTTGTCAGCTATGCTTATTCTAACCCTAGCCTTGCCCCAAACTGCCGCTCTTATGGGTCAGAATATAATTATGTAATTACGCGGGGAAGGCTGGACCATTCAGGCTGCTCAATGACGCACTTCTCCGGCGCACCTCTCTGGACGTCCTCACGATGTCAGTGTCCTTTTGGCTTAGGAGTCTGTTCCCTCGCCCTTGTTCTGGAAGGGCTCTTCTGAGGACAGACAGCTCTGTAGCTCAGAGCTCACAGCGTAGGAATGAAACAGTGTAGATACCACGATTCGATGGGAAGTAGAAGCTAGGTGGTTCGACTTGAATTCACCCACTTAGACACAGCTACTCATCCATAGCTTGGGTAGAAAAAGATTTCTTTGTCTTCAAACTTGTGTTGTGTTTTGGGTTTGTTTACTTTTTAGACCTCGGCTGCAGCTTGGGTCACGCAGTCTTATCTGTAAATTCTTTACTCACAGGTTTTATACCCTTTTGTCAGAAGTGGGCGTAGCCGCCTTTAGGGCAATTCTCTGGGCGTACCTAGTTAAGAGGCAAGGTCTAGATTTGACTCAAATCCAATTTTAGACAACTAACTTCACATTTCATCTTTACCAAAACATTCTCTTTGATTTGGACATTTTCCATACAACGTACAATGTATAAACATCAAACATATACTAGGTAAACTGTTGACGTTACAATGTTTTCGTAAAAACGTCATCTATTAACCTTTAATAACAAACAAAAATGACATACATTTTCATATTCCATCTATCGTCATGACCACCATTTTGGCTGACGGAAACCATTGTTCCAAAGTCCCTTTATTTCATGTTTAATGTTCTGATGCTGGTTCTCTATAGTAACAGGACAAAAGGAATTTGTCTGTGGCCTAAGATTTACCAAGGGCGTGAGGGGTCATAAAACCCCCACATCTTCAGACCCCTAGATCTCTCCTCCTCTGTTGGGGTTGAGAGATAATCTGTAGGGTTGTGGTCTCCTGTAACCTGACCTGATCAGGACAGTCATGAGACCTTCCTCCTTAGAAACATGGAACAGAATATGAACTTTCTGCACTTCCCATTTTCTCAATCAGTAGCTTCCATACACCAAGTCCCTTTTTACCATTCATTGACCCCAACATATAGATTCCTTATACGTGTAAAGTAATCAATAAGTTATAGTAAGTTATGGTAACATGAATAAGTATATTTCAAGCTAGAATCTAACAATATTAAGCACCAATGTTATTCACTAAGTTGATTGTTTATATTTAGGATAATTTGTTACAGCTTTGTCATTTTATTTTGTATTTATCTTATTTAATTATTTCATATATATTTTACATGTGATAAGGCCACACAGAGGGCCAGAGATAATTACAGATACCTGTAATAATCTGAAGTACCCAAAAGTGCCATGACACCTGTTTAAGTCCTTCAAACAGGTCAACATTCAAATCCTCAAAAAGTTCTACAGCTGCACCATCGAGAGCATTCTGACTGGTTGCATCACTGCCTGGTATGGCAACTGCTTGGCATCTGACCGCAAGGCTCTACAGAGGGTAGAGCGGTCGGCCCAGTATATCACTGGGGCCAAGCTTCCTGCCATCCAGAACCTCTATACCAGGTGGTGTCAGAGGAAGGCCGTAAAAATGGTCAATGACTCCAGCCACCCTAATCATAGACTGTTCTCTCTCCTACCGCACAGCAAGCGGTACTGGCGCGTCAAGTCTAGTTCCAAAAGGCTCCTTAACAGCTTCTACCCTCAAGCCATAAGACTGCTGAACAGTTAATCAAATGGCTACCCGGACTATTTGTTTATTATCTATGCATAGTCACTTTACCCCTACCTACATGTACATATTACCTCAATTACTGTCACGCCCTGACCTGAGTATTCTTTGTTTTCTTTATATATTTTGGTTAGGTCAGGGTGTGACAAGGGTGGTATGTATGTTTTCGTCTCATCCAGGGTTTTTTGTATGTCTAGGTGTGTGTGTCTAGTCTAGACATATTGTAGGTCTATCGTGGCCTGGATTGGTTCCCAATCAGAGGCAGCTGTTTATCGTTGTCTCTGATTGGGGATCCTATTTAGGTTGCCATTTTCCAGTTTGGGTTCGTGGGTTATTGTCTATGTGATGTTGCATGTTAGCACTCAGTTTCGATAGCGGTCACGGTCGTTTTGTCATTTTGTTTGTTTGTTCAGTGTACTTCGTGTTTTTTTGTCATTCATTAAAAGTATGTATTCACACCACGCTGCGCTTTGGTCTCCTCACTACGACGATCGTGACAGAATAACCCACCAACAATGGGCCAAGCAGTGTGGTAACGGACAGCAGCAGCAATCACAGGACTTCTGGACTTGGGTGGAGATTCTGGACGGCAAAGGACCCTGGGCACAGCCAGGGGAATATCGCTGTCCCAAAGCAGAGCTGGAGGCAGCGAAAGCAGAGAGGCGCCGGTATGAGGAGGCAGCATGGCAGCGCAACTGGAAGCCCGAGAGGCAGCCCCAAAAATGTCTTGGGGAGGGGCATAGGGAGAGTGTGGCAGAGTCAGGAGTCAGACCTGAGCCAACTCCCCTGCTTACCGTAAGGAGCCAAGGATGGAACCAGAGCCGGTTAGGGCGGTATTGGAGATGAGCGAAGCAGAGACAGTGAAGGAGTTAATGGGGAGATTGAAGGAGAGAGCTATGAGGGAGGTGCTGTGTTGGTGCTTGAGGCACGACATCCACCCGGGGGAGCGTGTCGGGGATATGATGTCACCTGGGTCAGCCCTCCATATTCGTCCTGAGGTGCATGCTAGCCGAATGGTGAAGACTGTGCCAGCCCCACGCACCAGGCCTCCTGTGCGCCTCCCTAGCCCTGCATGTCCTGTGCCAGCTCGGCATTACAGTTCTCAGAGCCGTGCTTACTGTGGCGGGCGTTGTACTGGTCAGGCACCGTGTTATGCGATGGAGCGCACGGTGTCCCCAGTACGCGTGCTTAGCCCGGTGCACTACATCCCAGCTCCCCGCATCTGCCGGGCTATGGTGAGGATCCAGCCAGGGCGGATGGTGCCAGCCCTGCTCTCAAGATCTCCAGTGCGCCTTCTCGGTCCGGTCTATCCGGTGCCATCTCCAAGCACCAGCCCTCCGGTGGCAGCCCCCCGCACCAGGCTTCCTGTGCGTCTCCAGAGCCCAGTGCTCCCTGTTTCTCCTCCCCGCACTCGCCCTGAAGTGCGTGTCCTCGGCCCAGTACCACCAGTGCCGGCACCATGCACCAGGCCTACGGAGCCGCCGGAGTCGTCAGCCAGCCAGGAGCTGCCGGATCCCAGGAGCTGCCGGATCCCAGGAGCTGCCGGTCCCCGCTCCTGAGGTGCCACCTAAGTGGGCCAAGACTGAGGTAGAGCAGGGTCCACGTCCCGCACCCGAGCCGCCGCCGTGAAAGAGGCCCACCCGGACCCTCCCCTTTCGGCATTACAGTGTTGTGTAGTACCACCAGTGCTGGCACCACTTTCACGGTTTTTGCGGCCGGAGTCCCCACCTTAGTGGGGGGGTACTGTCACGCCCTGTCCTGAGTATTCTTTGTTTTCTTTATATATTTTGGTTAGGTCAGGGTGTCACGAGGGTGGTATGTGTGTTTTTGTCTCATCTAGGTTTATTTTGTATGTCTAGGTGTGTGTGTCTAGTCTAGACATATTGTAGGTCTATGGTGGCCTGGATTGGTTCCCAATCAGAGGCAGCTGTTTATCGTTGTCTCTGATTGGGGATCCTATTTAGGTTGCCATTTTCCAGTTTGGGTTCGTGGGTTATTGTCTATGTGATGTTGCATGTTAGCACTCAGTTTCGATAGCGGTCACGTTCGTTTTGTTATTTTGTTTGTTTGTTTAGTGTACTTTGTTTAGTGTTTTTTCGTCATTCATTAAAAGTATGTATTCGCACCACGCTGCACTTTGGTCTCCTCACTATGACGATCGTGACAATTACCTGGACTAACCTGTACCCCTGCACATTGAGTTGGTACCGGTACACTCTGTATATAGCCTCGTTATTGTTATTTTATTGTGTCACTTTCTTTCTTATTTTTGTTTATTTAGTAAATATTTTCTTATTTCTTATTTTTCTTAAAATTGCTTTGTTGGTTAAAGGGCTTGTAAGTAAGCATTTCGCAGTAACGTCTACACCTGTTGTATTTGGCGCATGTGACAAATAAAATATGATTTGAATTGATTTGAGATGTGCTAGATTGTGATAGATTACATAAAATCCTTGACTGATGCCAAAATTCTGGTAGTTTTCTGATAAACTTTGAAAGTAATATACCCTCCCTTTGCAACCCTAGTTGTGAGTGCCTTTCTTCTTCTTCCTCCTTTTCTCTTCCTTTCTTTCTTTTCTCTCTCCCCTCTGTGAGAGCATCTGGGAGAGGTCTTAATTAACGAGTAACCGATCTGTTAATGATTCATGCCTGCTGAGCTCCTAACGAGAATGGAGGCTGATGTCCGGGAGGAGGAGGAGGAGGAGAATGGGGAAGAGAAGGAGGAGGAGAGCAGGGGGCTGGCAGCCCCAACGAGCTGTTGATTAATACGGGGGCTGCTGGGCTGTGTCTCCTGAGTCCTGCATGGCGCCCTGCTGGGTTGACACATCCTCAGGCACACACACCTGTGATTCCTCCCAGTCAAGGACACGGTGACTGCCTTTGTTGTTCTGAGCATTAAAAAGAGCTCTCATTGCATTAGAAATAATCCTCCAGAGAGGCTTTCTGTGAGTGAATTCCAAAGCCATAAAACTATGGATTTTCAGCATTGTAGAAAATGCCTCATCAGTATCGGATCAAACATACTGTATGTATGCTTTTTTTAGCATTACTTTGGAATTTCGTAAGTATTCTGTGTAAAAGAAGAAGGAATGACAATGAGGCTGTTCCCTAAAGAAGATAACTAACCATGCACACCGTGTCAGCCTCACATACAAGGCATACAGTATTTAACACTATGCATGTGGTTATTGTTAGGAGGGGTCAATAGGTCCCTCTTTTCTTCTCCTACTTCCTTCCATACTACGATACTCAGAGGCAGATAGAAGGGAATCAAGAGAAGGCCAAGGTTCCAGTGTATTATCTTGAGCTGTAACACACTATATTATGATGTATTTATCTGTTCTCCACAAGAGTGTGACAATACAGACAGCTGGAGAAAGGCCTTCCATCACTCCTCTGTGTGTGAGTGACCCAAACAGTGTGTGTGTTCCTGCCCTGGTATCTGGATCCACTGTGTGGGCTGGGCACTGTGTTCTTGTCAGTCTGTTCCATCAGAATCTCAGCTCCTAATCGGAGCCCTGGCGACAGAGGACAGTATGACCTTCACGGAGACAGGGGTCAGATTACAAACCCTATGCCGAAAGACAACCTTCAATTATGCAGCTAAGAGACAGGGACTAGTAAAGGAAATTGACTTGCATTAACATGCATTGACATTGTCAGTGAGTGTGTGTGCGTGCACCTGTCTGTGCGTGTATGTTCATGTTGAGTGGCGATGTGTGTCTGTGAGTGTGTACGTGAAGAGGTTGGTTTGGTGCTAGTGAGATATGTTTTTTCCTTAAAGATCAACAATCCCATGGGACTACTCTCTCTCCCTCTGACCTTTTGACATGGCTGCCCCTGCACCTGTCACCGTGGTGATCAGGGCATCAACATTGATGCCAATTACTGTCCAACACTGGCCATCAGGCTCGGATCAGTCACGGCTCATCAACATCACATCCTCTATAGTGGACAGGGGATGAAATAAGGTTTGGTTTAGTGGCCTATATCCCAGAAAAATATATGGGTTCTAAGGATCATTTTGGTCCTTTAACCTTTGTGCAATATTATAGGATCATTCTGTCATGCATGTACACAACTGTAAAGCTTACAGGAGTCTGTGTTTGAGGCTGTTGCAAGAATGATCTGAAGCACAATAACCAACCAGTAAGTGTGTAGAGAGAGGAAGAGGAGCCAGTGGTTCAATGAGGGGAGATGATATACGACCACGGGGAGGCAGTGGAGGCCCAGAGCAGGGGCACAGTCATTTTTTACTCTGCTGTCACAAATGTATTTTTAATGAGTGTGCACCCCTGACTCATCTGCACAGGAAAGGCTCTGTTCTTTTCTGTTTGGGCCAACCTGACCCTAATATTTTCTGAGAAGCAGCAGGGATGAACAGACCCAGACCCACATACTGTAATGGAAATAACCTTCAGTCTCCGCTCTATAGAAACATCCATCTGCCTGTGTCCTGGTTTTACTGCATAATTATTATACTTTTTTTGTTGTTGTGAAGGGTTCAGATCACAGACAGGATTTTTTTTCAAAAAGTACATACAGTCCATTTGGAAAGTATTCAGACCCCTTGACTTTTTCCAAATTGTGCTGTTACAGACTTAGTCTAATATTGATTAAATACAAATATTTCCTCATCAATCTACACAAATACCCCACAATGACAAAGCAAAAACTGTATTTTAGAATTCTTTCCAGAAATACCTTATTTACATAAAGTACCAATCAAATGTTTGCACACACCTACTCATTCAAGTTTTTGTTGTTATGTTTACTATTTTCTACATTGTAGAATAAAAAACAAATATATTTTCTATTTGATATTCTTCAAAGTAGCCACCCTTTTCCTTGATGACAGCTTTGTAGAGCTCTGAGACAGTATTGTGTCGAGGCACAGATCTGGGGAAAGGTACCAAAAAATGTCTGCAGCATTGAAGGTCCCCAAGAACAAAGTGGCCTCCATCATTCTTTAATGGAAGAAGTTTGGAAACACCAAGACTCTTCCTAGAGCTGGCCGCCTGACCAAACTGAGCAATCAGGGGAGAAGAGCCTTGATCAGGTTGGTGACCAAGAACCCGATGGTCACTCTGACAGAGCTCCAGTTTTCCTCTGTGGAGATGGGAGAAACTTCCAGAAGGACAACCATCTCTGCAGCACTCTACCAATCAGGCCTTTATGGTAGAGTGGCCAGATGGAAGCCACTCCTTAGTAAAAGGCACATGACAGCCCACTTGGAGTTTGCCAAAAGGCACCTAAAAGACTAAAACCATGAGAAACAAGATTCTGTGGTTTGATGAAAGATTTAATTATTTGACCTGAATGCCAAGCGTCACGTCATGAGGAAACCTGGGAACATCTCTACGGTGAAGCATGGTGGTGGCAACATCATGCTGTGGAGATGTTTTTCAGCGACAGGGACTGGAAGACTAGTCAGGATTGAGGGAAAGATGAATGGAGCAAAGTACAGAGAGATCCTTGATGAAAACCTCATCCATAGCGCTCAGAACCTCAGACTGGGGCAAAGGTTCACCTTCCAACATGACAACAACCCTAAGCACACAGCCAATACAACGAAGGAGTAGCTTTGGGACAAGTCTCTGAATTCTGCAGGATCCGCAGAGAAGAATGGGAGAAACTCCCCAAATAGAGGTGTGCCACACTTGTGGTGTCATACTCAAACAGACTCGAGGCTGTAATCGCTGCCAAAGGTGCTCCAACAAAGTACTGACTAAAGGGCCTGAATACTTATGTCCTGTCTTTGGCTATGCCAGGTTCAGTGATATGACATGTTATTCTATAAAATCCTTTCTCTGTAATTAATATCACCTGATTGAGCTAATCATGTAAATGTAATTAACTAGAAGGTCGGGGCACTACGAAATAATACTTATAGAGCAGTTATCTTCCAAATAAACTCTTAAAGACCTAGTAATATTTTACATCAATAGCAGTCAATATTAATCGTCACCTTATTTCAGTCTCATCTGAAAGTTGTAAATTCTTGCTTATCTTCACGAACCCTGGCTAACAAGTTGAATCAGCAATACAAAATTGGGATTAATTATTATTATTATTTACTAAATAATCACACAGAATTACATAAACACAGAATGAATCATACCTTGATTACAAATTATGTCATAAAGGAAAATGTCCCTAGCGGACGGAACAGATATGACAGCTGGTTACACAAAAGAAAAGGGGCTGGGTTTGAGTGAAAGATCGGGAAGACTGAAGAACAAAGGGAGAAGCGATGTCTCTCGGGCCGTAGGCAGCTACTCTATCGTAAATACAGAATCTTATGCATTCTAAATTACCGCTCATTTGGAAAAGGAAAATGCAATAAGTATTTACTCTGAGCTGCGCTTCGGTAGGTTGGTTGTAGATGCTGGTCGTGTTGGCCAACAGAGATATTTCTGTCCTAGGAAGAATGTCTCTGGTGGTAAATTGGATATGTTGTAGTAACGTTGTTGTGTGGTAGATTGGGTACTCTGTCTGTTCTTTCCTAGCCCACGTTTGCAGCTACTGTTGCTAACTCAATGGCTAGGAGGTATCACTTCTGTAGTGAATAAGAGTTCAAAGTTCATACCATTCGCAACCAAAGCTCACGCTGAGGTTGGATTCGTTCTGTAGTTATTATCTGAACCCTTCTGACATCGGATCGTCATCCTAATGTACCCGGAACAGGAAGTTATATTGTTGTCAAGGCTTTATATAGGAAGGGAGAGTAGGGCGTGTTTCATAGTTTATAACCAATGGCTCTTCACGTGGGCGGGCCACTGAGTTGGACCTAATTCACTCATGAAAACCCAATTCTCACATTTTAGAAGCTAAAATCACATTTCATACCCTCACAAATAATTTCATATTCAAACATTTAAATTGCACAACAATTCCATGTGAATCTGATAACTATAATGTGTAGACTTTCCACTGTACCGTTTATGTCATCCTATCATTGATGAGAATGTCTCAGATGACAACCAAACTGACATCATATTCATTAAGTACCAACGCATATGTTCAAGTGTTTTTTTTAACCAAAATATGGTTAATTCCCCCCCCACCTTCTGATGTTCCCAGAATTTCTATGTTAACCAAGAGATTTTCAATAGTCACATCAGTAGGAAAAGTAGGAAAAAAGGGGGGTATTTATGACTGTCATAAACCTACCCCCAGGCCAGCGTCATGACACTTATGTACATTTGATATTTCCATGTATTTATTTTTATACGTTTGCAAAAATGTCTAAAAACATTTTTTCTTCATCATTATGGGGTATTGTGTGTAGATTGAAGAGGGAAAAAAATTATTGAATCAATGTTTGAATAAGGCTGTAACGTAACAAAATGTGGTTTAAATTAAAGGTTTCTGGATACTTTCCGAATGCACTGTGTGTAAAGAAACGAAAAACAATAGAGAAAAAATATTATAAGCATTATTTGTCCTGTCTGTCCCATTTTCCCTCTCCCTCCCCCTTCTTAGTAAGTGCGACCAATCGCTATTCCCCCCTCGCTCCTTTCCACCCTCTGGTCATTCCTGTTTCTATCCACAATATAAGAGATATTATACTGAACAGAAATATTAACACAACATGCAACAATTTCAAATATTTTACTGAGTTACAGTTCATATAACGATATCAGTCAATTGAAATACAGTAATTAGGCCCTAATATATGTATTTCACATGACTTGGAATACATGCATCTGTTGGTCACAAATACCTCAAACAAAAAGGTAGGGGAGTGGATCAGAAAACCATTTAGTATCTCGTGTGACCACCATGTGCCTCATGCAGCACAACACATCTCCTTCGCATAGAGTAGGAACACACACATCAGGCTGTTAATTATGGCCTGTGGGATGTGGTCCGACTCCTCTTCAATGGAGACACACACAGGTACAGCCACACATACACACACACACTCTAAACACACGTATGTTGTAATATTGTTGTATGGTGGTATTATACATTATACATTTTGTAATGTGGATATTTAGTGGTGTAATATTGTTATATTATGTACTGTTTTATCTTGTTTTATGAGTGATGGAAGTGCCTTAATGTGTTTGGACCCCAGGACCCACTTGGCAGCAGCTAATGTGGACCCTAATAAATACAAATACAAATAAATACAAATGGCTGTGCAAAGTTGCTGGATATTGGCGGGAACTGGAACACGCTGTTGTACACCTCGATCCAGAGCTTTCCTAAACATGCTCAATGAGTGACAAGGCTGGTGAGTATGCAGGCCCTAAAAGAAATGGGACATTTTCAGCTTCCAGGAATTGTGCACAGATCCTTGCGACACGGGGCCGTGCATTATCATGCTGATGAATGGCACGACAATGGGCTTCTGGATCTCGTCATGATATCTCTCTGCATTCAAATTGCCAACGATCAAATGTAATTGTGTTTGTTGTCTGTAGCTTATGCCTGCCCATACCATAACCCCACTGCCACCTTAGGGCACTCTGTTCACAACCTAGACATCAGCAAACCGCTCGTCCACACAACATCATACACATGGTCTGCGGTTGTGAGGTCGGCTGGACGTACTGCCAAATTTTCTGAAACAACTTTGGAGGCGGCTTATTGTAGAGAAATGAACACACAATTCTCTGGCAACAGCTCTGGTGGACATGTTGCATTTATATTTTTGTTCAGTGTACTTACTGGTGAAGCAATTACTTTCAAAGGAATATTTTGCACCTAGTAGCCTATGTTGTGGACCTTATTATACGAATAAATATTCAAAAGACAAGTAAACAAAAAACAAAATACAAAATACACCAGATAGAAATGTACAGTTAAATCTTTATTGAATTCAAAATGTAATTGTGTGTAGAGGGGCGGGGGCGTATGCCTCATGGCCAACGTGACATGGTGTGATGAAAGAAACATACAGGAACTCAAATCCTTCTGTTCACCTGATTTAGAATTCCTCACAATCAAATGTCGACCGCATTATCTACCAAGAGAATTCTCTTCGATTATAATCACAGCCGTATATATCCCCCCCCAAGCAGACACATCGATGGCTCTGAACAAACTTTATTTAACTCTCTGCAAACTGGAAACGATTTATCCGGAGGCTGCATTCATTGTAGCTGGGGATTTTAACAAGGCTAATCTGAAAACAAGACTCCCTAAATTTTATCAGCATATCGATTGCGCAACCAGGGGTGGAAAGACCCTGGATCATTGTTACTCTAACTTCCGCGACGCATATAAGGCCCTGCCCCGCCCCCTTTCGGGAAAGCTGACCACGACTCCATTTTGTTGATCCCTGCCTACAGACAGAAACTAAAACAAGAGGCTCCCACGCTGAGGTCTGTCCAACGCTGGTCCGACCAAGCTGACTCCACACTCCAAGACTGCTTCCATCACGTGGACTGGGAGATGTTTCGTATTGCGTCAGACAACAACATTGACGAATACGCTGATTCGGTGTGCGAGTTCATTAGAACGTGCGTTGAAGATGTCGTTCCCATAGCAACGATTAAAACATTCCCTAACCAGAAACCGTGGATTGATGGCAGCATTCGTGTGAAACTGAAGGCGCGAACCACTGCTTTTAATCAGGGCAAGGTGTCTGGTAACATGACTGAATACAAACAGTGCAGCTATTCCCTCCGCAAGGCTATCAAACAAGCTAAGCGCCAGTACAGAGACAAAGTAGAATCTCAATTCAACGGCTCAGACACAAGAGGCATGTGGCAGGGTCTACAGTCAATCACGGACTACAGGAAGAAACCCAGCCCAGTCACGGACCAGGATGTCTTGCTCCCAGGCAGACTAAATAACTTTTTTGCCCGCTTTGAGGACAATACAGTGCCACTGACACGGCCTGCAACGAAAACATGCGGTCTCTCCTTCACTGCAGCCGAAGTGAGTAAGACATTTAAACGTGTTAACCCTCGCAAGGCTGCAGGCCCAGACGGCATCCCCAGCCGCGCCCTCAGAGCATGCGCAGACCAGCTGGCCGGTGTGTTTACGGACATATTCAATCAATCCCTATAGCAGTCTGCTGTTCCCACATGCTTCAAGAGGGCCACCATTGTTCCTGTTCCCAAGAAAACTAAGGTAACTGAGCTAAACGACTACCGCCCCGTAGCACTCACATCCGTCATCATGAAGTGCTTTGAGAGACTAGTCAAGGACCATATCACCTCCACCCTACCTGACACCCTAGACCCACTCCAATTTGCTTACCGCCCAAATAGGTCCACAGACGATGCAATCTCAACCACACTGCACACTGCCCTAACCCATCTGGACAAGAGGAATACCTATGTGAGAATGCTGTTCATCGACTACAGCTCGGCATTCAACACCATAGTACCCTCCAAGCTCGTCATCAAGCTCGAGACCCTGGGTCTCGACCCCGCCCTGTGCAACTGGGTACTGGACTTCCTGACGGGCCGCCCCCAGGTGGTGAGGGTAGGCAACAACATCTCCTCCCCGCTGATCCTCAACACTGGGGCCCCACAAGGGTGCGTTCTGAGCCCTCTCCTGTACTCCCTGTTCACCCACGACTGCGTGGCCACGCACGCCTCCAACTCAATCATCAAGTTTGCGGACGACACAACAGTGGTAGGCTTGATTACCAACAACGACGAGACGGCCTACAGGGAGGAGGTGAGGGCCCTCGGAGTGTGGTGTCAGGAAAATAACCTCACACTCAACGTCAACAAAACTAAGGAGATGATTGTGGACTTCAGGAAACAGCAGAGGGAACACCCCCCCATCCACATCGATGGAACAGTAGTGGAGAGGGTAGCAAGTTTTAAGTTCCTCGGCATACACATCACAGACAAACTGAATTGGTCCACTCACACAGACAGCATCGTGAGGAAGGCGCAGCAGCACCTCTTCAACCTCAGGAGGCTGAAGAAATTCGGCTTGTCACCAAAAGCACTCACAAACTTCTACAGATGCACAATCGGGAGCATCCTGGCGGGCTGTATCACCGCCTGGTATGGCAACTGCACCGCCCTCAACCGTAAGGCTCTCCAGAGGGTAGTGAGGTCTGCACAACGCATCACCGGGGGCAAACTACCTGCCCTCCAGGACACCTACACCACCCGATGCTACAGGAAGGCCATAAAGATCATCAAGGACATCAACCACCCGAGCCACTGCCTGTTCACCCCGCTGTCATCCAGAAGGCGAGGTCAGTACAGGTGCATCAAAGCTGGGACTGAGAGACTGAAAAACAGCTTCTATCTCAAGGCCATCAGACTGTTAAACAGCCACCACTAACATTGAGTGGCTACTGCCAACACACTGTCAATGACACTGACTCTACTCCAGCCACTTTAATAATGGGAATTGATGGGAAATGATGTAAATATATCACTAGCCACTTTAAACAATGCTACCTTATATAATGTTACTTACCCTACATTATTCATCTCATATGCATACGTAGATACTGTACTCTATATCATCGACTGCATCCTTATGTAATACATGTATCACTAGCCACTTTAACTATGCCACTTGGTTTACATACTCATCTCATATGTATATACTGTACTCGATATCATCTACTGTATCTTGCCTATGCTGCTCTGTACCATCACTCATTCATATATCCTTATGTACATATCCCCTTACACTGTGTATAAGACAGTAGTTTTTTGGAATTGTTAGTTAGATTACTTGTTCGTTATTACTGCATTGTCGGAACTAGAAGCACAAGCATTTCGCTACGCTCGCATTAACATCTGCTAACCATGTGTATGTGACAAATAAAATTTGATTTGATTTGATTTGATTTTGATTTGATTTAATCTATGTTTACTTGGTACAAAAAGGGACAAAGAGGATTCAGGGGGAATGGAGAATAAGAAAGAAGGATGGAAAGAGGGTGGTACAGAGAGAGAGAGAAAGATGCAGAGAGTAGCCTGCTGATTTCCTGGTGGTGGAAAACCCTGGAGCATTCTGCTGACACTTTACTAATGTGCTGGAGGAGAGGACAGGGAGGAACACGAAGGAATACATTTACTAGGCTGTGCCTGTGCCTCGGAGGGATGGAGAGAGAAGGAGAGAGGGGGGGCCGGGGGAGAGAAGAGGTGGCAGGAGAAAGGGGGAAGGGATGCCTGCCTGTGCCTTACATACATTTCACCAATTTGCCACTTATTCTTGGGTGAATTAAGGAAACCATACTGTCTTGGTTGAACTGAAGACTGCTAATTCTCGCTGTCTCCAGTGAGCTTTAAGACGGAGACACCAGGACATGCAGACAGAGGGCCCTGACCTGGCTTTTATCACTCCTTACCACCACTACTACTGCCGCCAACCCCGCCACCACCACTACTGCCGCCAACCCCGCCACCACCACTACTACTGCCAACCCCGCCACCACCACTACTAACCCCGCCGCCAACCCCGCCCCCGCCACCACTACTACTGCCGCCAACCCCGCCGCCACCACTACTACTGCCGCCAACCCCGCCGCCACCACTACTGCTGCCGCCAACGCCGCCGCCACCACTACTACTGCCGCCGCCAACCCCGCTGCCGCCGCCAACCCCGCCGCCGCCACTACTACTGCCGCCGCCAACCCCGCCGCCGCTACTACTACTGCCGCCAACGCCGCCGCCGCTACTACTACTGCCGCCGCCAACGCGCCACTACTACTACTGCCGCCGCCAACCCCGCCACCACTACTACTGCCGCCACTACTGCCACCGCTACTACTACTGCCGCCGCCAACCCCGCCGCCACCGCTACTACTACTGCCGCCGCCACTACTACCGCCAACGCCGCCACTACTACTGCTGCCACTACTGCCACCGCTGCTACTACTACTGCCACCGCCACTACCACTACTACCGCCACCAACCCCACTTCCACTGGAGTAATAGTTACAGTGCCTTCAGAAAGTATGCATACCCATTCATTTATTCCTCATTTTGTTATGTTACAGCCTGAATTAAAAAATGTCATATTATTTTTCTTCTGAATCATCTACTCAAAATACCCAATATTGACAAATTAAAACATGAAGAAAAAAAAACAACTAATTTACATAAGTACACCCCTGAGTCAATGCATGTTAGAATCACCTTTGGCAGCGATTACAGCTGTGTCCTTCTGGGTAAGTCTAAGAGCTTTGCACACCTGGATTGTACAATATTTGCACATTATCCTTTTAACAATTCTTCAAGCTCTATCAAGTTGGTTGTTGACCATTGCTAAACAGCCATTTTCGAGTCTTTCCATAGATATTCAAGCCGATTTAAGTCAAAACTGCTACTAGGCCACTCAGGAACATTCAATGTCTTCTTCATAAGCAACTCCAGTGTATATTTGGCCTTGTTTAGGTTATTGTCCTGCTGAAAGGTGAATTTGTCTCCCAGTGTCTGTTAGAAAGCAGACAACCAGGTTTTCCTCAGGGATTTTATCTGTGCTTAGCTCTATTCCATTTACTTTTTTATCCCAAAAAAACTTCATAGTCCTTGCCGATGAGAAGCATACCCGTAACATGATGCAGCCATTCTGTAACTTTTTTAAAGTCACCATTGATCTCATGGTGAAATCCCTGACTGGTTTCCTTCCTCTCTGGCAACTGAGTCAGGAGGGACACCTGTATCTTTGTAGTGACTGGGTGTATTGTAATGAATAATTTCACCATGCTCAAAGTGATATTCAGTGTCTGCGTTTTTGTATTTTTACCCATCTACCAATAGGTGTCCTTTGCGAGGCATTGGAAAACCTCCATAGTCTTTGTGGCTAAATCTGGGTTTGAAATTCACTGCTCCACTGAGGGACTTAACAGATAATTATATGTGTGGGGTACAGAGACGAGGTAGTCATTCAAAAATCATGTAAACACTATTGCACACAGTGAGTCAATGCAACTTCTGATTTGTTAAGAGAATTGTTAGAATTGTTAGTCCTGAAATGATTTAGGCTTGCCATAAATGGTTTGACTATTTATTGACTCAAGGCATTTCAGCTTTGAATTTATGAATTAGCCAACATTTCTACAAGCATAATTCCACTGACATTATGGGGTATTGTGTGTGTTAGTCCTGTGAGCATCGCTCTCTCACCCTGCCATACACATTTAGTCCTGTGAGCATCGCTCTCTCACCCTGCCATACACATTTAGTCCTGTGAGCATCGCTCTCTCACCCTGCCATACACATATAGTCCTGTGAGCATCGCTCTCTCACCCTGCCATACACATTTAGTCCTGTGAGCATCGCTCTCTCACCCTGCCATACACATATAGTCCTGTGAGCATCGCTCTCTCACCCTGCCATACACATTTAGTCCTGTGAGCATCGCTCTCTCACCCTGCCATACACATATAGTCCTGTGAGCATCGCTCTCTCACCCTGCCATACACATTTAGTCCTGTGAGCATCGCTCTCTCACCCTGCCATACACATTTAGTCCTGTGAGCATCGCTCTCTCACCCTGCCATACACATTTAGTCCTGTGAGCATCGCTCTCCATACACATCACCCTGCCATACACATTTAGTCCTGTGAGCATCGCTCTCTCACCCTGCCATACACATTTAGTCCTGTGAGCATCGCTCTCTCACCCTGCCATACACATTTAGTCCTGTGAGCATCGCTCTCTCACCCTGCCATACACATTTAGTCCTGTGAGCATCGCTCTCTCTCACCCTGCCATACACATTTAGTCCTGTGAGCATCGCTCTCTCACCCTGCCATACACATTTAGTCCTGTGAGCATCGCTCTCTCACCCTGCCATACACATTTAGTCCTGTGAGCATCGCTCTCTCACCCTGCCATACACATTTAGTCCTGTGAGCATCGCTCTCTCACCCTGCCATACACATTTAGTACACATTTAGTCCTGTGAGCATCGCTCTCTCACCCTGCCATACACATTTAGTCCTGTGAGCATCGCTCGCTCTCACCCTGCCATACACCATTTAGTCCTGTGAGCATCGCTCGCTCTCACCCTGCCATACACCATTTAGTCCTGTGAGCATCGCTCGCTCTCACCCTGCCATACACCATTTAGTCCTGTGAGCATCGCTCGCTCTCACCCTGCCATACACCACTGATACCAATTTAAGACATTGGCAAAGTCAGTGATAACAGTGGCATAGAACAAAATGGCCCCACCACTTCTGTGTGCCTAGCTATCAGATGAATCCTGGAGATTTCTGTGAAATTCTGGTAAAAATAGTGCCAGCCTGCTCAGTGCCATCCCCGCCCACTCCGCATCTTAGTGGCACTGGTTGGGAGGACAGTCAGTATGGTGGGGGTTTGGGAAGCTGTGAACGGTTGGGAGTAATTGATGTAGAAAATTGGTCAGGGAGCATGCGTCACTTGTGTCCACATGGCCAGAGAGTTTGTATCTGAATGAGTTTGATAACAAATGGCTCCATTCTGACAACCAATGACCCTCTCTGTCTGTGTCAACCTACAACTATAGCTTACGCCAACTAAGAATCAAGGCTCTCGGGAGACATTTAGTTTCTGTTAACTCTAACAGCTAAGCCCAATGCTTGAATTTGGGTCCAGGTGTCCTCACTGGATCTTATACTTCAGCCAAATACATTCATACCAAGTTTGGTGTGTGTATAGAGGGGCACACCGTCATGTGTGTCAAGGTTGGCTAGGGATCCAAAGTGTGCTGTGATATCCAGACGGACACGACTAAAACAGAGCATTGCAGGAAAAAAGCTATTTCCTGGAACCCTGGCTTTGCGCTGGTCGAGCTATTATCAGCAGTCTTTCTGGCACAGACAGAACGGGACTAGTGGCTGCTATAACAAGACCGCCACCAAAAAGGTCAGTTACGTAGCCTTTTATTGAACCTTTAGTTACATAGCCTAAGCATGTCTGTGGCCTGCGCTTACAGACCGACAGAATAACTGACCTAGGTGGGGTTCATGGCATCTCCTTCCCTCTCTCTGTGGTTATCGCCGTCTGCTAGTTGTGCTTCCAAGCATTTTTCATATCTTTTAATCTTAAATTTAGTTCCAGAGTTTCATAAATGCCCCACCATATCATCATGATATTGAAATGTTACATTCAACCTTGTACACTGAAAGATAGAGATTAAGGGAGATTTCAAAGCCTTTCAAGCCAACGATTAGATTTTAAGCCCAAAAAGACTCACAGGGCTGCGATACTAGTTGCCCCGGTGATGGAGGCTGGGTGGTGCTGTCCCAGCAGCAGTAAGGGCTCCAGACAGTGAGCAAATTCACCCCTGTAGTATGTGCTAATGAGGGAAGGGACAAGACATTTACTGTAGTTCTAGTGAACTGTATACACTACTAATTCTACATGACAATGTTGAGTAAAATCACATTGTTTAGTAAGATCAGAGTAGATGGGTCACACTCACTTTGTTGCTTGCACTGGTCACATTCAATGAGGGAGCTTCACAATCCTCCTCAGCCTCAGTTTCTGTGGAAGAGAGAAACCATGTGTGATGCAAACCTCTGGTGAATTTACCCATTCTATCTTTGATTCTCCCCAGAATATGAAGTGCCAGTACTCGCATCCCATGTCCAGACACTCAAACTTGTTGGCTGAGCTGAGGAAGGCTGAATCAACCTTGGAGAGGACATCAGTGAGGGTCAGCGGTCAACCACACTGGAGGGCTGGTGAATAATTAAGTGTTCAGGTAATAACTAACAATCTATCCCCACTGTCAATTTTATTTATGGTATAATTTAGTTCCATGTGAGTTCAGCAATTAGTTGGAGATATGGAGATATGAGTTAGGGGTGTCTGATGACCTAACCTGCAGGAGGACCGCAAGGTGTGACATCTGTGCTCCTTTTCCTTTTCTTCGTGTTGGCTGCAAACACACAACATTACCACTACACAACTATCCCCTCAATGCAGAGGGTTAAGAAATAACCACACAACATTACCACTATACAACTCTCCCCTCGATGCAGAGGGTTAAGAAATACCCACACAACACAAACTCATGCTCTATATATCCAGGTCCTTATCTATAGTCTGCTTCCCATTACAAACACACACAACATTACCACTACACAACTATCCCCTTGATGCAGAGTTAAGAAATACCCACACAACAACACAAACTCATGCTCTATATATCCAGGTCCTTATCTATAGTCTGCTTCCCATTACAAATGCAGACACAGAGACGGAAACACACAGCCTGCCATAAATAGCCTTTAACTCCCTTCCAGGAGTTCATAGTCACTGGTCTGCTTCCAGGCAGCGGGGCAAGAAAGATGGAGGACTAAGGGCACAAAAATCTAATTAAAAATCTCTACACAATGCAATCTGATACACTTTCTCTCTCACACACTCCAGAGACAGTAATGCTGCCGTCCAGTGGCCCCCAGGCTGTAGCTTCCTGCTCCACTAGCTGTGATGGACTGCTCCCAGCTCTCAGAGGTTATCTACACACATTTTTCATGTAGCCACGAACTGCAGCCGTGGAACGATGAGTATTGTTTGAAGCAGTCTTCACTCTGTTTGCCTTGCCATTCTTGTTTTAACTGTGTACTGTAAAGTCTCTCATGGGGCCAAATGGAAACTAGCCTACACCAGGGTTCTGGCATAAAATGGCTGCAATACTTAGTGGTAAATTAGGTTTGTTATAACCCTGTACAATGTAAGGCACCTTGAGACCTTGGGGAAATTGCGAACTTCAGTCCTTGCCTAATAGATTGCCTATCCATTGTCTTTGTGGCATCAAAGCAAAGTAATGCAGTACCTGTGAGCCGCTCGCAACAGAATTTTCTTCCTCTCTTTCCTGACAGATGAGAGCAGAGAAACAGTAAACCACAAGAAAAATGTGGCTCAGTTAGTAGAGCAGGCATTTGCAACGCCAGGGTGTGGGCTTGATTCCCACAGGGGACCAGTGCGAACAAATATGAAAATGTATACACTCCCTACTGTAAGTCGTTGGGATAAAAGTGTCTGTAAAATGGCTGTGGGCTATGACGTTGTCTGCTAGTAGTAGGCCTACCGTGAAAAAGACTGGTCCTTGTGCAACCCTCAATTTGAGCAAATAACTGTCTGGGGATTTAACTTGTAGTGAGTTCTCTAAAATTGTAGTAAACATTGTCTTGTAATTGTACCAGTAAGTGTTTGGTTTAACTCCATTGATAAAGTGTGAGTGCAGAAGACCTTTCAATCTTTTCACAAAGGGAGCAAGAGAGACACCCAGTGGTCAGGCACCATCACATATTCAAATATGGAATTATATTTATTGTCTTGCACTTAGTTAGTTACATTTCACAATGTTTATTTAATACATTCGTATCTCAACAACATTATCAATAGCATCTGTTTTTCTTTCAGGTGACCTGAAAAGAGTTCTTTAGTGAAGTTTTAACTGTATACTGTTGCAGAGGTCACAGATTGCGTTCTCCTCTTCCTCGATATTGGAGCACACCTCCCCTATCATGGCCCTCAGCATGAGAATAGCTTCACGGGCCAATGTCTGCAACTTTCACTGCCTACAGAGGAAGCAAGGCTCACGCATGGACATGGTAGATATTCTCATTCACCTGGAACTAACCTGTAGCTAAACCAAACACACATGATCATATGCTTTCTCAAACCCAAGACCTAGCCTGTAGCTTTTCAAAAACAACATAAGGATCCTATACTATGGCATGGAAACAATTCAGAGTTACTACATAGGCCATGGAGTTGAGGACTATACAGATTTTCAGAGGGGGTGACTGCGAACCATCGATGTTATAACACACAATGTATGAAAAGAATAAAAGTAAATCCACTCACCAGCACTGCCTGCTCTAGTATCTCACATCCTTCCCAGCTTGAACATTTGGTTCCTTGGAAGTTGCGGGAACATACATTTTTGGTTTCCCATTGTTTCTGGGAACAAAGTCAAGTTTCCTGACCGGTAAAATGTACTGTTTCTTTAAAAACATTCTGAGAACGGAAGTGAACATTTCGACTGTTCTATTTTTAGGTTGCATAGAAGTTCTGAGAACGTTTTACTCGGGTTCCTTCTGGGATTTTTTATTTACTCTGGTTCCTTCTGGGAGGTTTAATTAATGCTCTGAGAATGGAAATTATAGGTTATTGAGGTTTTTTTAATAACGTCCTTAACTTTCACTGAATGTTTCAATAAGACTTGCTATCTTATTTTGGGTCAACTTTTGTTTTTTACTCCAAGCACAGAACACATGGAAATTAATTTCCTTAGGCATTAATCACGCAAACACTTATTTTTTGTGACACGTTAATGAGATTCAAACCTATAATCTTCTATTCTCTATACATGGAATTAGTCTATTGCACCACCAAGATGGAGCTAGCATACCATGTTTTTACACATACAAAGCTGTTTAGTCTATTCAAACAGACCCCATATCAAAGGAAACTCCTTAACCTCAGGTGAGGCCAATTAGTGGGCGTTGCCAACACACTGAACAGAATGTTTAAGTTTTTAAATAGAACATTCTCTGAATTTTACTAAAGTTTTCTTTAATTTTTAAATTTTGTGGTATCCAATTGTTAGTAATTACTATCTTGTCTCATCGCTACAACTCCCGTACGGGCTCGGGAGAGACGAAGGTCGAAAGCCAGGCCTCCTCTGAAACACATCTCAACCAAGCCGCACTTAACACAGCGCGCATCCAACCCGGAAGCCAGCCACACCAATGTGTCGGAGGAAACACCAGGCGACCTTGGTTAGCGTGCACTGCGCCCAGCCCACCACAGGAGTCGCTGGTGCGCGATGAGACAAGGATATCCCTACCGGCCAAACCCTCCCTAACGACGCTAGGCCAATTGTGCGTCACCCCACGGACCTCCCGGTCGGCTGCGACAGAGCCTGGGTGCGAACCCAGAGTCTCTGGTGGCACAGCTAGTGCTGCGATGCAGTGCCCTAGACCACTACACCCCCGGGAGGCCCGTTTTCTTGTGGTTTTATGGAAAGTTTACTTAACGTTCTTGGCACAATCTGTAGGAAACGTTATGCTGAAGTACTGAAAATCCCACAGAAGAACGTTGTTTCTTAATGTTCTCTGAACTATTTCCGAACATTCCCAATGCCAAACCAATTGGAGAATGTTTGAAATTAAATGTAACCATGTTTGAACATTTAGGAAACGTTCTGATAAAGTAATGAAATACCAAGAAAATGATGTTTCTTTGTCAAGTTCCTTAAATGTGCTGAGAAAGTTGCTTGGCTTTTGGAACAATCTTGCACCATTCCCAGAATGTTATGGGAAGGTTGTATGCAAAACAACCATAGCATAACAACGCTCTAAGAAACATATGGTTCTCCAAAAAGTGCTAGCTGGGTTGCATGTATTCTGTTGCAATGTTAATGCAGTATGTCAGGCTCTCCCTGTGAAATTTCAAATCGAATCAAATGTTATTTGTCACATGCTTCGTATTCAACATCTGTAGACTAACAGTGAAATGCTTACTTACGGACCCTCCCAACAATGCAGAAAGAAAGAAACTAGAGAAATAATAGAAAAGTAAAACACATAATAAATACACAATGAGTAAAGATAACTTGGCTATACATGGTACCAGAACTGACTCTAGGTGCAATAATTTGTCAGAAACATAAATGAGCTTTACTAACAGTGTTCCTCCTGTGTGAATATTGTGTTTCTGTAGTAGGAGCTTCACTCACACTTGTATGTATGTCTCTGAAACACTTCATGCAGATAATAGACTTATTTTCAGTAGAGAACATAATGTAGTGCGCCTTATGGAGAGCTGTGGTTTAACTTAGTGTTTGTCTCCATCACTATCACATCACTATTCCTTTAATATATATTTCAACGCCATGAACAGTGTTTTTTAAATATTCAATAAATAATTGTTCTTTTATGTAAGGGATTTCCCCTGGGATATAATGCACAACGTGGAAGGTGTGTTCTGTCAATATACACTTCTAATGACGTCTGACGAGTATACACGTGCAGGTCAAGGGGCGAGGAAGGAATGATTTTAAAATGGACCTCCCTTGCCCAGAAATTCGTCACTCGTTCATCCCGTGATGATTGTGTTTTCAGCCAACTGTAGCTTCTGGGCAGTGTTGCCAACTTAGCGACTTTGTATATTTAGCGAGTATTCAGACCCCTCTAGGGACACATTTTCAAAATATCGACTAGTGACAAATCTAGTGACTTTTTCTGGTGTTATTGGAGACTTTTGGGGACTCTGGCGTGAAAGCACCTATCGCTCTTACTCTTCTCAATGAGTAGCGGGTGCTGCCGTGGGCCCCATCCCAAAGCACTCACAGGCGGCCCAGTCCTCGCGCAGCTGTCCCTCCCAGCTGCAGTCAGAGCAGGAGATGTTCACCCCTCGTCCAGACTGCAAATTAATCACGCATGCGGGAAGCCGTCGCTGACTGATCCCGCCGTGGCTTACATTCAGGGAGGGATGTAAATATAAAATGTTCTTTGTCTAAAATAAATCACTGCACAAAAATAAATCACTGCATTTTACTCACATCTTCAGTCACTTACTCACCTTGTCCACTGTGTGTGTGCCTCTCTGTGACATGAGCTAAACATCTAGCTGGCTAGCTCATGTCTCAGTCTAAACTGTACACTCAAAAATACAGAAAGGAGTGGGAATCAAACCCTGAATTCAAAGGCTGGTTGAAGCTGTTTATTGGAGATGATACAGGGTCATACTGCCTGTATTGTAAGGCTGATTTCTATGCCAAACTTAGTGATGTAAAAAAAACATGACAACTCAAACATACTCAAAAGGAAAAGCCAGTTCCATCCAAAACAAGCTGCCATTTATGGTTTAAAAAATGTACTCTGCAAAAAAGGCTGAGTCCACCATGGCATTAGCTATCGCTGAACACTGTTCCATGCTGGCATGTGATCACATTGGAGAAGCATGTAGAGCTGCTTTCTCAGACTCCACTGCTGCTACCCGCTTCAAAGTGCACAGGACAAAGTGCTGGTTAATGGTGTTCTAGCACCATACTTTCTGAAAACGTTGGTTGCAGATGTGGGTGACCAGCGTTTCAGCCTCCTCGATGAGTCCACGGATGTTAGTGTTTCTAAGTACCTGGGGGTTGTGATAAGGTACTTTAGTGACACCAAGCAGACAAGTGTATCAACATTTCTGGGGCTTGTTGAGTTGGAGGGAGGAGATGCCAAATCTATTGCCCATGTTGTTGTGGCTTTCCTTGAGAAGTGTTGTCTTAAAGAGAAACTCCTGGGGATAGGTAGGGACTGACAATGCCTCTGTTATGACGGTGATTAACAATGGGGTCCATAAAGTGTTGGAGTATGGCCTCAAATATCTGGTTCTTATTCGTTGTGTGTGCCACTCTCTGCAGCTCGCTGTAAGTCATGCTTACATGACACCATCCCCGTAGTGTGGAGTACTTGGTACGAGAGACTCATAACTGGTTTTCAGTGTCTCCAAAGCACAGGTGAGTGAATGGGTGTGGAGTCAGGTGCAGAGAGCAAAGGATGTGGGAAAAAACACGCTTTAATGTCCAAAATAAAAGGAACAAAATAGTATACCCAAACAGGCGTAACTATAAAAACAATATAGTATCCCTTAGGTAAAATACCAGGACAGCGAGAAAACCCAACAAACATGAACACCTCTCACAAATACAGAAGAACAAGCCCGCACAAACAGAAGCGGGCTGAACGAACTTAAATAACCCCACCCTGACAACCAAACAATGAACAGGTGAAACCAGTTAGACAAAACTTTTTAACGAACACGGAACAAAGGATCGGTGGCAGCTAGTAGACCGGCGATGACGACCGCCGAGTGCATCCCGAACAAGAAGGGGAGCCACCTTCGGTAATATTTGTGACAACAGGGGAGAAACTTTTACAGATAACCAAGGTGTGTGCCACATGTTGGCTCTCCATTGAACCCGTGGTTTCACGCATTTTGGACCAGTGGGAGGATCTTAGGCTGCATTTCGCAGTCACCATGTTCAGTGAACACTGCTACATGGCTGAGGTTTTATACTCCATGTACAGTGATCCTCAAAACATATTGTTTCTGACGTTTTTGAAGCCAGTGCTGGGTGAGGTATAGTTGGCCATCAAGGCTTTTGAGCGAGAGCAAGTAGATCCTCTTAAGCTACTTGACAGCTTGGTTAGGTTGATCAAGTCTGTCACGCCCTGACCTTAGTTATTTTAGTTTTCTTTATTATTTGGTTTGGTCAGGGTGTGACAAGGGTGGTGTGTTTGGTTTTTTGTATTGTCTAGGGGTTTTTGTATATCTAGCGTGAAAGGAAGGAACTGCGCTTGTTGGAAAAATGGACCCGGGAGAAGGATGAGTGGGTGATCGATCCAGGGAGAGTGCCAGAGCCTGCCTGGGATTCAATTGAACAGTGCGAGGAGGGATACAGGAGAATGGAGGAACGGCGACGACATAAGGGTACATGGCTAGCACGGAAGTCTGAGAGGTAGCCCCAAGATTTTTTTGGGGGGG
Source organism: Oncorhynchus tshawytscha (assembly GCF_018296145.1). NCBI lineage: Eukaryota > Metazoa > Chordata > Actinopteri > Salmoniformes > Salmonidae > Oncorhynchus > Oncorhynchus tshawytscha. The sequence continues at coordinate 28,120,206 of NC_056430.1, read as the reverse complement.
AGGCACACGAGGAGATTGGCTGAGTCAGGTAGGAGACCTGAGCCAACTCCTTGTGCTTACCATGGGGAGCGTGTAACTGCTCAGGCACCGTGTTATGCAGAGATGCGCACGGTGTCTCCAGTGTGCTATTCTAGCCCGGTGCGCTCTATTCCAGCTCCTCGCATTGGCCGGGCTAGGATGGGCATCCAGCCAGGAAGGAGGGTGCCGGCTCAGCGCTCCTGGTCTCCAGTATACCTCCTTGGACCAGGATATCCTGCGCCGGCTCTGCGTACTGTGTCTCCGGTGAGTGTGCACAGCCCAGTGCGTCCTGTGCCAGTGCCCTGAATTTGCAGGGTGAAAATAAACATCCAGCCAGGACGGGTTGTGTCAGTTCTACACTCCAGACCTCCAGTGCGCCTCCAGGGTCCAGTACTCCCTGTTCCTGCTCCTCGCACTCGCCCTGAGGTGAGTGTACCCAGCCCGTTAGCACCAGTGCCGGCACCACGTACCAGGCCTATAGTGCGCCTCGCCAGTCCAGAGCGTCCGGCGACAGTACCCAGTCCAGAGCGTCCGGCGACAGTACCCTGTCCAGAGCGTCCGGCGACAGTACCCTGTCCAGAGCGTCCGGCGACAGTACCCTGTCCAGAGCGTCCGGCGACAGTACCCAGTCCGGAACCTCCGGCGACGGGCCACAGAACGGAACCTCCGGCGACGGGCCACAGAACGGAACCTCCGGCGACGGGCCACAGAACGGAACCTCCTACGATGGGCCACAATCCGGAACCTCCCACAACGGGCCACAATCCGGAACCTCCCACAACGGGCCATAGACCGGAACCTCCCACAACGGGCCACAGACCGGAACCTCCCACGACGGGCCCCAGACCGGAAACTCCCACGATGGGCCACAGTCCGGAACCTCCCACGACGGTCCTCAGCCCGGAATCTCCAGCGACGGTCCCCAGCCCTCAGTGTAAAGAAGGGGGGCGGCGTCCAGAACCAAAGCCGCCACCAAGGTTAGATGCCCACCCAGGACCTCCCATATAGGTTTAGGTTTGCGGCCGGGAGTCCGCACCTTTTGGGGGGGTGGGATACTGTCACGCCCTGACCTTAGTTATCTTTGTTTTGTTTATTATTTGGTTTGGTCAGGGTGTGACAAGGGTGGAGTGTTTTTTTGTTGTATTGTCTAGGGGTTTTGTATGTCTAGGGGATTATATGTCTATGGTTGCCTAGATTCGTTTTCAATCAGCTGTTTATTGTTAGCGAGAGAGCGCGCTGAACTTGGGCTAGAAGGTCGAGGGTTCGAGACCTGCTCCCTACCTCTTTCATTACACTATATAATTATTAATATACGCCTACTGTAGACCTACTGTAGCCTGCCTAGCTACTTCTGAAGAAGGAAAATGTTTTATTTCTACAATTTCCAAAAGCTAACCAAACAAAAATATCATGACTTTTATGAGATGTTTGTGCATTTGTAGCACAATTTCTAACTTATTTAGATTTGTTCTTACTTACACTTGTATGTTGACTCTAATATTGATGTTAATATTTGTTTTCTTTTTTAAAGTATTATTGTTATTTTTTGTATATATAAGTGTGTGTGTGTGTGTATGTATATATATTATATGTTATTATATAAATAATATATAAAGGACAATATCACATTACACAAGGACCTTACTTATAATTCTAACAGCTTTTATGTTAGTAGAGTATTTAATTGTCTTTAAAATATAGTTAAATTTCTTTTTGTAAGGCAAGAAAATGTGGTGTTTTGTTTGTAAATGTACATTTGTGAATATGACATTTGTCCGAAGTTGTTTCAATTGTTATCGTAGGTAAAGTATCAAAGCAGAATATTTCTCCACAATAATGTAAAATCTTCATTAATGTGTTCAATTATACATCTACCGATGTCTTGCTACAGTTTCCTTACATGAATACAATGCCAAAAAAGACACCATTTCTGGGTGGTCCCTCTGGGTGGTCATTTGTCACGTCCGTCGTAAGAAGGAGACCAAGGTGCAGCGTTGTAAGTGTACATTCTTAATTTATTAAACGAATGAACACAAACAAAATAACAAACAACCGAACGAACCGTGAAGCTATACATATGAGTGCTAACAGGCAACTACACATAGACAAGAACCCACAAATACCCAAGGGAAAATGGCTACCTAAATATGGTCCCCAATCAGAGACAACGATAAACAACTGCCTCTGATTGGGAACCAATTCAGGCCACCACAGACATACATATACCTAGACTTACTAAACCCCTAGACAATACAAAACAAGCATACCCACCCTCGTCACACCCTGACCTAACCAAAATAATAAAGAAAACAGAGAACTAAGGTCAGGGCGTGACATCATTACAAAATGTACAATTTGAGTTTAAAAAAAACCTTCATATAGTGGTTGGCAGGATAATATAAATAATTTTAAAGGAAACGTCCTTAATGTTGTTAACAAGTAGGTATGTGTGTGGCAACATCCAAACTTTTTCCCAACCGATATTATCAATAAAACCATTCCAATAAGGCATGACATAAGGTATAGATACGATCCTTGTTTCAGCAGGATGTTGTATCGCTCTGTTGTTGAATGGACCAAAGAGAAACAAATCTTTCCTACTGACGAGTCAACGGGGTTAATGGAAGGTACAGTTGAAGTCGCAAGTTTACATTCACTTAGGTTGGAGTCATTAAAACTAATTTCTCAACCACTCCACAAATTTCTTGTTAACAAACTATAGTTTTGGCAAGTCGGTTAGGGCATTTACTTTGTGCATGACACAAGTAACAATTGTTTACAGAAAGATAATTTCACTTATAATTACCTGTATCACAATTCCAGTGGGTCAGAAGTTTACAAACACTAAGTTGACTGTGCCATCAAACAGCTTGGAAAATTCCAGAAAATGGTGTCATGGTTTTAGAAGCTTCTGATAGGCTATTTGACATCATTTGAGTCAATTGGAGGTGTACCTGTGGATGTATTTCAAGGCCTACCTTCAAACTCAGTGCCTCTTTGCTTGACATCATGGGGAAATCAAAAGAAATCAGTCAAGACCTCAGAATTTTTTTTTAGACCTCCACAAGTCTGGTTCATCATTGGGAGCAATTTCCAAATGCCTGAAGGTACCATGTTCATCTGTACAAACAATAGTACGCAAGTATAAACACCATGGGACCAAGCAGCCGTCATACCACTCAGGAAGGAGACGCATTCTGTCTCCTAGAGATGAACGTACTTTGGTGTGAAAAGTGCAAATCAATCGCAAAACAACAGCAAAGGACCTTGTGAAGATGCTGGAGGAAGCAGGTACAAAAATATTTATATCCACAGTAAAACGAGTCCTATATAGACATAACCTGAAAGGCCGCTCAGCAAGGAAGAAGCCACTGCTCCAAAACTGCCATACAAAAGATAGAATACGGTTTGCAACTGCACATGGAGACAACGATCATACTTTTTGGAGAAATGTCCTCTGGGCTGATGAAACTGTTTGGCCATAATGACCATCGTTATGTTTGGAGGAAAAAGGGGGAGGCTTGCAAGCAGAAGAACACCATCCCAACCGTGAAGCACGGGGGTGGCAGCAGCATGTTGTGGGGGTGCTTTGCTGCAGGAGGGACTGGTACACTTCACAAAATAGATGGCATCAATAGGTAGGAAAATGATGTTGCTATATTGAAGCAACATCTCAAGAAATCAGTCAGGAAGTTAAAGCTTGGTCGCAAATGGGGCTTCCAAATGGACAATGACCCCAAGCATACTTCCAAAGTTGTGGCAAAATGGCTTAAGGACAACAAAGTCAAGGTATTGGAGTGGCCATCACAAAGCCCTGACCTCAACCCTATAGAAGATTTGTGGGAAGAACTGAAAAAGCATTTGCGAGCAAGGAGGACTACAAACCTGACTCTGTTACACCACCGTTGTCAAGAGGAATGGGCCAAAATTCACCCAACTTATTGTGGGAAGCTTGTGGAAGGCTACCCAAAACATTTTACCCAAGTTAAACAATTTAAAGGCAATGCTACCAAATTATAATTGAGTGTATGTAAACTTCTGACCCACTGGGAATGTGATGAAAGAAATAAAAGCTGAAATAAATCATTGTCTCTACTATTATTGTCCTAACATTTCACATTCTTAAAATAAAGTGGTGATCCTAACTGAACTAAGACAGGGAATTTTTACTAGGATTAAATGTCAGAAATTGTGAAAAACTGAGTGCATTTGGCTATGGTGTATGTAAAACTTCCGACTTCAACTGTAAGTGTCATGACATGACAAAATTGACAAGCACCCAAATGCTTTATGACAGCTATATGTTGGGCACACTTGTTGTGCTGAATACAGTACATGGTGAATAGTTACTGCCAGACAACATGGTGTATTGTAAACAGATTATTTACCTGCTCTCTGTGTAGCTTGTCCTCGGTGGTCCTCACAACCTTGTCCTGTTCACACAACATGCTCAGCTTAGCATCAATATCAACCTCCTCCGGCCTACACATGTAGGAGTGTTCCCTGTAGTCATCTGGGCTCATCCTTTTTCCTTGCAGAGACTGGGTAGTGATGGTCTGGACAGGGATTGCTGCTGGCATCAACCTCCTGTCAGGCAGATAGGCATACTGGTTGTCCTGTGTCTTCTGTCTATTGTAACATCCCTCTGGTGTACAGGCAAGGCCACCTCAGACCTACTGGAGCTCTTGACAGGCTTAGAGTGCACCAGGGCAGCATCTGTCATCACCTTCACCCATGACTCCATGTCTTTGGCTGTGTCTGTGCAAAAGTAGTACGTCACCATGTTGGGATGTGTAGCCTTGAAGGCATATTTCCTGCTAAAGTGGTAGTCGGCAGACAGCATAGATATATGAAAGCTAGGTAGGAGGATGCTGCCGAGTATACCCTCCACTTTCTCATCTCTGTACTAGTACAGGCACATGTCTGACAGCATGAACCACTTCTTCTTCCATAGCTTCATCCCGTGCTGTCCTGCTTGTAAAGCCAGTTACTCTTAATGACCATTGCATTGGGGTTTCTCCGTATCGAGTTGGATCTCTTGCCAAAGTTGTGCATTTTTTTGGGATCACAGAAGCTATGCTACAATGTTTTCATTGCAGTACATTACAGTACTTTGTATTACAAGCAAGACGAATGGCATCTCATAAACATGGAAAATGTCATCCATTTTAGAGCAAGGCATGCACCCTCTTACATTGACACACAGTATTGGGAAGTACCATTGACTGGAAAAGAATAGGAGAACTACTCATTAATCCTTGGTAATATGCTGCTTAACAATATTAAAACACACTTGTATTGGTGAATTGGAAGACCTTCAGGAAATTCCTCTTGCTTCTGTTAGTCCCTTTGGTAGGAACCCAGCTAGCACATTTAGTTTCTTGGAAGTTATGGGAACATATGTTTTTGTTTTCCCATTGGTTCTGAGAATGAAGCCATACATTTCCAGACCGGTAAAACCGATTTAAAAAAAAAAAACGTTCTGAGAATGGAATATTAGCGTTGCCTTATCTGGGAACGTACATTTTCAAGCTGCAGGAAGATTCTGAGAACACTTTTCTATGGTTCCCTGGGAGGTTTTATTAATGAGAGAGAACGTAAATGGTCATTTTTGGGATAATTTAGTTTTTTCACTGAATGTTTTAATAAGACTTTTAACAGCATTGGTTTGTTTTGTTTCAAACACATATAGGACACATAATTCTGAATTTGCTTAGGCATTAAATCATACAAGCACATTGCGCCATGGAATTAGTCCACTGCACCACCAGGACGGATGCCATGCTTTTTTCACTCATTCAAATTTGTCTATTCAAACAGACCCAATTTCAAGGAAACAAACACTCATTAAGATCAGGTGTGGTCAATTATTGGGCGCGGCCAAATCTGGCCCGACAACAATATTATTTGGCCCCCAAAAGACTGCCAAATATTTTTATAAATATTTTTTTCAGAAAAAAATCAAAGAAAAATAAGAAAAATCTCAGACCTGAGATGCAGAAACTCCCAAATGCAGTGTCCCAAGAAGGAAGTTACCCTACCTAAATAATTCAAAAGTTACAATTTAACTTAATTAATGAGGAGAGAGAATGCAGGAGACAGTCAACTAATAAAGCAGGCAGCGGACCATTTTTTGGTGCTGAAACGTAAAGCTGCAACCACAGCGCAATCAACAGGAGGTGAACAGCGCCTGGTGCTGAAAATATAGCTAACTTGTTACACAAGTGTTGCACAGCGACAGATGGAGAAAACCTACACCAGTCGAGAAATTAATTTTAACAATAATCTTCATTTTAATTTGTTTTTACTAACCACAAGAGGGCTTAATTGGAGTCTTCTTTATTCCGAGCCTAGGCCTATATTAAATAACAACTGTCTGAGGTAGGCTATAAAACTTAACAGTATCTTTCACAATAAAAACATATGGCCTAATAGAAGTGGGATTTTTTAATTAGGCCAATTAACAATTTCAACTGGCCAAAAATGTAGCATCCTGCATAAAACAATAATTTAAAGAAAAAAAAGGCGATGTCTGTGTCTGAATGTCTATCGTGATAGCCTGCTCCTGTAACGACAGAACAAACAGAAAACAATGTCAGCTTGAACCTAAATATTCCTGGATTAGCACTCACAATAATGTATTTATTTACTAATTGAGGGAATACTTTAGCTCCCAAATCGTGATATTTCAACGTAACATGTAGGCTGCTCTACTGCACATACCCCCGACTCCTTTTAGAAGTAAGAGTTATTTTGTACCTCCAGCCAATCACAATCACTCTATTACAGTTGTGGAAAATGTACTCAATTGTCATACTTGAGTAAAAGTTAAGACACCTTAATAGAAAATGACTAAAAAAGTAAAAGTGAAAGTCACCCAGTAAAATACTACTTGAGTAAAAGTCTAAAAGTATTTGGTTTTAAAGATACTTAAGTATCAAAAGTAAATGTAATTGCTAAAATATACTTACGTATCAAAAGTAAAAGTATGAATAATAAAAAAAATCCTTATATTAAGCAAACCAGAGGGCACAATGTTCTTGTTTTTAATTTATTTACGCATAGCAATGGGCACACTTCAACACTCAGACATCATTTAGAAACAAAGCATTTGTGTTTAGTAAGTCCGCCAGATCAAAGGCATTAGGGATGACCAGGGATGTTCTCTTGATAAGTGTGTGAATTGGACAATTTTCTGTCCTGCTTAGCATTTAAAATGTAACGAGTACCTTTTGATATAAGGGAAAATGTATGGAGGGAAAAGTACATTATTTTCTTTAGGAATGTAGTGAAGTAAAAGTAGTCAAAAATATAAATAGTAAAGTACATATACCAAAAAAACTACTTAAGTAGTAGTTTAAAGTATTTATACCCAAGTACTTTACACTACTGCTCTATTGAGACATTTTTCAACGAGTGCAGACTCGTTGAAAAACATGTTGGTAATCTTTTTAAGAACAAACATGAGTACATATCTTTCCATAATTTATCTAAGGATGAAAAACAAGCTTTGCTTGATTTACAATCCGTTATGTTAACCCTTACCCCCCTGCTGATAAGGGTGGGTCGGTTGTACTCATGGATAGGACAGTTTATGTAAATTAGTGTCATAGACAACTGCTTGACAACACCTTTTACAAGAATCTCCGAAGTGACCCTACTTTCCAATTTCAGAACACTATCTTAACTGTCCTAGATAGGTATTTAAGTTCTGGTCAAATCACCCCAAAAAATAACACAACTTTTTGGCTTTTCAACACTAAGTGGTGCGTATTGGCGGCAGAGAAGTCAGACGCAGGAGAGCAAAAACGGTGTTTACAACGGAGCAGTTTAATAATAAAAACCACGAGAATCAGAACAAACAATCTATGGGTACAAAATCCCTCGCACACCAGATAAACGTGCACTTACAATAAACAATTCCGAACAAGGACATGGGGGGAACAATAAACAACACGTAATGATGGAATTGAAATCAGGTGTGTGGGAAGACAAGACATACAAATGGAAAATGAAAAGTGGATCGATGATGGCTAGAAGACCAGCGACGCCGACCGCCGCCCGAACAAGGAGAGGAACCAACTTCGGTGGAAGTCGTTGATAAAATAATGTATATGTTGAAAGATAATGATAAAATAATTCCACTCTGAAACCTTAACTGTATGAAAATGATTACAATCATAAAATTATAATCTGATGATGTGTGTAGTTTAAATCAGAATTAGAATTTTTCCACTGTATAGTGGAAAAACACATACTGTCTGAGCAAGGCGTAGCTTATGATTTGAACTTATGTGTGTGTGTATGTGTATGTGTGTGCTGAAGAAAAAAAATGAGAACAGTTAAACTGTGTTTGGACCGACCTGGCTAGGCCTCTGAGGAACCTATGATAGCATAGGTAGTGCTTCTCAAGGTTTCCCTAATCTCGGGGGAATGGAACTGTCGGCTGGGCAGTGATACACAGTGGTGAGAACTATAGAGATGGATAAAACTCACCTACCGTTTGTGTGGAAGTATGTGCGTAGGATACCTACCGTTTGTGTGGTAGTATATGCGTAGGATACCTACCGTTTGTGTGGTAGTATATGCGTAGGATACCTACCGTTTGTGTGGTAGTATATGCGTAGGATACCTACCGTTTGTGTGGTAGTATATGCGTAGGATACCTACCGTTTGTGTGGTAGTATATGCGTAGGATACCTACTGTTTGTGTGGTAGTATATGTTTGTGTGGTAGTATATGCGTAGGATACCTACTGTTTGTGTGGTAGTATGTGCGTAGGATACCTACTGTTTGTGTGGTAGTATGTGCGTAGGATACCTACCGTTTGTGTGGTAGTATGTGCGTAGGATACCTACTGTTTGTGTGGTAGTATATGCGTAGGATACCTACCGTTTGTGTGGTAGTATGTGCGTAGGATACCTACTGTTTGTGTGGTAGTATATGCGTAGGATACCTACTGTTTGTGTGGTAGTATATGCGTAGGATACCTACTGTTTGTGTGGTAGTATGTGCGTAGGATACCTACTGTTTGTGTGGAAGTATGTGTGTAGGATACCTACCGTTTGTGTGGTAGTATGTGCGTAGGATACCTACTGTTTGTGTGGTAGTATATGCGTAGGATACCTACTGTTTGTGTGGTAGTATGTGCGCAGCTATAAAATGGATGTCGTTGTACAATGGACTTTAGAACGTTCTCTGAATAAACTTTACTATCTTTTTGCATAAGCTGAGTCTGACTAATTATTATTAAACCCATGGTCTTACAGATCTCTGGGATTGGTCAGAGCTATTGATTGTCAATTATTATCATTGGGATTGAAAATTCTCGTGACAAACACCCTAAAATTGTCACTTTCTATACTTTGCCAAAATTACACAAGAATGTTACAAAACCTCCAAGACATCCTATTATTCAAATAAAAGTTTATTTGTCACGTGCGCCGAATACAACAGGTGTAGACCTTACAGTGAAATGCTTACTTACAGGCTCTAACCAATAGTGCAAAAAAAGGTATTAGGTGAACAATAGGTAAGTAAAGAAATAAAACAACAGTAAAAAGACAGTGAAAGATAACAGCAGCGAGGCTATATACAGACACCGGTTAGTCAGGCTGATTGAGGTAGTATGAATATATGATGAACAGAGAGTAGCAGTAGCATAAAAGAGGGGTTGGCGGGTGGTGGGTGGGACACAATGCAGATAGCCCGGTTAGCCAATGTGCGGGAGCACTGGTTGGTCAGACCAATTGAGGTAGTATGTACATGAATGTATAGTTAAAGTGACTATGCATATATGATAAACAGAGAGTAGCAGCAGTGTAAAAAGAGGGGTTGGGGGGGGTGGGCACACAATACAAATAGTCCGGGTAGCCATTTGATTATATGTTCAGGAGTATTATGTATTGGGGGTAAAAACTGTTGAGAAGCCTTTTTGTCCTAGACTTGGCACTCCGGTACCGCTTGCCATGCGGTAGTAGAGAGAACAGTCTATGACTGGGGTGGCTGGGGTCTTTGACAATTATCAGGTCCTTCCTCTGACACGGCCTGGTGTAGAGGTCCTAGATGGTAGGCAGCTTAGCTCCAGTGATGTACTGGGCCGTACGCACTACCCTCTGGAAGGAAGGAAGGCTAGGATCCAGTTGCAGAGGGAGGTGTTTAGTCCCAGGATCCTTAGCTTATTGATGAGCTTTGAGGGTACTATGGTGTTGAACACTGACCTGTAGTCAATGAATAGCATTCTCACATAAGTGTTCCTTTTGTCCAGGTGGGAAAGGGCAGTGTGGAGCGCACTAGAGATGGCTTCATCTGTGGATCTGTTTCGTCGGTATGCATATTAGAGTGGGTCTAGGGTTTCTGGGATAATGGTGTTGATGTGAGCCATTACCAACCTTTCAAAGCACTTTATGGCTATGGGCGTGAGTGCTACGGGTCTGTAGTCATTTAGGCAAGTTGCCTTTGTGTTCTTGGGCACAGGGACTATGGTGGTCTGCTTGAAACATGTTGGTATTACAGACTCAATCAGGGACATGTTGAAAATGTCAGTAAAGACACCTGCCAATTTGTCAGCACATGCTGTAGTGGAAATTTCCTGTATTAGCAAATCACAAGAGAGCAAACCACACACAAGACAGAGTTATCATAAAGTCCATCTTTAATTATATGAGCTCCATCACAACCCTGTGACTCTCAGATCAATTCAGTGTCTATAAATGAATTCTCTGAGAGTGCTTACACATTGCAACTGAGACACACATAGCCAGACAGCATTGGCTATAAATTATCATTCAGCTTTGGTCTCCTAAACTATGTTCTTATCTCGCTCTTGGTACCACTCAGAACCAAAAACACCACCTCTTCCAATGGCATATATCAAATACACCCCCTCCTGGACAAGATCACAGAGAGACAGTGACTGGCACACAGACATTGTGGAGCCAAGAGATAATTGGTTCCCCCTCAATCATCCCTTCACATGGTTTAAAAGATACGTTTACACATGACACATTCACAGATAAGACTAATCAGACCTCTCCCCTCTCTGGGCCCAAGTAACTTTCCCACATAAGCATGCTATAAAATGAATAAAACATCTTATTTATAAATGTTACCTAAAGAATTCTGATTCTACCACGACAATGCCCGGAGCACACGTCCTGGTAATCTGTCTGGCCCTGCAGCCTTATGTATGTTGACCTGTTTAAAGGTCTTACTCACATCGGTTACGGTGAGCATGGTCACACAGTCGTCCGGAACAGCTGATGCTCTCATGCATGCCTCAGTGTTGCTTGCCTCGAAGCGGGCAGAGAAGTGATTTAGCTCGTCTGGTAGGCTCGTGTCACTGAGCAGCTCTCGGCTGTGCTTCCCTTTGTAGTCAAATCAAATTTATTTATATAGCCCTTCGTACATCAGCTGATATCTCAAAGTGCTGTACAGAAACCCAGCCTAAAACCCCAAACAGCAAGCAATGCAGGTGTAGAAGCACGGTGGCTAGGAAAAACTCCCTAAGGCCAAAACCTAGGAAGAAACCTAGAGAGGAACCAGGCTATGTGGGGTGGCCAGTCCTCTTCTGGCTGTGCCAGGTGGAGATTATAACAGAACATGGCCAAGATGTTCAAATGTTCATAAATGATCAGCATGTTCGAATAATAAGAAGGCAGAACAGTTGAAACTGGAGAAGCAGCACGGCCAGGTGGACTGGGGACAGCAAGGAGTCATCATGTCAGGTAATCCTGGGGCATGGTCCTAGGGCTCAGGTCCTCCGAGAGAGAGAAGGAGAGAATTAGAGAACGCACACTTAGATTCACACAGGACACCGAATAGGACAGGAGAAGTACTCCAGATATAACAAACTGACCCTAGCCCCCTGACACATAAACTACTGCAGCATAAATACTGGAGGCTGAGACAGGAGGGGTCAGGAGACACTGTGGACCCATCCGAGGACACCCCCGGACAGGGCCAAACAGGAAGGATATAACCCCACCCACTTTGCCAAAGCACAGCCCCCACACCACTAGAGGGATATCTTCAACCACCAACTTACCATCCTGAGACAGGGCCGAGTATAGCCCACAAAGATCTCCGCCATGGCACAACCCAAGAAGGGGGGGCGCCAACCCAGACAGGATGACCACATCAGTGAATCAACCCACTCAGGTGACGCACCCCTTCCAGGGACGGCATGAGAGAGCCCCAGTAAGCCAGTGACTCAGCCCCTGTAATAGGGTTAGAGGCAGAGAATCCCAGTGGAAAGAGGGGAACCGGCCAGGCAGAGACAGCAAGGGCGGTTCGTTGCTCCAGAGCCTTTCCGTTCACCTTCCCACTCCTGGGCCAGACTACACTCAATCATATGACCCACTGAAGAGATGAGTCTTCAGTAAAGACTTAAAGGTTGAGACCGAGTTTGCGTCTCTGACATGGGTAGGCAGACCGTTCCATAAAAATGGAGCTCTATAGGAGAAAGCCCTGCCTCCAGCTGTTTGCTTAGAAATTCTAGGGACAATTAGGAGGCCTGCGTCTTGTGACCGTAGCGTACGTGTAGGTATGTACGGCAGGACCAAATCAGAGAGATAGGTAGGAGCAAGCCCATGTAATGCTTTGTAGGTTAGCAGTAAAAACCTGGAAATCAGCCCTTGCTTTGACAGGAAGCCAGTGTAGAGAGGCTAGCACTGGAGTAATATGATCAAATTTTTTGGTTCTAGTCAGGATTCTAGCAGCCGTATTTAGCACCAACTGAAGTTTATTTAGTGCTTTATCCGGGTAGCCGGAAAGTAGAGCATTGCAGTAGTCTAACCTAGAAGTGACAAAAGCATGGATTAATTTTTCTGCATCATTTTTGGACAGAAAGTAGTCTGTAATAGTTTACAAGCCCTGCCACATAAGACGAGCGTCAGAGCCGATGTAGTATGATTCAATCTTAACCCTGTATTGACGCTTTGCCTGTTTGATGGTTCGTCGCAGGGCATAGCAGGATTTCTTGTAAGCTTCCGTCCAGGTTAGTTATAGCTGGCATTGATGCAGTAATGGCCCCTTTATCGATTTCTGTTTCTTTTTTTGCTAGACCACTTGCAGAACAGCTCCCCTCCTTGGTAAAGGACACCAGCAGTATGATCTCTATTATTGAATCTCTTGATCCTCTTCCTGAGAATACTTTGTTACTTTTGATGTTTAGTCGTTATACATTATTATTCCACACGAGGGCGGTATGGAAGCCATGGAACATATTATTCTGCAACGTGACACCTTCCAGTGCATGCGTTATAACATTGGCTGAAATAGTACTTTTTAAAACGTTTTTTTCTCTTTCTTTTTTTATATATATTTTTAAAATTATGAACACAACAAATACAAAAAAACTGAAATTTACAAACAAGAGTACATAAACTTAACAGACAGGGGTATTACATATCAAGATTCATTTTCAATTTGTTAAATACTTTATTGATTTTTTGTTTTTACATTCACTGATCATTTCAAAATAATATTTCAATTCTATCTTAAATAATGTGAAGAGGGGTTTGTTCTCTGCACACTTCATTTTATGGACAAAGAATCTTCCATGAAAGATAAACAAATTAACAATGAAAGTTAAATCAGGGTCCATATCATTTGGTTCAAAATAAAACATAATATCAGAGTCTTTCAAATTAACATTAATAGTCGTTTCTTTCAAAATAAAATCTTCTAACTCACACCAAAATCTTCTGCCATAAGAGCAGTCCCAAAATAAATGGTCAAGAGTCTCTGGGTCACAATCACAAAATACACATTTGTTATCAATAGCTATTTTAAATCTGTGTATAATAAAGGTCTTTACAGGGTAGATTCTATGAATGAGTTTGTATGATACTTCTTTCACCTTATTTGATACACAATATTTACCAGATAACATCGAAACTTTGTTCCAGTTCACTTGTCCTAGGGCTGCATTCCAGTACATTTTAGCAGAGGGAATAGTAACATATTGACATAGTTTCCTTATATTCCTTCTAATTGTATTGAGGCTACAAAATCCTCAACAGTTGCACTTGGAGTATTGTTATATTCTCCTAAAAGAAGAATAGTACCTTTAGGGACAGCTCTAACAACAATTTGATACTCCTCGGGAGTGAATGTAACATTGTGTGTTCTAATAAATTCTGGATAATCATATAGTTGTCCATCATTATTCAATAATTGTTTAACCCAAATAATGTTGTTGTCAAACCAGTTCTGGAAAAACAAAGACTTGTTTTTGTATTTTATGTCTTTATTATTCCAGATTGCGATTCCCTGATCCACCTCTACGCAGACGACACCATTCTATATACTTCCGGCCCGTCCTTGGACACTGTGCTATCTAACCTCCAAACGAGCTTCAATGCCAAACAACACTCCTTCCGTGGCCTCCAACTGCTCTTAAACGCTAGTAAAACCAAATGCATGCTTTTCAACCGTTCTCTGCCTGCACCCGCACGCCTGACCAGCATCACCACCCTGGATGGTTCCGACCTTGAATATGTGGACATCTATAAGTACCTAGGTGTCTGGCTAGACTGTAAACTCTCCTTCCAGACTCATATCAAACATCTCCAATCGAAAATCAAATCAAGAATCGGCTTTCTATTCCACAACAAAGCCTCCTTCACTCACGCCGCCAAACTTACCCTAGTAAAACTGACTATCCTACCGATCCTCGACTTCGGCGATGTCATCTACAAAATTGCTTCCAACACTCTACTCAGCAAACTGGATGCAGTTTATCACAGTGCCATCCATTTTGTCACTAAAGCACCTTATACCACCCACCACTGCGACTTGTATGCTCTAGTCGGCTAGCCCTCGCTACATATTCGTCGCCAGACCCACTGGCTCCAGGTCATCTACAAGTCCATGCTAGGTAAAGCTCCGCCTTATCTCAGGTCACTGGTCACGATGGCAACACCCATCCGTAGCACGCGCTCTAGCAGGTGTATCTCACTGATCATCCCTAAAGCCAACACCTCATTTGGCCGCCTTTCATTCCAGTTCTCTGCTGCCTGTGACTGGAACGAATTGCAAAAATCGCTGAAGTTGGAGACTTTTATCTCCCTCACCAACTTCAAACATCTGCTGTCTGAGCAGTTAACCGATCGCTGCAGCTGTACATAGTCTATCGGTAAATAGCCCACCCATTTTTACCTACCTCATCCCCATACTGTTTTTATTTATTTACTTTTCTGCTCTTTTGCACACCAATATCTCTACCTGTACATGACCATCTGATCATTTATCACTCCAGTGTTATTAATCTGCAAAATTGTAATTATTCGCCTACCTCCTCATGCCTTTTGCACACAATGTATATAGACTCCCCTTTTTTTTCCTACTGTGTTATTGACTTGTTAATTGTTTACTCCATGTGTAACTCTGTGTTGTCTGTTCACACTGCTATGCTTTATCTTGGCCAGGTCGCAGTTGCAAATGAGAACTTGTTCTCAACTAGCCTACCTGGTTAAATAAAGGTGAAATAAAAAATTAAAAAATTGTATACCTATGAGGGGGGAAATTGTGTTTGTACATGAGGTTCCAAGTTAGAAGTACTTGTTTATGAAAGTTTGCAAGCTTAATAGGTATTTTACCCATATCAACGTTGCATTTGAGTAAGAATTCTAGACCACCAATATGTTGGAATATTAAATTAGGGATGATATTCCAGATGCAATCCTTATATTTTAAATAGTTTTGTATCCATTTAATCTTAAATATTATATTAGAGGTTTTAAAATCCAGAGTATTCAACCCTCTCTCACCTTGGGTGCTACATATTACCGCTTGTCTTAAATAATGAGGTTTATTCCTCCATATGAAGTTAAATAATTTAGTATCAACCATTTTAGTTACTGACAGAGGAACATCCAAGGCAAGGGAGGTATAAACTAATCTGGACAGACCTTCAGATTTTGATAAAAGCACATGTCCAGATAAAGAAAGATCTCTTAATAACCAGGAGTTAAATCTCTTTCCAATTTTCTCTACAATAAGAGAGAAATTTAAGTTGGCCCTTTCTCTCTGATCTTTGCTAACTGTAATACCAAGATATGTGACCACATCTTTTACAGGGATATTACATACTGAGTTTAAGTCACATCTTTTCAATGCAAATAATTCACATTTCCTAATATTCAGAGATAAACCTGATACATGTGTGAAGGCATTAATACACTTAATAGCTTTCTTGACTTCATTATGATCTTTCAAAAAAAATGGTGGTGTCGTCAGCCAATTGTGAACATTTTATTTCTTTGTCTTGTATCTGAATACCCCTAAAACTATCCTTATTTATATGAAGTGCCATAATTTGTGTGTCCATTAAAAATAAGAAAGGAGAAATTGGGCATCCTTGTCTAATTCCACGTCTAATGTCGAATCTTTGCGAATTCCATGGGATAATTTAACAGAGCTGTTACTATTATTGTAAAGTGTCTGAATTACACTTTGAAAATATTGACCAAAACCAAAAAAATCGAAGAGTCTCAAAAATAAAATAATGTTCAACTGTATCAAATGCCTTGTAAAAGTCTACAAAATAAAGCTATCTTCCATAATGTGCTCATTGTAGTCTATCAAGTCCAATACTAGTTGAATATTATTACATATATGTCTGCCCTTCATAAAACCAGACTGGGTATCATCAATGATTTGGTCAAGACCTTTTTTAAGTCTTTTTGCAAAGATGGATGCAAGTAGCTTTCCATCATTGGTCATTAATGTGATTGGTCTCCAATTTTCTAAAATCAGAGAATCTTTGTTTGGTTGGGGTATTACATAAATTAGGCCCAGTGTCATAGAAACAGGCAGGACCCCTAAATCAATTGCCTCCTTAAAAACATTAAACATAAATTCAATAATATCCTCCTGGAAATATTTATAGAATTCACTGATAATGCCATCATTCCCTGGAGATTTGTTCTCTTTTAACTTGCTGATACATTTTTCTATTTCATTAATATAAATAATTTTATCACAAGACTTTTGGAAGTCTTCATCTATGAATCTTTGACAGAGTCTAGAAAGGCAGATATGTCACAAGTAGGACAGGCATTACTGGTTACCATTGAATTCTGAAACATATTTTGAAATATCTTTGGGGTTTTAACTTTCTTTGCCATCTATATTGAGCTTATGAATAGATGTAAATTCAGAATTGTTTTCTTTCTAAATTGTAAAAGTATCTTGTATTTTCACCTTCCTCCATCTCCTTCTTGATCTTACAAATTCCCCTTTTGCTCTCTCTTCATACATTCGGTCAAATTTCTAGTTGTAAAGAGAAAAACTGACCCTTTCCTTCTTCATCAATGTCCTCCATAGAGATTAGAGAAAGTATTTCCTTAACAAGTTTATCTTCCCTCAATCTTTTAAGTTCAGCAATTTCTTTACCTCTTCATGGCTGTTTGTCTTATTTCATACTTCATTAATTCCAAATATTTCCAATAAGACAAATAGTTGGGCTTTCCTCCAATTGTCTTGTATAATATCTTTGGCATCCATCTTGAAATTATCATCTTCCAACAGTCTACTATTGAGTTTACACTAACTCCAATTTGGTATAACATCAGATCCAATAATATTTAAAGGTAAGAATATAACTTTATGATCAGTAAGAATTGATGGTTCAATTGATACCTTGACTACAGAATTATCTAATGAATTAGAAATCAACCAGAAGTCAATTATTGACTGTCTAGACATGTCCTTGTTACTCCAAGTGAATTCCTTTATATCAGGATATTTAGATCTCCAAATATCGACTAATCCAAGACATAGGTTATTAAACTCAGAATTAACTATGCTGGATCTGTTAGGAGGGGGATATCTGTCAATCATCACATTAGATACAGAATTAAAATCTCCACCTAAGATAATTTTGTTATCCTGAAATACACCCATAACTCTATTAATTTCTTCTTCAAATTCTTGAAATAATATCCTGTTGTTTTGTTGCATAAATATTCCCTAATAAAAACATTTCACTGTTGAAATTTACTGTTGAAATGAACCAATGTCCAGAGTGGTGAGTCTTACTACTGATGACCTTCCCTTTAAATGCACCTCTTAAAACTGCTACACCTGCAAGGTGGTTGTTGCCATATGATAACCCGATATTGTTACCCCATTGATTTTTCCAAAAAGATAGATTGGAAGAACAAGCATGAGTCTCTTGTAAAAAGTAAAAGTCTGCATTAAACTGTTTGCAATACAGGAAAATAGCCTTACGCTTGAGTAAATTACGAATAGCCCTGACATTAATTGAACAAAGAGATAAAGACAAACTTCAAACAACAACCTTGTTATGCTAATATAAGCTTTTCCTAGGGATATGTAACTCAAAAGGATTTCCATCCCATTACTAACCTCTCCAAAACAAAATCCCCCAAAATATTGGTCATAAAGTTACCAAAGTATTCTTACTCCCACAAGGGGGAGACATTGTGTAGACTTTACAATAAGCAGTTATTCACCTATAGTTAGCGTTTAGTTTACCAGTTCTCAGGTCAGCCTTTTCTCATTCAAGTGTTTGTGTACATTTTTATAATAAAAGGCTGCTTTTCATCTGGTAATCAGTTTTTTGGCCTGACAGTTCTGTCCGAGTTACACTCTGGCTTTCACTCAAATGTTCTGATTTGGCCGAATTTCCCATCGATGATCACTCTTGCGCGAGAAAAAAAGGGCAGTTTTCCCTGCCTTTCGAGCTGCAGCCACCATCGGCCACAGTTCCTCTCGTCACTTTGTCTGCTGAGGTCAGATCCTCCGTGAACCTCAATTTTTGCTTGATGAGGAATTCACAATTCTTCGCTCGCCTCCAAAGAAGATCCCATGTAGATCTGTTGGTGAACCGGATGATGGTTGTCCTCGGTCTCTTGTCTTGATCCTTAAGTCTTCCCAAATGATGGACGATGTCTACATGCTCCTGAAGTTTGGCTTTTGATTCGGAAATGACAGCTCCACAGATGTCAACAACTCTGCATTTGATGTCCTCACCCGCCTGCTCTGGAATTCCATGGAGCCTCAGGTTCCACCTGTGCTGGTATGTCTCCTTCACCCTTTGCTCAGTTCAGCCACCTTCTTTTCAATTTCCTGGCAGATAACTTCCACTTTCTTCATGTCACTTTTGAGGGTTTTCACTTCTCCAAAGATAAAGTCAACATTCTTCATGTCACTTTTGAGGGTTTTCACTTCTCCAAAGATAAAGTCAACAGATGGCCTCAATTTTAATCGTTATCTCCCTAAACATGACCTCCAAGCCATTCGCCCTTTCATCTATGTTTGCTGTCAAAAGCATTACAATATTGTTTTGCATGTCAAGAAGTGACAGACCCACTTGGCCTCTCATGTTTTCCCCCTGGGGCTTGACTGGAGTGCCGGGGTTGTAAGGTAAAGGCCTGAGCTGGGGACTGGAGGGGCGCAAGTTGTGAGCATTGTTGTCCGTGCTCACCACATTTTCATCACCCATTGCAGAATTTCCCCCCAGTTACAGTCTGAAGAGGGGTACCCAAAATCATACTATCTTTTGTGGTTAGTTGTCCATCTGACGATCTCTCCATTTCTTTCCTTTTGGTTCTGGTCGTGGCAGTTTCCATGTACGTTCGACAAGCTCGTTTTGAGCTAGCTAAACTTATCAGGCTATCTAGTATTGTCGCAAACTTAGTTTTAAAGGTGAATAACTTGCAGAAAGTAATCAATTACTTTGCTAAATAAACTAAACCATATTCATACGGGGTTTAATGACCGTAGAAAGAATCCAATGGTCATTATTGGGTAAAGAAATCCAATAATTCCTTCAGCTACCAAAACAAATGATCTGCACTGACCGCCATCTTTTGCGCGCCCTCGGCTGAAATAGTTCTAAATTAGTTGTTTATTCAGACGAAGGGTACTGCCAGGGGATCCCCTATGACTCATAACTATGCTAATGTGTATGTGGGTTACATGGAGAAACAGTCAATTCTCAATCCTCTCGAAAATGTTTCTTGCCTACCATTATTATTTGGAAACGTTACATTGATGATATTTATTTTCTATGGAGGGGTGATGCAAAACAGCTCAAGGCATTCCATGCTTTTCTTAACTCTTGTTCTGAGCACCTGAGATTTACTATGCAATCTGACACATCTGTCAAATCAGTTTCCTTGATCTTCTGATTTTGTGTGAGGATAATGTTCTATACACTGATCTTTACACGAAACCCACTGATCGTAACAGTTTGTTGAGTGCTGAGAGCTGTCACCCGCTCTCCAAGGAAAACGTTTGCCCTACAGCCAATTCTGTCGAATCATTTAAAGACCCTTTCTGCCTTCGGTCTCAACGTAGACCTTGGTCTGAAGTCATTTTTGTGATTTTGCTATTCATTGAAAATGTTTGTAGGACTATGTAGCCAAATTATATCTATGATCCTGTGCTATCCATTTCTGTTTCTTATATGTTCCATTTACATCTGTAAATTAACAAATGATATCAAGCCACACACAGACATGATTACAGACACCTGTGTGTGTCCTTTGACACTATATAAACTAGTGACCCGCAGTGTTAGTCATTATACACTGATGAGGACAGCTTGTCTGTCGAAACGTTGGTTATTCAATTATTGCATCTGAGCGCCTAGTGTGCGGCTCTCCTTTTCACGGATTTACTAAATGCCGTCATATAGGCCACTAAACTACTCACTCAATGGATTGCTTTCCCCTCGGACACGATCTTGTGGCTGTCTCGTGAGATGGATGTGATTATGATGCGCAGGCAGTCCTCCGATTGACTTATGTGAAAACCGGTCCTGTCCTGAGTCTATATTGCGTTCATAGAGGAACATGAAGACTCGCAAGTGTAAGTCTTTACGAACATTGTTAGCACATAAAATGCAAGTGTCTTTATTGGCTGTATTCCTCTGAGCATGCCACCCAAAACACATCCCTGATTTTAGCTCGATGACTGGAATTCAATCAGCTCAGTTTGAATTACGGCCGCATCCAGCAAGGGTATCGTTTTCTCAGCAAGGGATGAGAATTCTCCACCTGGGCGGACTGAGGGAAGCATGTACGAACGCAATGATATGCTTGGGCATGCTGTAGTATTCAAATCTGGTGAAGTTGTTCCTCAACTGCTTGATGAATCCCTCCATGCTGCGACCTGGTCCCTCGTTTCTTCAGTGTGCTGAAGTGTAGTAGCCTTCCAGATCACAAGTACAAATCGAACAACTCAAGTTTCCTAAGAATGGCCTTAAGTTGTTCCACCATGTCCACGACTGTTAACCTTTTTCTTGTAACTGGAGATTTAACGCGTTTAAGTGGCAATGTCAGTAACAAAAACTGCAACATTTCCATTGCAAATAAGATGCACTGGCTTGGCATGGGGAAGAAATGGTAAGGTGAACACATGGCTCTGTACATTCTTCCTTGAAACTATGACTTTCATTATCCACCTTTCTTTTCGATACTTTTTAAAGTAACATTTTCTCTGGCTATCAAGCCTATTGTTCTGAACGAATGTTGACTTAAAAAAAGGTAAAAAAGACCCAGTGGCAAGCTGTCGTTCAGGGCAGGTGGGGCATTAATGTCACAAAAGTTTGCAAACAATGTAATATATTAAGTTAATAAAGCTGCGTACAAACATGGTCTCTTTTGATTTCTTAAGGCAGCTTCAAAATGCAGGTGTTTCAGCCTAGCTCAGTGCTTTCTGTGGTGGGGCAAGCCAGCAGAAAATACACAACATTGCGCCATGATTGGCTCCGTGTTCTGCCACTCGTGGAGACACTACGTCGCCACCAAGTCTAAGGATAGAGCTCTAAAAATTCTAGTCCCTTGTACTGCCATAGAGTTGCATTAGAAGTGCCCATCAAGAAGAATCAAGGTCAATGGCCACACATGTCAAATCAAGTTATCTACAGTAGATAGTCTTAGCTAGTAGTCATCATGAATCAAGTCGACAATCTACTGCCTGTTTTTAAAGTTCTAAACATTAAACATTGGCCATGCTGTCAATGAACCATGATTTGTGCTGTGCTCAAAACAACTCAGAACTGCAAAATTAGATTTTGGTGAGTTCAAGACAATTGGGAACTCGGGGAAAAATGAGCAACAACTGGGAAAATAGGTTTAACTTTCATCCAACATGGAATTGGGAACTTGGGACTCTTTCTAGTGCTACGACCTGAAAATCACTTATGTCATCATGATTCACGCCTCCCCCGAGTTCCCAGTTGTCTTGAAAGCACCATAAATCCAGACTTTGATAACAAAATTTGCCCATGAATGCCCGCTGCGCCACCTTCCTGTTCAAGTGAGCACAGCACAACGTGAGTCCAAATATGTCTTGCATGCTGCTACATAAGTGATGTAATATGCCAGGGAGATATGTATAATGTAGCTAAGAAAATAATACTAAGTATGTTGTGTTGTATGCTCTTAGTAGCCCATGTGCCTGCCCCGCCCTAATAATTTGGTATATTTTCACCTCTTAATTTAGCCTACTGTTCTGACTTGGTGGTGCACACGTAGCCTATTACCTATTTTTGAAAAATGTAGTCATCGAATATTGTAAGAGTTTTCATTGTCTGCTTAAATTCCCTCTTTATTTATCCTACAGTTCTGACTTGGTGTACAGGGAGAACACTGTAAGAACGGCCCATGTTCTGAAATCTGTCGCTGTACATTTCAGAAGTGCTGAACAAAGTTATTGACTACGTCCTTCCTAGCTCGCTCATTAATGTCTTAATCGAAATTACAGATGGCCTCTTATCCAATTGTCGTCCCCTTATGCCATAGTTTGTACATCTCAATTGTCAGTAGAAATCACATTTGTTTAATTAAACAAGTCGGCCATATCAGTTTTTATTTTATTTTATAGTCAGTAAATGAGGCTGAATGAACTGTTTCGCTGCCAGACAAGGCTCAGTTGATAGCCAGGTGTAGCAGTGGTAAAGTGCAATTAATGTATTGTTTAGTGTTGTGACCTTTTTTTTTGGCCCCACCAATATTTACAGGCTAAAATCTCCACTACTGTAGGCTTCAGTAGACCTGTTTTCCCCCACCAATCAATGCACAGAGAAATATACATAAATAATAATTTAATTGATACATGGTGATTTTTGAGTGTAATCAGATATTAAACATTTTGGTCAATTTGTAGTGTAGGCCAATTAATTGTGCTAATTATGTTCTGGCTGAATGACTATTAGCTCAGAAAAAATTTGGCCCAAGGCGAAACCTAATTGATGAACCCTAAAGTATAGTCTGAGCCATTGTAGTACAGTGGCTTGTGAAAGTATTCACCCCCTTGGCATTTTTCTTATTTTGTTGCCTTACAACCTGGAAATAAAGTAGATTTGTAAAAAAAACATTTTATATCATTTGATTTACACAACATGCCTACCACTTTGAACATACAAAATATGTTTTTTTTAGGAAACAAACAAGAAATAAGACAAAAAAACAGAACTTGAGTGTGCATAACTATTCACTAAGTCAATACTTTGTAGAGCCAGCTTTTACAGTAATTACAGCTGCAAGTCTATTGGGGTAGTTTAGTTTATTAATTTGACCATTTAAAAAAAAAAAATGCGCACATGAAGAAAATCATTGAGGATAACACACAAAGTCTGGGACTTATTTCCATTGTGGTCCTCTTGAGACAAGATGGTTAGACAAGATCGAACACAGTATGGCAGTGAAATAATAAAACAAAAACAGAAGAACATCGATCGTCATTCCAGTTACATTATAGGGGTTATTCATATGGGCACAGAAGACATCAAACATATTTTTACTTTATTTTTTAAAGCTGCCCAGAGAGGATGTTGTTTTTATGGGCAGAGGCAATTTTTCCATTCTGAGGCTCCAGTATACAAGAAAGTACCTTTCCCAGCGTTATTCCTATACCTGTATAAGCACACATCAGCAACACCTGATCTGGTGCTGTGATTGTGTGTATCCCTAACACTAGGAAAGTAATCACTTAGATATCTGGGTGCAGGTCCATAAATACTCCTGTAATCCAAACCTAGTCTAATCTGAGACATCCTAGCCTCAACAGGCAGCCAGTTTAGTTCCTGAAAGCAGCTCCTGCCTATGTGAGTACGTGGACTCACCTTCAATACTAGCCCAGAATAAGCTGATCAGGGTATCTGGAGCTTCCCCTTCATAAATTTAGATAAGCCCCCAAACCAGAAAGTACTAGCATAGTCAAAATGGCATTGAATGAGGGCTGTAGCTAGCACTTTCATGGAGTCCTTATCAAGCAGCTTGGACTTTCTAGCCAAAAATGTAGTCCTGGCATTAATCTTCCCTAGCACCTTATTGGCCATGCTCACACCTCCCATGCTTCCATCAAGGAAACATCCCAAGTAGCGAACAGAGGTTTTAGTAGTCAGCACCTCACCCCCTAACTCCGCTCCGATTTCAAGTGACCTACACAATTTACGGTCTGCGTCTAAAAATAAATGCTTCAGTTTTCCCTAAGTGCAGAGAGTTTGATCTCTAAGCCATTTGCTACTGTTAGTAAGCTCTGTGCTAAGTATGCTCTCCAACATAGTTTTACTTTTGTGAGACACCAAAAGTGTAGTCATCCGCATAAAGAAAAAGACTGCAAGAACAAGCATCTTTCATATCATTAATATACTATAAAAACAGCAGAGGCCCAAGCACGCTCCCCTGCGGAACGCCACAACTCATTGGTTTTGCCTGAGACAGTGAACCATTAATCTCTACTACTTGCTCCCTTCCTGATAAATAGGACTTTACCCAGCCTAGAGGGATACTGCTTAACCCCCAGTGCTAGTTTGGAGATTAGGAGACAGTGTTTAACTGTATCAAAAGCCTTCTGTAGGTCAAGCAGTACCATTCCACACAGATTTCTCTCATCAATCTCTTTCCTGATGAAGTCAGTCAAGTAAAGCAGACATGAATCAATGTAGTGTGTTTTTCTAAAACCCAACTAAAAATCATACATTAGACCCTGTTTGATAACATATTCATACATTTGCTCATGTACAATTCTCTCCAGGATCTTTGATGTTACACCGAGGATAGATACAGGTCTATAATTCCCAGGGTCAGACTTTATCCCCTTCTTATACAGGGGTATAACTTTAGCTTGTTTCATGTCCCTGGGAAAGGTGCCTTGTTCAAGAGAGATTAACGATATGCGTAAACCAAGGGCCAATTTGCTAAGCAGAATCTATAAGAAACCTTGCAGGAATATTATCCAGGCCTGTGGTTTTGAAGCATTTAAGCTCTGCCAACATACTGACTATTTAGGCTGTTGCTACCTTTGCAAAAGAAAGAGTTTGGCTGAACCCCTAACTCTACATAATAGTTCTTGACTTGGTTGCTTCCATACAAACCAGAACTGGTGGGCAGCTTGCTAACCAGCTTTCTGGCAACATAAGTAAACAAAGAGTTGAATTCATTGGCAACCTCTGCTTTTTCATATACCATCTCCCCCTTGATGTTCAGTCCAATACTGTTTAGTTTAGTTTTTGGTAGTAGTACTACAGCCTAGTTCCTTAAATGATTTCCAAAGCTTTTTAGGGTAATTTTTGTTCTCAATTATTTTCTCAGCAAAGTAACCCCTCTTAGCTTCATCCATCCTACTCTGTGCTTCATTTCTGTGATATTTATATAGGACAAAATCATGCTGCTCTTGAGAGTTCTTACATTTTTTTAAAGGTCTTATTCCTTGCTTGGACAGATTCTAGAATCTCATGCAGGTATGTCTCTATAAGCTTGGAACATCTAGACACAGGGATTTTTGCCTTTGCCCATTCTTCAAGGCATTCTTCAAATTTGTGGGCAGAAAAATCATGTGTGTAAGGAGGCCTACAAACCTGACTCAGTTACACCAGCTCTGTCATGAGGAATGGGCGAAAATTCACCCAACTTATTGTGGGAAGGTTGTGGAAGGCTACCTGAAACGTTTGACGTTTGAGTGTAAGTAAACTTCTGCCAGGAGAACGCTACCTGCCCGAATGCGTAGTGCCAACTGTAAAGTTTGGTGGAGGAATAATGGTCTGGGCCTGTTTTCATGGTTTGGACTAAGCCCCTTAGTTCCAGTGAAGGGAAATCTTAACGCTATGGCATATAATGACATTCTAGAATATTCTGTGCTTTCAAGTACACTAACGCTTATAAGAAATCCCGCTACGCCCTCCAACGAACCATCAAACAGGCAAAGTGTCAATACAGAACTAAGATCAAATCCTACTACACCGGCTCTGATGCACGTCAGATGTGGCAGGGCTTGCAAACTATCACGGATTACAACGGGAAACCCAGCCATTAGCCGCCTAGTGACGTAAGCCTACCACACCAGCTAAATGCATTCTACGCTCGCTTTGAGGCAAGCAACGCTGAACCATGCGTGAGAGCACCAGCTTTTCCAGACGACTGTGTGATCACTCTCCATAGCCAACGTAAGACCTTTAAACAGGTTATCATTTACAGACAGATTATCAGGACTCATGCGCTGGCCAGCTGACAAGTGTATTCACAGATGTTCAACCTCTGCCTGACCCAGTCTGTAATACCTACCTGTTTCAAGGAGACCACCATAGTCCCTATGCTCAAGAACGCCAAGGTAACCTGTCTAAATGACTATCGCCCTGTAACACTCACATCTAGAGCCATGAAATGCTTTGAAAGGCTGGTCATGGCTCACAACATAATCTCAGACACCTTGGAATCACTCCAATTTGCTTACCACCCCAACAGATACACAGATGCAATCTCTATTGCACTCCACACTGCCCTTTCCCACCTGGACAAAAGGAACACCGATGTGAGAATGCTGTTCATTAACTACAGCTCAGCGTTCAACACCATAGTGCCCTTGGAGCTTATCACTAAGCGAAGGTCCCTGGGACTGAACACCTCCCTTTGAAACTGGACCCTGGACTTCCAGACGGGCCGCACACTGGTGGTGAGGATAGACAACGACAAATCCGCCATGCTGACCCTCAACACGGGGGCCATTCAGGTGTGCATGCTTAGTCCCCTCCTGTACTCCCTGTTCACCCACGACTGCATGGCCGCGCACAACTCCAACACCAGTTGTGCCCGCTTTGAGGACAATACAGTGCCACTGACACGGCCTGCAATGAAAACATGCAGTCTCTCCTTCACTGCAGCCGAGGTGAGTAAGACATTTAAACGTGTTAACCCTCGCAAGGCTGCAGGCCCAGACGCCATCCCCAGCCGCGCCCTCAGAGCATGCGCAGACCAGCTGGCCGGTGTGTTTACGGACATATTCAATCAATCCCTATACCAGTCTGCTGTTCCCACATGCTTCAAGAGGGCCACCATTGTTCCTGTTCCCAAGAAAGCTAAGGTAACTGAGCTAAACGACTACCGCCCCGTAGCACTCACATCCGTCATCATGAAGTGCTTTGAGAGACTAGTCAAGGACCATATCACCTCCACCCTACCTGACACCCTAGACCCACTCCAATTTGCTTACCGCCCAAATAGGTCCACAGACGAAGCAATCTCAACCACACTGCACACTGCCCTAACCCATCTGGACAAGAGGAATACCTATGTGAGAATGCTGTTCATCGACTACAGCTCGGCATTCAACACCATAGTACCCTCCAAGCTCGTCATCAAGCTCGAGACCCTGGGTCTCGACCCCGCCCTGTGCAACTGGGTACTGGACTTCCTGACGGGCCGCCCCCAGGTGGTGAGGGTAGGCAACAACATATCCTCCCCGCTGATCCTCAACACTGGGGCCCCACAAGGGTGCGTTCTGAGCCCTCTCCTGTACTCCCTGTTCACCCACGACTGCGTGGCCACGCACGCCTCCAACTCAATCATCAAGTTTGCGGACGACACAACAGTGGTAGGCTTGATTACCAACAACGACGAGACGGCCTACAGGGAGGAGGTGAGGGCCCTCGGAGTGTGGTGTCAGGAAAATAACCTCACACTCAACGTCAACAAAACTAAGGAGATGATTGTGGACTTCAGGAAACAGCAGAGGGAACACCCCCCTATCCACATCGATGGAACAGTAGTGGAGAGGGTAGCAAGTTTTAAGTTCCTCGGCATACACATCACAGACAAACTGAATTGGTCCACTCACACAGACAGCATTGTGAAGAAGGCCCAGCAGCGCCTCTTCAACCTCAGGAGGCTGAAGAAATTCGGCTTGTCACCAAAAGCACTCACAAACTTCTACAGATGCACAATCGAGAGCATCCTGGCGGGCTGTATCACCGCCTGGTACGGCAACTGCTCCGCCCTCAACCGTAAGGCTCTCCAGAGGGTAGTGAGGTCTGCACAACGCATCACCGGGGCAAACTACCTGCCCTCCAGGACACCTACACCACCCGATGCTACAGGAAGGCCATAAAGATCATCAAGGACATCAACCACCCGAGCCACTGCCTGTTCACCCCGCTATCATCCAGAAGGCAAGGTCAGTACAGGTGCATCAAAGCTGGGATCGAGAGACTGAAAAACAGCTTCTATCTCAAGGCCATCAGACTGTTAAACAGCCACCACTAACATTGAGTGGCTGCTGCCAACACACTGACACTGACACTGACTCAACTCCAGCCACTTTAATAATGGGAATTGATGGGAAATGATGTAAATATATCACTAGCCACTTTAAACAATGCTACCTTATATAATGTTTACATACCCTACATTATTCATCTCATATGCATACGTATATACTGTACTCTATATCATCGACTGCATCCTTATGTAATACATGTATCACTAGCCACTTTAACTATGCCACTTTGTTTACATACTCATCTCATATGTATATACTGTACTCGATATCAGCTACTGTATCTTGCCTATGCTGCTGTGTACCATCACTCATTCATATATCCTTATGTACATATTCTTTATCCCCTTACACTGTGTATAAGACAGTAGTTTTGGAATTGTTAGTTAGATTACTTGTTGGTTATTACTGCACTGTCGGAACTAGAAGCACAAGCATTTCGCTACACTCGCATTAACATCTGCTAACCATGTGTATGTGACAAATAAAATTTGATTTGATTTAAGTTTTCAGATGACACAACAGTGATAGGCCTGATACAATAAAATCAAAATGTATTGTTCACATACACATGTTTAGCAGATGTTATTGCAGGTGTAGCGAAATGATTGTAACTACACTGACTACTGACTATGATGAGAGAGCCTATAGGGAGGTGGTCAGAGACCTGGCAGTGTGGTGCCAGGACAACAACCTCTTCCCTCAATGTCAGTAAGACAAAGGAGCTGATCTTGGACTACAGGAAACGGAGGGCTGAGCATAGGGCTGCTGCAACTTCGACAGGGCTGTAGCGGAGAGTAGAGAGCTTCAACTTCCTCGGTGTCCACATCACTAAGGATCTATCATTGTCGAAACACACCAACACTGTCGTGAAGAAGGCACAACAACACCTTTCCCCTACAGGAGGCTGAAAAGCTTTGGCATGGGTCCTCAGATCCTCAATATTCTACAGTTGCACCATTTGAGAGCAATTTTTTTTCTTTCTTTGACAATTTTTTGGGCCTTCCTTTGAGACACCTGGTATAAAGGTCCTGGTTGGCAGGAAGCTTGGCCCCAGTGATATAATGGGCTGCACGCACTACCCTCTGTAGTGGCTTGCGGCCGGAGTCAGAGCAGTTGCCATACCAGGCAGTGATGCAATCAATCAGGATGCTCTTGATGGTGCAGCTGTAGAACCTTTTGAGGACCCTAAGTCAAAACAATTTACTGAATACCTGTAGCCCGGAGCCATTTATTTAGAACTCTATAAGCATATGGCTCTGCTGTAGCCCACATACGCCTGTTGACTCTATAATAATTGTGGAGTAGTCCTACTCTCAAAATTGGGTTCCAAGATGATTTCAGCTGATCCATAGTTGAAGTGTAGAAAGACGATAACTGTTTTGCCCAAATAATACTTTCAGCAGAAAAATAAATAAAATTATAAGAAAACTAAGTCAAACATCTCACTCAAACTGGGGCAAAGAATATCTCCTGGCCGAATCTATCCCCGATTCATGGATTTAATCTATTTATCTAGACCGGATATGGGGTTGTAATAAACCCCGCCTCTTCCTTTCTGGACAAGAATCGTTGGCCAACATGGCTCCGATTGTGAGTACTCACGGTGAAATATGTTGTATAGCAAACTATAATATGTTTTTATTGTCTGTCGTTTATTGTACTTGATGCGCACGTAATAAATCCATATTGGACTGTGTTTCCGTGAGGCCAAATAAGTAAAGGAGTACCAATAAATGGCTTTGTTTACCAGTTGGGCCTGCACCCAATGAACCACGTTGTAGCAATTTAGTTTATGCGCTACCTAGCTATTCGGCAACTGTATTTAAACGTGAACCATCGGCACACCAGCTGGCAATGCACTAGATAGAAGTTGTGCTAAATAAAATCCGATTAATGGCACTTTAAAAATGAATACAAATAACGTTGGGCCCGGTTTCCCAAAAGCGTCAGTCAGCATGTGTCGGTTCGAATTTGGTTAGGCGAACTAGACGAGTGTGCTTGCATACTTAATTTAAGATCTGAGACTTTCGCTTGAAAAACGAGAAAGTACCGGCAATAGTACCATGTCCATATTGGGCACCGTAGTCAGTAATACACGTCCTCAAAATAGTCTGAATTAATCTAAGGGTGCGTTCGTATAGTCATTCTGGCGATCTACTCCGATTTCAGAGCCAGAGCGCAAAATAACTGATTAATTTACGAACGTGCAACACCCGTTGAATATGACTGGTGTCAGTAAATGTAGAATTAAAACGTGATTTAATTGTTGCCCGCAGTACAATTGGTCACCAAAGCTGTAGATAACGTAAACAGCCAAACCAGCTCTGCTAGGCCTGGTAAAATGGTCAGTGAGGCGTTCTCTCATTTGTGACTGGAAGTAACTAGCCAACTTTATCCAGCTAACTTGGGTACTTGTGCACAGCCAAAATTTGGCCAGTCAACCACATGAAAAACATTTTAATTAATTAATTCTTATTTACAATGGCAGCCAAACCGGAAGAAGCTGAGCCAATTGTGCGCCGCTCTATGGGACTCTAGATTATGTCCTTTTGTGATACAGCCCGGGATCGAACCAGGTTCTGTAATGACACCTCTAGCACCGAGATGCAGTGCTGCAAACTGATGGGAATAATGCATGGACGCCTTTAAGTACATCGCTAGAACCATTGAGCTCAACGGTTCTAACGATATACTTACGCATTTGGGAAACCGGGCCCTGGCCAGTTTGATAACACACCAAGTTAGCTAGTTTTAAAAACAGATTATCCATTATATTATTGTCAAATGGCTGATATAACAATGGAAATACATGTTTTCAAAAATAGAAAGCAGTAAGGAGGCAAGATCAAGAGGGACCATTCTAGCCCATGAGAGGGCAGGTAGATGTGTACAACAGGCATGTAAAGTGTATTTTTTACCTAAAAGTTCCCAGAATGTCACCTGGCCTAATTATATCAGTACATTCATAACCTATGCATCACAAAACTTCTATTAGATCAAATAAGACCCATGTGGCTCAGTTTGGAGAGCATGGCGCTTACAACACCAGGGGGTGGTTTCGATTTCCACAGGCACCGGCACAACAAAAATTATCCACTCACTACTGTTAATTAAGTCTGCTAAATTACAAATTGTAAGATTTATTTTTATAGTTGACCAAATTCAACACCGTCTCATTGACTTCCATACAAAAACTCCTAGCTTGGTGAGCGGGAAAAACCGACACCTGCTGGAGAATGATTTTGAGCCCAGTTATCCCTCTCGCTTCGCTTCTTCCTGTTTTTAACAACCAAGCACCAAAGACAGTACAATTTGCAGATTGGCAGAAATTGCTTCTGTAAATAAGAATTTGTTCTTAACTGAATTGCCTAGTTAAATAAAGATCAAATAAATGTTAAACACTGCTAGCACGTTAGATACTTAAATGAAACCGTCAGTGGTGTATTCATCATGCCAACTCTGTTAAATGTTTTGCACCAGAAAATATTTACTCCAAACGGAAATCGTTTTGCAACAAAAACAAGTTTCTATTGGACAAATTCGGGTAGGTCCCTCCCTGTTCCGTTTGGTTCTTAAATGGTAATCGATTTCCTTTGCATGACGAAATGTAATTTGGAATAACGATAGCCCCTCTGCAATGTCTTGACAGAAGAAGCAGGTCATCAAAAAGACCAAAACAGGTGGCAAGAAGAAGAAGCAGGTCCTGAAGTTCACCCTGGACTGCACTCACCCAGTGGAGGATGGCATCATGGATGCTGCCAACTTTGTAAGTAGCCAATGTTAGAGAAAATACCATGCAATATCCTAGGGCTGGGAATTGCCACTAAGTTCACAATATGATATTATTGCGTTTCTCACTATTCTATATGTCTTGCGATTCGATACTATTAGTGCGAGTGACGTTCCAAACATATTGCTCACTGTTGCAAAGAGATGAAAATGATTTTTGATCAGTCATGGAAATAAGTTCTGTAAACATGTTGGCTCCCTATTTTAAAAAGATGAAGAACAAGCCTTGAGATGAAAAATACCAGTGTTTTGTCACAGGCACAGCCGACTAGCACTAGCTAATGCTACCTACCCATGTGTTGGTCCCCTGTTTCATGAGCATTATTCAACAGTAGTCAAGGTTGTTCTGGCTCTGAGGCCTATAATGCGCTAATGTATTAAGTGGACAATACGGAATGTTTTTTAATTTCGACTAATGAACACTGATTTTACGGGGGTGTGAGTTCGCTGATGCTCTCTATTGGCCTATATGTCCATTCAGAAAGTTTCCTAAAGTAGCCTATCTCTTTAATATGAATCAAACACTCCTGTCATGAGTAATCTTGTGAAAGGCCTATTCTCAGTAGCTTAGACTACACTATTTCTCTCATTATGGCCTCTTCTCTTTGAAGAACCACCCCCGGAATGGTTATGTCGGTGACAGTGTTCATTGGCCTGGCCAATTACTGTGACCTCAAATTCCAAGACTGGCACAGCCCTAATTGTAATGTTATTTTTGGTGTTGATGAGTTACTCCGGTGATGGGAGGATAAACTGCATTAAGTAATTAGCCTAGGCACAGAGGCATGCTAGCCAGCTGCACAGATGGGACACATTTGCAATGTGGTATTTAGCTATGGGACACAATTCACTGGTGTGTAGCTATGTTTTTATCTATTTGTAGTGCTTTAGCCACTGAATTCTAGTAGTTTTTACTTTAAAGAATAAAACGTCAATCACAAAATGTGCCACTTGCACAATACAGCTAATTCCGCACAGCACTGCATCTCGCCTGGGTTGTAGCCTCAGCGAACGGCGTGGGGCACTAGCATTCGTCATGGATGTGGGGGTTGTAAAACATGAATTTGGACCAATCCCCGACAACCCATATATCAAACTTTAGCTACTAAGCTCTACTTTGTAACTTTCTGTTTGTTTTGTCTCTGATAACATTTGAATGACAGTAGTGATGAAAACCTTTACTTTATATTTCTGTCAAAATATGTCCGATGACTGAAACACCTTCAGGACTTTCCCACACTTCTTGGAAATACAATGTTGCATCGGTCTTACTGTGGTATGTTTGGGAATACTCATCGCAAATATGAAAACAGATTTGGCAAGTTTCACAAATTGGGCAGTCCCACAGATCTGAATGTTCTTAGCACGGCACCTGCTTTACATTTGGGCTCATATCGTGTCAATATCATAAAGCACAGTATTGGGATTGTTAGACATGGGTAACAACTGCCACAATAATGTTTTCAAATTAGTTATCTATTTTGACAAGCATATTATTGACATTTAGTGGGGAGAAAAATATATTTTGGGGGGTAGAATCCATTGTTGCGTCAACCTAACGCCATAATAATATCGCAGAAATGTAACTCGATTGTATTTTTATTTATTTTTTCACTACAATATCCTATTAAATGTATTTATTACTAGAGTAGGGCCCTATTATTTCGATGTAAACATTGCATGGCACAAATGATTCATAATCCAGATACTCCTGGTTTATCCACGTTATGCTGATACTGGCCTGTCTTCAATGTAGTAACGCTACAACTGTAATAGATAGTGGGGTATGATATTTTGCAGTTGGTGTGTTACACTGCAGACAATTAGGATTCAGATTAGTGCTGAGCGATTAGGGGTTTTTGAGGTTGGTTTCGGTTGGATTATAAACAAATAATCACGTTTTTTGGTTTCAATTATTTTTGTGGGTGACTGCTGTAATAACACTGAATAAAAGTCTGATGGTGGTGACTGCCCATTACTGGTTCACTTACTAACCATAATTTATTTACTTTACTTTAATAAAATATTTGTTTTATGTTATGACATATCAGTACTTTGGACTAACAGATTGTTTGTTGGTCAGCTCGGGCCCAGGTTATTACAGTTGTGAAACGTGAATGCCATTTGTGGCTAGCATTAATGCAAGGTGACTCTACATCTGGGCTTTATTTAATGGGGGTCAGGGTTCAAATTATACATTGACTCTTGGCTAGCCCCGAAGTGTTCTGGGGGTGCCCGACGTATCCTGATAGTTGCAATGGTACTTGTCTTCTCTTACATGCACTGATTTTGCTGTTAGCTGCTTTGAGGAACTTTTAGTTAGTATGACTATATATGGTTGTTGTACCTAACTAAAGTTAAATGTGTTAACTTAATTCCTCTGAATTAGAGCATCTACTAAATGTTTAACATGTAAATTATATTGACAGAATATTTGCAGCAGTATGTAGCAGTCATTACAGCTAGTATCCATATTTGGGAGAAAGACTGTCCTAAAATACACCTTTGGTCTTGTTGGTTAGGAGCAATTCCTGCAGGAGCGCATCAAGGTCAACGGTAAAGCTGGGAACCTGGGTGGTGGTGTGGTGTCCATTGAGAGGAGCAAGAGCAAAATCGCTGTGAATTCTGAAGTGCCCTTCTCCAAAAGGTATGTTTAAATCTAGATTGGATTCATCTTTTGAAATGCCCTGCTTGCAATTGTGATGTGCCGAGCAACATCACTTGCCATTTTCTGTTGTTGTCTGATGGAGGGACTTGGTTCGTCTCCACAGTTATGCATGTAAGGGTTATTGCATTTTCACCTGTTCAATTAGGAAGTTGGAGCTGTCTTTCTCTTTATGTGATGTTTTCCATGTTGCTTCCTGTTATGGGGTCATGGCACTGTTTTGTAATCAATGTTAGGCCTTTATTGGTTTTATTGTTTTGCCTGATGGACAGTCTGGAGCAAATCCATGTATAATTAATTATTTGAAGTGCTTTTAAAGTGATTAGCGTTTGAAATAAGGTCTGAGGCTCATAAAATACTAACATTAGGCGGACTGAGATGTACATGAATAGAAAACGTTAAGAGACATGGATAGAACGCATGTTATTTTTGGACTTCAGTCAGTTTTATTTCCACAAGTGGAGATGCTGTGATCTGATCAATGTATCCAGCTGTGAACATGATTTTTGTCAGTTCTATTAAAAAAATGTTTCCATGTCACCATGTATCCTCAGACATTCATTGACTCTTAAGCACCGTCTGAAGCTATATTTAACCCTATATGGCATGAAATTATAGTAAACTAGGAACCCCTCCCCCCCCAACCTGGTAAATAATTGGAAATGTATAATTTATAATCATGGATTTATTTTACATTGTTCTTGTTATGAAAAGCACAATCTCAAAGTTGCTTTATAAACAAAATTGGGGATCTCGCAGTTCTATCGCATCCCTCGATGACAGGCAGTTCGGAAAGGTACAGTTGAAGTCAGAAGTTTACATACACTTAGGTTGGAGTCATTAAAATAGTTTTCCAACCACTCCACAAAAGTCTTGTTAACAAACTAGTTTTTGCAAGTCGGTTAGGACATTTAGCAATTTTCCAACAATTGCTTACAGGCGGGGGGGTCTCACATTGATGTTTCAATTGTGAGGAGGGAGTCCTGATTTGTTATGGGGGTGCAAATTGTTTAGAAAATTGCAGATAGAAAAGTTAAACATGGAGTTGATTCAATGTTCTGCATGTCATTTTGTCCTAATTGCACTTTCTGATAAGTTCTCAAAATATAAATCTAACAAATGTACAGTACACCTTTGTCACAATGTAATTTTCAATGGGTTTTACATTGCTGACACTGCTGGTCTTTCCTCTCCTTTCTGACAGGTATTTGAAATATCTGACCAAGAAGTACCTGAAGAAGAACAACCTGAGGGACTGGCTGCGTGTGGTGGCCAACACCAAGGAGAGTTACGAACTGCGCTACTTCCAGATCAACCAGGATGAGGAGGAGGAGGAGGACGAAGATTAAATCCATGCCACTGTCTTTTGTCAATAAAATTTCAAAGGAACGAAAGCTTCTCACATGGTTTTATTGCTGATTTGAGACTAAACCTGCACGTTTGAAAAGGTGTACCTACTCTTGCAATGCGCTGGTTAGACTTGAAAACCCATATTCTTTATCATGCAAAAATGTTTGTGCTCTGTGTTTACATGGAGTTGTCTGGGGAAATATTGCAAACAATAAATGTATTTGTTACCAACAGCTTTCTACTTTGACAACACTCAACCTTGAAACTGACAGTTGATTGCATTCAGATTTAGTTGTGTGTTAAGTTTGTAGATAAAAATAATGATTCCATTTATCAATTAATGCTTCAAATAGTAGTGTGTGTTGGCTGAAATTACTTCTTGAATCTGCTTTTAGATAAATGGCGGGCTCTAAAAATGACGCTTCCTTCATTTTATGTGGTCCAACCGTAGAGTGTATGGGCAAAGATTGTTTAAATTAAGTTATCTAGAAACTCCAAAAACGGAGTTTCTTTCTCCAAAAGAATTCGCTCATCACGCCTGCAGACGATTTCATGGTGACGTTGGCTGGCTAGGCACATGCGCAGAAACACATCATTTGGTCTAATGGTCGTTTCGCAACGAATTGCGCATGTGCAGCCCGTCAGTCACTCCGAAGAAAATGAAAACGTATCAGTCTTTTATTTAACCAGGCAAGTCAGTTAAGAACCAATTCTTATTTACAATGACGGCCTAGCAAAAGGTTTCATGTGGGGAAGGGGGATTAAATAAAAATATAGGACAAAACACATCACGGCGAGAGACACCAAAACACTACATAAAAAAGAGACGTAAAGACAACAGCGTGGCAGCACAAAACATGGTACCAACATGATTGGCCAAAGACCACAGCACAAAGGGCAAGAAGGTAGAGACAATACATCACGTCAATCAGCCACAATTTTCAGTAAGAGTGTCCATGATTAAGTCTTTGAATGAAGAGATGGAGATAAAACTCCAGTTTGGGTGTTTTTTTTGCAGCTCGTTCCAGTCGCTAGCTGCAGCGAACTGGAAAGAGGAGCAACCCAGGTATGTGTGTGCTTTGGGACCAGAATGTGACTGGCAGAAAGGGTGGAGGATGAGGGCTGCAGTAGGTATCTCAGGAAGGGGAGAGAGGCCTAAGAGGGTTTTATAAATAAGCATCAACCAGTGGGTCTTGTGACGTGTATACAGAGAAGACCACTTTACAGAGGAGTTATAGAGTGCAGTGATGTGTCCTATAAGGAGCATTGGTGGCAAATCTGATGGGCGAATGGTAAAGAACATCTAGCTGCACCCTTATCTGCCTATCTATAAATGACGTATCCATAATCTATTAAGGGTAGGATGGTCATCTGAATCAGGGTTAGTTTGGCAGCTGGGGTGAAAGAGGAGCGATTACCATAGAGGAAACCAAGTCTAGATTTAACCTTATTCTGCAGCTTTGATATGTGCTGAGAGAAGGACAGTGTACCCCATACTCCCAAGTACTTGTATGAAGTGACTACCTCAAGCTCTTAAAAACCCTCAGAGGTGGTAATCACACCGGAGAAGAGGGGCATTCTTCTCACCAAACCGCATGGCCTTTGTTTTGGAGGTGTTCAGAACAAGGTTAAGGGCAGAGAAAGTAGACTAAGAAAGACTAAGTAGACTAAGAAAGCTTTGTTGGAGAGAGTTTAACACAAAATCCTGGGAGGGGCTAGCTGAGTATAATACTATCTGCATATAAATGGGTGAGAGCGCTTCCTACTTTCAAATCAAATCAAATTTTATTTGTCACATACACATGGTTAGCAGATGTTAATGCGAGTGTAGCGAAATGCTTGTGCTTCTAGTTCCGACAGTGCAGTAATAACCAACAAGTAATCTAACTAACAATTCCAAAACTACTGTCTTATACACAGTGTAAGGGGATAAAGAATATGTACATAAGGATATATGAATGAGTGATGGTACAGAGCAGCATAGGCAAGATACAGTAGCTGATATCGAGTACAGTATATATACATATGAGATGAGTATGTAAACAAAGTGGCATAGTTAAAGTGGCTAGTGATACATGTATTACATAAGGATGCAGTCGATGATATAGAGTACAGTATATACGTATGCATATGAGATGAATAATGTAGGGTATGTAAACATTATATAAGGTAGCATTGTTTAAAGTGGCTAGTGATATATTTACATCATTTCCCATCAATTCCCATTATTAAAGTGGCTGGAGTTGAGTCAGTGTCAGTGTGTTGGCAGCAGCCACTCAATGTTAGTGGTGGCTGTTTAACAGTCTGATGGCCTTGAGATAGAAGCTGTTTTTCAGTCTCTCGGTCCCAGCTTTGATGCATCTGTACTGACCTCGCCTTCTGGATGATAGCGGGGTGAACAGGCAGTGGCTCGGGTGGTTGATGTCCTTGATGATCTTTATGGCCTTCCTGTAACATCGGGTGGTGTAGGTGTCCTGGAGGGCAGGTAGTTTGCCCCCGGTGATGCCTTGTGCAGACCTCACTACCCTCTGGAGAGCCTTACGGTTGAGGGCGGAGCAGTTGCTGTACCAGGCGGTGATACAGCCCGCCAGGATGCTCTCGATTGTGCATCTGTAGAAGTTTGTGAGTGCTTTTGGTGACAAGCCAAATTTCTTCAGCCTCCTGAGGTTGAAGAGGCGCTGCTGCGCCTTCTTCACAATGCTGTCTGTGTGAGTGGACCAATTCAGTTTGTCTGTGATGTGTATGCCGAGGAACTTAAAACTTGCTACCCTCTCCACTACTGTTCCATCGATGTGGATAGGGGGGTGTTCCCTCTGCTGTTTCCTGAAGTCCACAATCATCTCCTTAGTTTTGTTGACGTTGAGTGTGAGGTTGTTTCACGAGGTAATATCATGTTCAGGCACTTAAAACATTTTCTTGAATCAATGTGACTTTTAGATTTCAAGAAAATGAACTAAGGAATAATGTGTCGCTTCTCTCATTGACTTCTCAAACCCCGGTCTGTTCTGCCGACTGCTTCGCAAGCTTTCCCGGAAGTATCGCGATGTTGGACCTATGGGTTTAGAAACTCTGGTCTTGATCACACGAGCGTCTTGTTCCCGCGGTGGTAACCTTGACAACTGTTCAAGCAAGCGACTGCACACTTGCCAATAAACTGGATTTCTTGTCAGTGAAAGGAAGTTTGTTGAATGCATGGCTTTGCTAAATACTTTCTAAAACCTAAAGGAAATGGACTACTATACTTGAAATTGCAATTCAACCAAATCTACTGTAGGCTACAATGTCACGAACGAATGCCCTCTCTCTAATGTAGGCTAGCTGATTATTTACTTTGTAATATTCGCACTTCGGCACGCGTAGCCTACATCAATCAAGATACAATATAGCCAAAATTACCGCTACCTAAAATCGATATAATTATCGTTAAACGACGTAATTTTGGCGGTTATTCAAACCCAGTTTGACTTAGATCATTGTCTTACTGGATACATGATTACGTTGCATTGAATCCATTTGAAACGACATGCAAAGTGGGGACTCGCGAGGGG
This sequence comes from Oncorhynchus tshawytscha, assembly GCF_018296145.1. Classification (NCBI taxonomy): domain Eukaryota; kingdom Metazoa; phylum Chordata; class Actinopteri; order Salmoniformes; family Salmonidae; genus Oncorhynchus; species Oncorhynchus tshawytscha. The sequence continues at coordinate 28,080,303 of NC_056430.1, read as the reverse complement.
ATTGAATCCCCCCACTCCCCATACCCTGGTGTAACCTTAATTTCTTTGGACTTGCTTGGGAAAATGGGCAAAGCGACAGGCTGGTGGTGCACACAGTGGCATTGCTACTTGCAGCACTGCTCACTACTAGTAAAAGTAGTAACTAGGGGAGCATGCCTAACTAGTTGTGGTGAAAATTATGGGATGGATTGTCATGGCAACAGACCAGACGTCACAATTTGGGCATGTGTTCCATTTTTGTCTTTCTTATTTTCAGACTGGAGGACTTAGATAGTGAAGAGTGGAAAAGGAAACAGATTTTTCCCAACAAAAAGAAGGAAGCCATCTTTCTTGAAAATAAATTGTATTTACACAAGTATCATACAATTATTTTCCGGGAGGCACGAAGAGGTGAACAGTGGCATTTTCAGGGTTAACTTTCAGAGAGGTTTTTTTTTGTATGCGATAAAGATGCCTGGGTCGTTAAGCAATGAAGACGAGGGACAAGACGACATGGATTTTGAAGACGAGATACCAGGTGAGGGAATGAAGTAAGGGGAGGGGGAGTTTCTGCCCTGAATATATTTTGCGCTGCTATACGCCTAGTTGAATGTGGGGGAAAGGGCTTGCCCTACGTTCTAGGAGAAAAGAGGAGGGGTGGGGTGCAGTAAGCGTTCCAATTTATTATTTTAGTACTACCCGTTTTCCTCGGGCACAGGTTTGCAGGGGTCGCCAATGTGTCATCTTCAAATGATGATATGATATGGCCGAAAGAAAAGCCGCCATCTGTGGTAGCCTACTGAAATGACCCGGTCGGAGAAAAGAACAGCCGCAGGCATCAGTGCGTTCGTGTGAAAAAAAATATGAAAACCTCCGATGTTATGCCACCGAACTCCATTTTACTTTGACTGCGATCAGCATAGATAGCCTACTTGATTTTTGTTATTAGATTTAGGCACATGCACAATTTTGTGCCGTTTTATGCTCTTACCATATACTGTTTTTTAATATTGTTTCTTTATGAGGTCAGAAGTTGCACCGATCGATCACATGCTGTGACAGCTGAATAAAAGGTATTCGTTGTCTATAAATTAATGTCAATAAACGTCCCATCTCACCCAGGTGCTACTGCCCCGTTATCACAAATTGTGCAGCTGTGTCCCAATTGTTTTGAGGCTCTTGTCCAAAGTCAGCAGTGGCCGCAGAGGTGCTGGGCTGTGACTATGAAAACACGTGTAACAGGAAAACAATAGTTTAGAGCAGGGGTCCCCAATTACATTCAGCCATGGGCCGATTTTTCCTTGAGTGGATGGTCAGGGGACCAGAATATAGTTGTAAATAATTTGTACACTGCTAATTGACCACAATAATCCCAAACAGTGCCGAAAGAAAGTATTCATACCCCATGATTTATTCCACATTTTGTTTTTAAGGCCTGAATTCAAATGTGGATTAAATATATATATTTTTTCTAACTCATCTACACACAATACCCCCACACAATGACAAAGTGAAAACATGTTTTTATAAATGCTTGCTAATTTATTGAAAATGAAATACAGAAATATCTCATTTACATAAGTATTCACACCACTGAGTTAACACTTTGTAGAAGCTCCTTTTGCAGCGATTACAGTTGTGAGTCTTTCTGGGTAAGTCTCTGAGCTTTCCATATACCTGGATTGTTTGCCCATTATTCTTTTCAAAATTCTTCAAGCGCTGTCAAATTGGTTGTTGATCATTGCTAGACAAACATTTTCAGGTCTTGCCATAGATTTTCAAGTAGATTTATGTCAAAACTGGAACTCGGCCACTCAAGATTATTCATGTCTTCTTGGTGTGCAACTCCAGTGTAGATTTGGCCTTCTGTTTTAGGTTATTGTCCTGCTGAAAGGGGAAATCATCTTCCAGTGTCCGGTGGAAAGCAGACTGAACCAGGTTTTCCTCTAGAATTTTGCCTGTGCTTAGCTCAATTCAGTACATTTTTTTCAATTCTGAAAAACTCCACGGACCTTAACGATTACAAGCATACCCATAACATGATGCAGCCACCACTATGCTTCAACATATGGAGAGTGTTACTCGGGAATGTGTTATATTGGATTTGTCCCAAACTTAACAGTTCGTATTCAGGACAAAAAGTTAAATGCTTTGCCACATTGTTTTGCAGTATTACTTTAGTGCCTTGTTGCGAACAGGATGCATGTTTTGGAATATTTTTTATTCTGTACAGGCTTGCTTCTTTTCACTCTTGTCAAATAGGTTAGTATTTAGAGTAACTATAATGTTGTTGATCCATCCTCAGTTTTCTCCTATCACAGCCATTATATTCTAACTGTTTTAACTTCACCATTGGCTTCATGGTGAAATCCCTGAGCGGTTTCCTTCCTCTCCGGCAACTGAGTTAAGAAGGGAGCCTGTATCTTTCTAATGACATTGATGTGTAACCTTTATTTAACTAGGCAAGTCAGTTAAGAACAAATTCTTATTTACAATGACGGCCTATACCCGCCAAAGCCGGATGACGCTTAGCCAATTGTGCACCGCCCTAATGGGACTCCCAATCATGGCCGGTTGTGATACAGCCTGGAATCGAACCAGGGTGTCTGTAGTGACACCTCAAGCACTGAGATACAGTGCCTTATAGCCGCTGAGCCACTCGGGAGCCCAATACACCATCCAAAGTGTAATTATTAACTTCACCATGCTCAAATGGATATTCAATGTCTGATTTTTTATTTTTACCCATATACCAATAGGTGCCCTTCTTTGGAAAACCTCTTTGGTCTTTGTGGTTGAGTCTGTCTTTGAAATTCACTGCTGAGGGACCTCACAGATAATTGTATGTGTGGGCTACAGAAATTAGGTAGGCATTTAAAAAATGGTTAATGCAACTTATTATTTGACTTGTTAAGCAAATGTTTACTTGAGAACTTATTTAGGTTTGCCATAACGGGGTTGAATACGTATTGACTCAAGACAATTCAGTTTATAATTTTTTATAAATTTGTATACAGTGCATTTGTAAAGTATTCAGACTCCTTGACTTTTGACAACATTTTGTTATGTTACAGCCTTATTCTAAAATTGATTAAAAAAAATATATATATTCTCATCGATCTTCACACAATACCCCATAATGACAATTTTGCAAAGTTATTCAAAATAAAAAGCTGAAATATCACATTTACTTAATAAGCATTCAGACCATTTACTCAGAACATTGTTGAAGCACCTTTGGCAATGATTACAGCCTCGAGTCCTCTTAGGTATGACGCTACAAGCTTGGCACACCTGTATTTGGGTAGTTTCTCCCATTCTTCTCTGCAGATCCTCTCAAGCTCTGTCAGGTTGGATGGTCTGTAAAACTACACTTTTGAATGCACTCAAGACCATGGCCATGTTCAGTTTCCAAATGTTTTAGAATGATGGAGATAGAAATACCATGAATAAAGCCGATGTGATTCCTTATTCTTCATGTAAGAGAGGCATGCTTGTTTTACATAGCCAATTTCTATTTGAACGTTCAAAAACGTTGCGTCCTACTGAACGCGCCCCATGTGAACCCTCCAAACCTTAAAATGGTGAGAGCATGGTAGATTACATCTTTAAACCCATCAACTCATCTCTTATTTACACTGCTAGTTAAATAGGGTGCCCCCTGAGCCTGGTTTATCAATCTCTCCATCCATGGCAGTCAACCAGGTCCTAAATATCTGGGGAGCCAGTGGCTGAGCCAGTGTCAGGCCAGGGGTGATGTGATGAAGTACCCTACAGGAATGGTCCAGGCCAGGAGCCTGCCTTTTTATTCCACCATGTCAGTTCACTCAATACAATCATTGCATTCATAGTTTTTCTCCTCCAGCTAGCTCCAGGCCCCAGATGATTTACTACTGGATTAGCAGCCAGGGCTAGGGTTGCACATTTTGGGGAATATTCAGAGGTGGAAACTTTCTGTGGGAATTAACGGGAATATATTGGAATTAACGGAAATATATGCAAATTAATATTAATACGATTTAAATGTAGATGTTTTTTTACATTGTATATATTTACCATATCATATGGAGACAGAAACATAATCCTTTTACCTTATCATAAGTAGACATAATTGAAAATTATGAAATCCTTCCAATAGAAAAAAAAAACAATTTTAGTTATGAATGGAACTTTAATTAAATGAGTTGACTCTTCACATAGGATGACTTCACTGAACAACAAAAGAAAGGGAATGATCCCCAATGATCCATCGCATCTTTTCAACATAGATCTGTAAAATGATAGTCTAGAAACTAAAGCTTTGGTTTTCTTCCTCTCAGGCTTCCATGTCTTCTCCCTGAACCTCCTCAATGTCCACCCCTTGAACATCAGACTCTGAGGCCTCATCTTCACTGTCACTTTCCAACCTAGCTAGTTGAGGATGGCTCTTTGTCAGGCTAAAAAAGACTCAAATTTGTCCGGATGGCCACCAATTTTTCAACCCTTGTATTGGTCAGCCTGTTGCGTGCTTTGGTGTGTGTGTTCCCAAACAAGGACCAGTTGCGCTCTGAGGTGGCTGATGTTGGTGGGATTTGGAGGATGATGGAAGCAACAGGGGAAAGAGCCTCAGATCCACAAAGTCCCTTCCACCAGGTGGCTGATGAGATATGTTGGCACGACTGCCATATTGCATCTCCATCGAAAGCCCTTGCTTGGAAGTGTACTTTGCCCGACTGCCAAGAACCTTGCCCTCATCCAGGCCAAGGTGGCGAGACACAGTAGTGATGACACCATAGGCCTTGTTGATCTCTGCATCAGACAGGATGCTCTTGCCAGCATACTTGGGGTCCAACATTGCTTGGAGCAACAGTGAAGTGGGCAGGGCAGTACGGATTATTTCTCTTACATCAGCAAGCGGAGTCTGAACACCAGACAGGATGGCATTCTTTCCCTCAATATGTGCATTGGCTACTGCTATAGGTTTCAGGCTGCTTACCACTCTCTCCCAAAATACATCCTCCAGGAGGATCCTCTTGATGGGGCTGTCCATATTGGCAGACTGTGATATGGCCATTTATTGGAGAGACTCCTTACCCTCCAGGAGACTGTCAAACATGATGATAACACCACCCCAATGGATGTTGCAGCTTCAATGTGGTGCTCTTATTCTTCTCTTTGCTTGGTGAGGTAGATTGCTGCTATAACTTGATGACCCTTCACATACCTAACTATTTCCTTGGCTCGCTTGTAGAGTGTATCCATTGTTTTCAGTGCCATGATGTCCTTGAGGAGTAGATTCAATGCATGAGCAGCACAGCCAATGGGTGTGATGTGAGGGTAGGACTCCTACTTTAGACCAAGCAGCTTTCATGTTCGCAGCATTGCCTGTCACCAGTGCAAATACCTTCTGTGGTCCAAGGTCATTGATGGCTGCCTTCAGCTCATCTGCAATGTAGAGACCAGTGTGTCTGTTGTCCCTTGTGTCTGTGCTCTTATAGAAAACTGGTTGAGGGTTGGAGATGATGTAGTTCATTATTCCTTGCCCACGAACATTCGACCACCCATCAGAGATGATTGCAATACAGTCTGCTTTCTCTGTGATTGGCTTGACCTTCACTTGAACTCAGTTGAACTCTGCATCCAGCTAATGAGTAGAAAAAGCATGTCTGGTTGGAGGGGTGTATGCTGGGCGAAGAACATTCAGAAATCTCTTCCAATACACATTGCCTGTGAGCATCAGAGGTGAACCAGTTGTATACACAGCTCGAGCAAGACATTCATCAGCATTTCTCTGACTACGTTCCTCCATTGAGTCAACAAAACCTCTGATTCCAGGAGGACCATGAGCTGTTGCTATCGATAAGGTGTCTGATTCATCATTTTCAACTCAAATAGAAGTAGAGGGACTTTTGTCAGAGGTTGCTTGTTGTGAGCGCTGAGGGAACTTTATGCACTTGGCCAGATGATTCTGCATCTTTGTTGCATTCTTCACATATGATTTGGCACAGTATTTGCAAATGTACACAGCTTTTCCTTCTACATTAGCTGCAGTGAAATGTCTCCACACATCAGATAGTGCCCGTGGCATTTTCCTGAAAAAATGAGTAAAATAACCCAAATATACAATTTAAATAGTTAAGCAGTTAGATTAAACAACTCCTTTGTAAGATACATGTTTTAAAATGAAACATGCATGGAAACAGGTGAATTAACACTCCTCAGTTAGCAGGCTCAAGCAAGCTAAAACCAACATGGTAGCAAAAACTAACTAGTAGAAATTGTTAAGTTAGAAATGATTTAAACACACTTTGCTGTAGTCTAATATTTACTAGTTAACAAAAAATCATGTATGTCATATAAAATATATTCACCCCACCAAGTATTGTAATCAAACCTTACCAAAAAGCATTTAGTCCTTGGCTCAGACAGTGTAGTAGTGTCGGCTCAATATTTATTTAAATTTTAATTTCACCTTTATTTAACCAGGTAGGCTAGTTGAGAACAAGTTCTCATTTGCAACTGCGACCTGGCCCAGATAAAGCATAGCAATTCGACACATACAACAACACAGAGTTACACATGGAATAAACAAAACATACAGTCAATAATACAGTAGAACAAAAGAAAACAAAAAGTCTACATACAGTGAGTGCAAATGAGGTAAGTTAAGGAAATAAATAGGCCATGGTGGCGAAGTAATTACAATATAGCAATTAAACACTGGAATGGTAGATCGGCAGAAGATGAATGTGCAGGTAGAGATACTGGGGTGCAAAGGAGCAAAATAAATAAATAAATACCAGTATGGGGATGAGGTAGGTAGATAGGCTAAGTACAGGTGCAGTGATCTGTAAAATGCTCTGACAGCTGGTGCTTAAAGCTAGTGAGGGAGATGTGAGTCTCCAGCTTCAGAGATTTTTGCAATTCGTTCCAGTCATGGGCAGCAGAGAACTGGAAGGAAAGATGACCAAAGGAGGAATTGGCTTTGGGGGTGAACAGTGAGATATACCTGCTGGAGCTCGTGCTACGAGTGGGTGCTGCTATGGTGACCAGTGAGCTGAGATAAGGTGGGGCTTTACCTAGCAGAGACTTGTAGATAAACTGTAGCCAGCGGGTTTGGCGACGAGTATGAAGCGAGGGTCAACCAACGAGAGCGTACAGGTCTCAATGGGTAGTGTATGGAGCTTTGGTGACAAAACGGATGGCACTGTGATAGACTGCATCCAGTTTGTTGAGTAGAGTGTTGGAGGCTATTTTATAGATGACATCACCGAAGTCGAGGATCGGTAGGATGGTCAGTTTTACGAGGGTATGTTTGGCAGCATGAGTGAAGGATGCTTTGTTTGCGATATAGGAAGCCGATTCTAGATTTAATTTTGGATTGGAGATGCTTATAATAGCACCTCATTAGTGTGCAAGATCTTGAGAATCAAGTGTACATGTGATGGAGGAGTGCACTGCACATGATGGAAGAATGCACTGTGCATGCAGAGTGTTGCAATTCCATTGAATGATAGTTTAACCAAAATATGCCACAAGACCTAGAATTATCTTATTTGTATCGCACAAAAAAGGTTCACTGTTATTAGCTAACCTTTTTGATGAATTTAAGCAAAATTCACAAAATTCCTGGGCTTAACTTCCTTGGTAAAGTTTACTGACCCTTTGCAACCTTAGCCAGGGTAGACTAAAATTCCCTCCTGCATTTTGCATTAGCCTATCAGTGTGTAATGGTTGGCTGGTTATGGCACCAGTTTGTCATGGTGCAATAAAGAATAACCTCGCATTAGGCCTAGCTGTGCAGTGTATGGTTTTGTATGTTGTGGTTTTTTGTTAAAAAATAGATTTCTTTGTTTATGTATATGCTCTGGATAGTTTGACGTTTGCACTAGGCTTACATGGAACCCAAACCATTGTGCATAAATCTATTTTGTCCCCTTACACCAAACGCGATCACGACACGCAGGTTAAAATATCAAAACCAACTCTGGACCAATAATATTAATTTGGGGACAGGTCGAAAAGCATTAAACATTTATGGAAATGTAGCTAGTTAGCTTGCACTTGCTAGCTAATTTGTCCTATTTAGCTAGCTTGCTGTTGCTAGTTAATTTGTCCTGGGATATAAACATTAGGTTGTTATTTTACCTGAAATGCACAAGGTCCTGTACTCCGACAATTAATCCACACATAAAACGGTCAACCAAATCGTTTCTAGTCATCTCTCCTCCTTCCAGGCTTTTTCATCTTTGAATTTATATGGTGATTGACATCTAAACTTTCATAGTATTACTACACCGACCGGCAATGCAGTTCGTCTTTCAATCACCCACGTGGGTATAACCAATGAGGAGATGACACGTGGGTACCTGCTTCTATAATCCAGTGAGGAGATGGGAGAGGCAGGACTTGCAGCGCGATCTACGTCAGAAATAGAAAGGCGTTCTATTTTAGCCCTTGGCAATGCAGACGCTTGCGAGCAGTGTGGGTGCAATAATGAAATAACATAGATTTCTAAATTTATTTTGCAATGCTCGCACATGCGATTCGAGCGGTGTGGTCAGCTTATTAGCATAAATAACAGAATGCCTATGTCTGAGCTCCTGTCTGATATTATCCTTAGCCTGTTACATAAAAACATGTACATTATTATAATTTACAACATTTGACATTGGAGCATACATAAAAGGTGTAGTGCATTCGGAAAGTATTCAGACCCTTGGACTTTTTCCATATTTTGTACTTTACTTATTTTAAAATTGCTGAAATAAAAATAACTCTTCATCATTCTACACACAATACCCTATAATGACAAAGCGAAAACAGGTTTTTAGAAATTTGTGGTAATTTATAAAAAAATAAATACAAATACTTTATTTACATAAGTATTCAGACCCTCTGCTATGAGACTCAAAATTGAGCTCAGGTACATCCTGTTTCCATTGATCATCCTTGAGATGTTTCTACAACTTGATTGAGGTCCACCTGTGGTAAATTAAATTCATTAGACATACACTTGTCTACATAACACTTGTCCCACAGTTGACAGTGCAGGTCTGAGAAAACACCAAGGCATGAGGTCAAAGGAAGGCGCAGATCTGGGGAAGGGTACTAAAACATTTCTGCAGCATTGAAGGTCCCCAAGAACACAGTGGCCTCCAGTGACCTCCATCATTCTAATGCATAACAAAAAAACAAAAATGTATTACATTTTAGAATAAGGCTGTAACGTAACAAAATGTGGAAAAGGTCAAGGGGTCTGAATACTTTCCGAATGCACTGTAATCATGGGTGTTATGGAGCAAACCGACTCACAAAATACTGTACCTTAAAATTATTTCTATTGGTACAATTTAATTAAGACCAGCTTAGCTTCAGAAAGAGGAGAGTTCTTTGCAATTTTAGCACATAGTCTGCCAGCCACATCCTGAGGGATAACGCAATCACTGATGCACGACCCCAATAACCAAAGACTTTGTGGTTAAAAACGAAGTGTAAATGCATGCAAGTAGCTATGAAAATGTGTGATTTAAATGAATCCTTCTTGTTATGTTTAAGTTGATTCTTTATATGTTTTATATATTTTCTCCTAGTGTGTTCTACACTGAGTGAAAAAAACATTAGGAACTAATATTGACTTGCACCCCCTTTTGCCATCAGAACAGCCTCAATTCGTCTGGCATGGACTCTACAAGGTGTCGAAAGCGTTTCACAGGGATGCTGGCCCATCTTGAATCCAATGCTTTTCACAGTTGTTTCAAGTTGCCTGGATGTCCTTTGGCTGTTGGACCATTCTTGATACACATAAGAAACTGTTGAGTGTGAAAAACCCAGCAGCGTTCCAGTTATTGACACTCTGAAACCAGTGCACCTGGCACCTACTACCATACCATGTTCAAAGGCACTTAAAGCTTTTGTCTTGCCCATTCACCCTCTGGATGCACACACACAATCCATGTCTCAAGGATTGAAAATCCTTATTTAACCTGTCTCCTCCCCTAGATCGACACTGATTGAAGTGGATCAATAAGTGACATCAATAAGGGATCATAGATTTCACCTGGTCAGTCTGTCATGGAATGAGCAGGTGTATAATTGTGCATGCAGCATGTTAACCGTGCATGATGCTTTGATGTGAGTGTTTTTCATATAGACCCAGCCAGGCTTGACAGCAGTCTTAAGGAATTTCAGGATTGGCAGGGGCCCTCCACAAGCCATGGAGGGAGAGCCGAGGACCCACATTACAGTAGCTTCCACTGTTAGCTGTCACAGCCATACAATCACCACTCACTGTCAAATCATTCAGTTGTCCTTCCCATTGTCACATTTTATTTGTCATGTCACTAGCACTGCCCCTGTGTCTCAGTTTTTCATGTTGCTACTGCATCTCTTTTTTTCATCCTTCTCTGAAATGTAAAGATTATCATGGGCTTTTGTGTGCCTACTAAAGTCATCCCTGATTGGTGGGGCTATTTTTGGAGGCTCCACTGTGAAAGCTGACACCTTTTTTTTGTCCAACTGTGTGTGTGTGATGCTTGCCCGAGTAAATGTGTATTATACTTGGGCAAGCATCACCTTTTACACTAGTTACCACTACATTTGTGTTCAACTGCACATATATGTTCTAATTACACTGTCATAATATACTACTACCATATAATATTTATGAATGGGTGAGCAAGAATAGCAAAATATATAAGGAGCTGTAATGCTCTGTTACATCTGCCACCAACAGGCTCCTGCTGACCAGGCTCCTGCTGCCCTGAATTGACCCACAGTACACAACTAGCTCACTCACACACCATCACTCTGTACCCTTAGATATACACTGCCCTGCCACCATTTATTATCACTAACTTCCAAGATCCAGGAGCAGGAAAGTGAGCTCACAGTCAATGACTAACAGCCACTAACTAACAATGCAGTTAAAAAATCTGGATAAGAAATAAAGTAACAACTAATTCAAGAGCAGCAGTAAAATAACAATAGCAAGACTATATACAGGGGGTACCGTAACAGAGTCAATGTGCGGGGGCACCGGTTAGTTGTGGTAATATGTACTCGTAGGTAGAGTTATGATCGTGACTATGAATAGATGATAACAACAGAGAGTAGCAGTGGTGTAAAAGTGGGGGGTGCAATGCAAGTAGTTTGGGTAGCCTGTGATTAGATGTTCATGAGTCTTATGGCTTGGGGGTAGAAGCCTATTGGACCTAGACTTGGTGCTCCGGTACTGCTTGCTGTGTGGTTGCAGAGAGAACAGTCTATGACTAGGGTGGCTGGAGTCTTTGACAATTTTTAGGGCCTTCCTCTGACACCGCCTGGTATAGAGGTCCTGGATGGCAGGAAGCTTGGCCCCAGTGATGTACTGGGCCGTTCGCACTGTAGTGCATTGCAGTCGGAGGCCGAGCAGTTGCCATACCAGGCAGTGATGCAACCAGTCAGGATGCTCTCGATGGTACAGCTGTAGAACCTTTTGAGGATCTGAGGTTCCATGCCAAATCTTTTCAGTCTCCTGAGGGGGAATAGGTTTCGTCGTGCCCTCTTCACGATTGTCTTGGTGTGCTTGGACCATCTTAGTTTGTTGGTGATGTGGACACCAAGGAACTTGAAGCTCTCAATCTGCTCCACTACAGCCCTGTCGATGAGAATGCAAACTTAATGAGAACGGCAGGTAGCCTAGTGGTTAGGGCGTTGGACTAGTAACCGAAAGGTTGCAAGATTGAGTCCCCGAGCTGACAAGGTAAAAATCTGTCGTTCAGCTCCTGAACAAGGCAGTTAACCCACTGTTCCTAGGCTGTCATTGAAAATAAGAATTTGTTCTTAATTGACTTGCCTAGTTAAATAAGGTAAAATAAATAAAATGATGGTGTTGTGCCTGGCCGGGCAATCATGAGTGAACAGGGGAGTACAGGAGGGGACTGAGCACGCACCCCTGAGGGGTACTTGTGTTGAGGATCAGCATGGCGAATGTGTTGTTACCTACACTTACCACCTGGAGGCGGCCCTTCAGGAAGTCCAGGATCCAGTTGCAGAGGGAGGTGTTTAGTCCCAGGGTCATTAGCTTATTGATGAGATTTGAGGGAACTATGGTTTTGAACGCTGAGCTGTAGTCAATGAATAGCATTCTCACATAGGTGTTCCTTTTGTCCAGATGGGAAAGTGCAATAGAGATTGGATCGTCTGTGGATCTGTTGGAGCGGTATGCAAATTGGAGTGGGTCTAGTGTTTCTGGGATAATGGTGTTGATGTGAGCCATGACCAGCCTTTGAAAGCACTTAATGGCTACAGACTTGAGTGCTACGGGTCGGTAGTCATTTAGGCAGGTTACCTTCGTGTTCTTGGGCACAGGTACTATGGTGGTCTGCTTTAAACATGTTGGTATTACAGACTCGGACAGGGAGAGGTTGAAAAATGTCAGTGAAGACACTTGTTGGTCAGCACATGCTCGCAGTACACGTCCTGGTAATCCGTCTATTACGCGGAGTGGAACAGGGGAACCCAAGAGCAGACTAGGATAAGGAGACTGGGATGAAGTAACCAAGGTATTTATTGAAACACAAGGGGGAGATGGAATGCAGGTCAGGGGATGCTCGGGCGGGTTGCTGGAAACCAGGTGCGGAGGCTGAGGCTGGATCGAGAGTGCTTGAAACAGGGTAAGCAGGTCGGGAGGGAAATCCAAGGGAGTAGTAGAGTGGGGAATCAAGGACAGAGTAGCAGGATGACGAGACGTGGGACTGGAGACAGGGACCAGAGTCAGAGCGGGAAAAACTGTAGCAGAGAGGAAAACAGCGTCAGCCAAGGAAAACAGGCGTAACAGGAATAGTAAAAAATGTCTAGAAACGTAGACTGACTGAGCAGAGCTTACGATCTGGCAGGGCAGAGTATTTGTAGAGGTCTTTGTTATGGAACAGGTTGCAGCTGGTAAGGATCTGCTCTGAATCCAGCACACCTGTCTCTGCCCACCCAATCACACACATAGAGAGGGAGAGGGAGCGAGTACTGGGGGAGTGGCGGCAGGTCAAGGAGACACAGGATGAGCAGTAGAGGGCGCTGCAGGAGCTGATGTGACAGTCTGGCCCTTGTGAATGTTGTTTAAAGGTCAAACTCACAACTTGTTTAAAGGTCAAACTCACATCGGCTGCAGAGAGCATGATCACACAGTCTTCCGGAACAGCTGGTGCTCTCACGCATGTTTCAGTGTTTTTTTGCCTTGAAGCGAGCATAGAAGTAGTTTAGCTCGTCTGGTAGGCTCGTGTCACTGGGCAGCTCTCGGCTGTGCTTCCCTTTGTAGTCTGTAGTGGTTTGCAAGCCATGCCACATCCGACGAGCATCAGAGCCGGTGTAGTACGATTCGATCTTAGTCCTGTATTGATGCTTTTCCTGTTTGATGGTTTGTCGGAGGGCATAGCAGGATTTCTTATAAGCGTCCGGGTTAGAGTCCCGCTCCTTGAAAGCGGCAGCTCTAGCCTTTAGCTCAGTGCAGATGTTGCCTGTAGTCCATGGCTTCTGGTTGGGGTATGTACTAGAGGTCGACCGATTATGATTTAACGCCGATACCGATTAATCGGACAATTTTTACATATATTTGTAATAATGACATTTACAACAATACTGAATGAACACTTTTATTTTAACTTAATATAATACATAAATAAAATCTATTTATTCTCAAATAAATAATGAAACATGTTCAATTTGGTTTAAATAATGCAAAAAATACAGTGTTGGAGATGAATGTAAAAGTGCAATATGTGCCATGTAAAAAGCTACCGTTTATGTTTCTTGCTCAGAACATGAGAACATATGAAAGCTGGCAGTTCCTTTTAACACTAGTTAACAATATTCCCAGTTAAGAATTTTTAGGTTGTAGTTATTATAGGACTATTTCTCTATATCATTTGTATTTCATATACCTTTGACTATTGGATGTTCTTATAGGCACTATAGTATTACCAGCCTAATCTCGGGAGTTGATAGGCTTGAAGTCATAAACAGCGCTGTGCTTCAAGCATTGCGAAGAGCTGCTGCAAATGCAGGAAAGTGCTGTTTGAATGAATGCTTATGAGCCTGCTGCTGCCTACCACCGCTCAGTCAGACTGCTCTATCAAGTAGACTTAATTAAAATATAATAAACACACAGAAATACGAGCCTTAAGTCATTAATATGGTAAAATCTGGAAACTATCACTTCAAAAACAAAACGTTTATTCTTTCAGTGAAATATGGAACCGTTCCGTATTTTATCGAACGGGTGGCAACCCTAAGTCTAAATATTGCTGTTACATTGCACAACCTTCAATGTTATGTCATAATTATGTAAAATTCTGGCAAATTTAATTACGGTCTTTGTTAGGAAGAAATGGTCTTCACACAGTTCGCAACGAGCCTGACGGCCCAAACTGCTGCATATACCCTGACTCTGCTTGCACTGAACGCAAGAGAAGTGACACAATTTCCCTAGATAATATTGCCTGCTAACATGAATTTTTTAAAACTAAATATGCAGGTTTTAAAAAATATACTTGTGTATTCATTTTAAGAAAGGCATTGATGTTTATGGTTAGGTACATTGGTGCAACGATTGTGTTTTTGTTAAATCATCACCCGTTTGGCGAAGTTGAAGTCGGCTGTCATTCGATGATAAATTAACCGCATTGATTATATGCAACGCAGGACGAGCAGGTTAACCTAGTAATATCATCAACCATGTGTAGTTAACTAGTGATTATGTGAAGATTGATTTTTTAAAAATAAGATCAGTTTAATGCTAGCTAGCTACTTACCTTGGCTCCTTGCTGCACTCGCGTAACAGGTGGTCAGCCTGCCACGCCGTTTCCTCGTGGATTACAATGCAATCTGCCATAAATGGCGTCCGAAAAGGCAGATTACCGATTGTTATGAAAACTTGAAATCGGCCCCAATTAATCGGTCGACCTCTAGTATGTATGTACGGTCACTGTGGGGACGTCGTCATCGATGCACTTATTGATGAAGCCAATGACTGATGGTTGTGTACTCCTCAATGCCATTGGGAGAAATCCCAGAACATATTCCAGTTTGTGCTAGCAAAATCAAATCAAATCAAATGTTATTTGTCACATACACATGGTTAGCAGATGTTAATGCGAGTGTAGCGAAATGCTTGTGCTTCTAGTTCCGACAATGCAGTAATAATCCAACAAGTAATCTAACTAACAATTCCAAAAAAACTACTGTCTTATACACAGTGTAAGGGGATAAAGAATATGTACATAAAGATATGTGAATGAGTGATGGTACAGAGCAGCTTAGGCAAGATACAGTAGATGGTATCGAGTACAGTATATACATATGAGATGAGTATGTAAACAAAGTGGCATAGTTAAAGTGGCGAGCTTGGAGGGTACTATGGTGTTGAATGCCGAGCTGTAGTCGATGAACAGCATTCTCACATAGGTATTCCTCTTGTCCAGATGGGTTAGGGCAGTGTGCAGTGTGGTTGAGATTGCATCGTCTGTGGACCTATTTGGCCGGTAAGCAAATTGGAGTGGGTCTAGGGTGTCAGGTAGGGTGGAGGTGATATGGTCCTTGACTAGTCTCTCAAAGCACTTCATGATGACGGAAGTGAGTGCTATGGGGCGGTAGTCGTTTAGCTCAGTTACCATAGCTTTCTTGGGAACAGGAACAATGGTGGCCCTCTTGAAGCATGTGGGAACAGCAGACTGGTATAGGGATTGATTGAATATGTCCGTGAACACACCGGCCAGCTGGTCTGCGCATGCTCTGAGGGCGCGGCTGGGGATGCCGTCTGGGCCTGCAGCCTTGCGAGGGTTAACACGTTTAAATGTTTTACTCACCTCGGCTGCAGTGAAGGAGAGTCCGCATGTTTTCGTTGCAGGCCGTGTCAGTGGCACTGTATTGTCCTCAAAGCGGGCAAAAAAGTTATTTAGTCTGCCTGGGAGCAAGACATCCTGGTCCGTGACTGGGCTGGTTTTCTTCTTGTAGTACGTGATTGACTGTAGACCCTGCCACATACCTCTTGCGTCTGAGCCGTTGAATTGAGATTCTACTTTGTCTCTATACTGACGCTTAGCTTCTTTGATAGCCTTGCGGAGGGAATAGCTGCACTGTTTGTATTCGAAACATTCCTGTAGTGTAGCATCTGCTTCATTTGACCACTTTTTTTATTGATCTAGTCACTGGTGCTTCCTGCTTTAATTTTTGCATGTAAGCTGGAATCAGTAGGATAGAATTATGGTCAGATTTTCCAAATGGAGGGCGAGGGAGAGCTTTGTATGCAACTCTGTGTGTGGAGTAAAGCTGGTCACTCTGGTTGCACATTTAACATGGTGATAGAAATTTGGTAAAACGGATTTAAGTTTCCTGGCATTAAAGTCCCTGGCTACTAGGAGCGCCGCATCTGGGTGACCATTTTCTTGTTTGCTTATGGCGGAACACAATTCATTCAATACTGTCTTTGTGCCAGCCTCAGTCTGTGGTGGTATATAAACAGCTACGAAAATACAGATGAAAACTCTCTTGGTAGATAGTGTGATCTACAGCTTATCATAAGATACTCTACCTCAGGCGAGCAATAGCTCAAGGCTTCCTTAGATATTGTGCACCAGCTGTTATTGACAAAAATACATAGTCCTCCGTCCCTTGTCTTACCAGGCGCTGCTGTTCTATCCTGCCGGTACAGCGTATAACCAGCCAGCTGTATGTTGATAGTGTCGTCATTCAGCCACGACTCTGTTAAGCATAAAATATTACAGTTTGGATGTCCCGTTGGTAGTTTAATTTTAATCTTCCGCGTAGGTCATCGATTTTATTCTCCAAAGATTGCACGTTTGCTAGCAGAATGGAAGGAAGTGGGGGTTTATTCGATCGCCTACGAATTCTGAGAAAGCATCCCGCCCTCTGGCCCCTTTTTCTCCGCCTCCTCTTCACGCAAATCATGGGGATCTTGGCCTGTTCCTGAGACAACAGTATATCATTCGCGTCGGGCTTGTCAGACTCGTTAAAGGAAAAAAGGATTCTGCCAGTCCATGGTGAGTACATTTAGATGTGGTGCCTTACATACATTCCTACATGTGCGGACATCATGTGTTTATCTCAATTACATTTATTAAATTGGCCATTTGTGGTCAACTTGGTGGTAGATAATGGGGGGTGTCACATATCAGCAAGGAGGAGTGATCTTGAACCGGAAACAGACAATTATTTTCTTTCTCAACCTGTCTGTATTTCAACTGCATTTCTCCTCATCTCAGTCAATTGCATCATCAGTGCATTTGAATGAACTACCACATTAGCTGTGTTGTTGTGATGATGTCATGCCTGGCAGGCAGCAAACATGGACAGTAGCTCAGACATGAAAGAGCTCCTATGAGATACTGCAGACATGTTGGCTTATTAACTATAGAGCTTGAGGCACTAGCTGCCATTATACATGTTTATGAGAGAGCCTCAATCTACACAAGTGGGATGATGCATCCAGTTTAGCCAGTGGTGAATGGGAATGTATAAATATACAATTCTATGAGTCTCTCATTGATAATGAACCTCGGAAGGCCCTAGTGTCTGTGTAGCCCCTCCTGACTAGCCTGGCTAAATGGAGTATAAGTACATTGCAAGTCAAGGTTTGTGCTTAGGAGACAGGGACCCCCTCCTCCCTACTCAGTGTTCCTCTGGGAGTGGTAGGCTGCAAGGCTAGCCTAGTGTTGACTGGCTGAATGACTCTGATGCACGTGCTGCATATTTCATGCCCTCCAGTCTGTGTGTTTGTGAATAAGGAGTGTGTCTCTTTATAGTGATGTACTGTCTACTGTCTCTTATTCCTCTGTGACCCACTGTGGCCACACTGAAGTCTGGAGCACCGTAGTACACCCTATTCAGCATGCTTCTATGTATACAACAACATTGAGGCAATACAGTTGATGGACGACTAGAACCTCACTTGGAGTTTTACCTGGCTGATAGGATATAAGGTAAAAGGGGAGGATGGATAGGTGATGATGACTACCAGAACCCCTATGAAATTTGTATGAGTATTACGGTAAGAGTAAAGGTTGTATAGAGTACCAGTCAAACGTTTGGACATAGCTTTTCATTCCACGGTTTCTCTTTATTTTTACTATTTTCTACATTGTAGAATAATAGTGAAGACATCAAAACTATGAAATAACACGTATGGAATCATGTAGTAACCAAAAAAGTGTTAAACAAATCAAAATCTATTTATATTTGAGATTCTTTAAAGTAGCCACCCTTTGCCTTGATGACAGCTTTGCACACTCTTGGCATTCTCTCAACCAGCTTCATGAGGTACTGGAATGCATTTCAATGAACATGTGTGCCTTGTTAATTAACTTCTTAGGGCTGCAATCCCATTACCGGGATTGATATGACAACAGCCAGTGAAAGTGCAGAGCGCCAAATTCAAACAACAGAAATCTCATAATTAAAATTCCTCAAACATACATGAATCTTATACCATTTTAAAGGCCATCTTGTTGTTAATCCCACCAAAGTGTCCGATTTCAAATAGGCTTTACAGAGATTTCAGCGATCAAATTGGCTTTACAGCGAATAGCACCACAAACGATTATGTTAGGTCACCACCAACTCACAGAAAAACACACGAGAGGAGTTACAAAAAGCAGAAATAGAGATAAAATTAATCACTAACCTTTGATGATCTTCATCAGATGACACTCATAGGACTTCATGTTACACAATACATATATGTTTTGCTTTGATAAAGTGCATATTTATATAAAAAAATCTCAGTATACATTGGCGTGTTACGTTCACTAGTTCCAAAAACATCCGGTGATATTGCAGAGAGCCACATCATTTTACAGAAATACTCATTATAAATGTCGATGAAAATACAATTGTTAGACATGGAAATATAGATACACTTCTCCTTAATGCAACCACTGTGTCAGATTTCAAACAAACTTTACGGAAAAAGCAAACCATGCAATAATCTGAGTACAACTTTCAGACAACAAAGCAGCCAAAAAGATATCTGCCATATTGGGTAATCAACATTATTCATAAATAGCATTATAAATATTCCCTTACCTTTTATGATCTTCATCAGAATGCACTCCCAGGAATCCAAGTTCCACATTAAATGTTTGATTTAGTTTGATAATGTCCATGATTTATGTCCAAAGAGCTACTTTTGTTAGCTCTAACAAATCCAACAAATCCAAGTCATGAAGCGCGTTCCCTAAAAGCAGATGAAATATCAAAAAGTTCCGTTCCTGTCCTTAGAAACATGTCAAACGATGTATGGAATCAATCTTTAGGATGTTTTTAACATAAAATGTCAATGTTCCAACCGGAGAATTCCATTGTCTTCAGAAGTGCGATGGAACAGAGCTCCCTCTCATGTGAACGCGCATGGTCAGAGCATGGTCAGCTCATGGCAGGCCTTACTCATTCCCTTCGCATTCGGTCCCACTTCACAGTAGAATCCTCAAACAAGTTTCTAAAGACGGTTGACATCTAGTGGAAGCCTTAGGAAGTGCAACATAACCAATATCCCACTGTGTATTCAATAGGGGCTGGGTTGAAAATTGACCAACATCAGATTTCCCACATCCTGTTTGGATTTCTTTTCAGGTTTTTGCCTGCCATATGAGTTCTGTTCTACTCACAGACATCATTCAAACTGTTTTAGAAACTTCAGAGTGTTTTCTATCCAATACTACTAATAATATGCATATATTAGCAACTGGGACGGAGGAGCAGGCCGTTTACTCTGGGCACCTCTGGGCACTTTTCATCCAGGCTACTCAATACTGCCCCTGCAGCCATAAGAAGTTCATTTGTGGAATTTATTTCCTTCTTAATACGTTGAGCCAATCAGTTGAGTTGTGATGAGGTAGGGGTGATATACAGAAGTTACCAGCCTCCAGAAATTGCATCCCAAATAAATGCTTCACAGAGTTCAAGTAACATACACATCTCAACATCATCTGTTCAGAAGAGACTGCATGAATCAGGCCTTCATGGTCGAATTGCTGCAAAGAAACTACTACTAGAGGACACCAATAAGAAAAAGAGACTTGCTTGGGCCACGAAACACGGGTGGCCGGTGGAAATCTGAGATTTTTGGTTTAAACCGCCTTGTCTTTGTGAGATGCAGTGTAGGTGAACGGATGATCTCTGCATGTGTGGTTCCCACCGTGAAGCATGGAGGAGGAGGTGTGGGGGTGCTTTGCTGGTGACACTGTCTGATTAATTTTGAATTCAAGGCGCACTTAACCAGCATTGTTACCACAGCATTCTGCAGTGCTATGCTATCCCATCTAGTTTGCGATTAGTTGGACTATAATTTGTTTTTCAACAGGACAATGACCCAACACACCTCCAGGATTTGTAAGGGCTATTTGACCAAGAAGGAGAGTGAAAGAGTGCTGCATCAGACGACCTGGCCTCCGCAATTACCCAACCTCCACCCAATTGAGATGGTTTGGGATGAGTTGGACCGCAGAGTGAAGGAAAAGTAGCCTACAAGTGCTCAGCATATGTAGGGACTCCTTCAAGACTATTGGAAAAATCATTCCAGGTGACGCTGGTCGAGAGAATGCCAAGAGTGTGCAAAGCTGTCATCAAGGCGAAGGGTAGCTACTTTGAAGAATCTAAAATAGAAAATATATTTTGATTTGTTTAACACTTTTTTTTTGGTTACTGCATGATTGTTATTTCATAGTTTTGATGTCTTCACTATCATTCTACAATGTAGAAAATAGTAAAAATAAAGAGAAACCCTTGAATGAGTAGATGTGTCCAAACTTTTGACTGGTACTGTACCCGTATCATTTGTTTCTGAATGCCATGTTTGTGTTTGTGTGTCAAGATGAGGATGAGGAGGGTGAACACAACACTGTCCCGCTCACACCTCTGGACAGCTTCTTCTCTGACGACGACTCCCTCAAACAACAGAAGAAGAAGAAACCTAAAAAGATGAAGGAGGGCAAGATGCCCAAAGTCAAGAAGAGGAAAAAGGAGGTGAGCTCTATCAGACTGCAAACATTTTTGTGCACAATAACACACAACCTGTAAGAAGCTACAGTATATGTTGTGCAATAAACTGTAGTAGTCTCTTTGTGCTATTTAGACTGTTGATCAGGAGGAGTTCCTGTGGTAGTCAACATGGGCGGTAGGTTAGGAGTGCTAGAGCATGTACCAGTGGGTGCCAGTAACAGCGTTGTAACAGAGCTGACAGCTGAACTCTCCCAGGCATTAGTTCCTGACATTCAGGCAACAGGCTTTAAACAGCAGCACTGAGCTGGGACTCTCCATAGACCACACCACAACCATTATATCAAAACAGACATCAAACAACTCCTGAACTTTATTAGTTTCATGGCTGCTCTTTAGATTATTGGCTAATTGAGGTTAACCACTGTGTGCCTTGAAAGAGATCATAGAGGAGTCAGGGGAAAGTGTTCAGTGTAACACAGTGATCCAGGAGAAAGTGTTTGGAAAAACACAGTGACAGTGAACCAGGAGAAAGTGTTTGGGGTAACACACCCACATGAAAAAATACTACAGTTTACTATAGAATACTACAGTACTTACTATAGAAATATGGAGTATACTATAGAATACTATACTGCACACTTACTATCCCTCAAGCATGTAGTTTTGTAGTATACTGTAGAATACTATAGTAAATACTATAGTATTATCCCCCAAAACACTGCAGTAAATACTACAGTAATGTCTGCAAAAACACGGCAGGTAGCCTATTGGTTAGTACGTTGGGCCTCTAACTGAAAGGTTGCTAGATTGAATCCCCGAGCTAACAAGGTACAAATCTGTTGTTCTGCCCCTGAACAAGGCAGTTAACCCACTGTTCCTAGGCCGTCATTGTAAATAAGAATTTGTTCTTAACTGACTTGCCTAGTTAAATAAAGGTTAAAACAATACAACAGTCCACAAAAACACTACAGTAAATCCTACAGTATATTACAGTCCGCAAAAACACTACAGTAATTACTATAGTATATACAACAGTATATACAACTTAAGTCCGCAAAAATTCTACAGTGAATACTGCAGTAAAGTCAGCAAAAACACTCCAGTGACTACTATAGTATTTATACCATATTATACTATGATCTTTTTTCATGTGGTTATCTGTCTGCCATTTGAGGGCCTTGCCCGTTATACAGTTTGTGTTGGCTTTGTGGTGCCTGTTTATCATCTGTGTGTCCTCTGCCTGGGTTTGGGATTGACCAGTGTTCTGAATAGTGGTGGTGACAGAACGGGGAGGTCCCTGTCAACGGCTGCCAGCGGTACTAGAAGGAGCTTTGGGGGCCCTTTGGCTGGCCGCGAAAAACACAGAGCACTGGACCCTGCCATGCTAATGAGGGGTCACCCCATCTCTTTCCCCTCTGTCACACTCTCTTTCTTTCCATCCCTCTCTCTTACCATGCTCAGTTCACAAGCTCTGCTCGACAGTACTCTGTACGTGTTCATCGGGCAGCACTGACTGCTAAGGGAAACCACATCTAGCTGTTATTCACTTACAATCTCTCCCCGAAGTCTAGTGTCAGTAATGGGCCACGGATCAATGGAGGTCACAGCCCCACCAGTGGGTCTCTCCCCCCAGGTTGTCTCAGAGCTGAAGGAAGGAGCCAGCTGTGCTCAGACTCCCTCCAGCAGGGCCCGAGCACGCCACAGGAGAGCTGTTAGTACTGATGACTGGCTAGATCTGTTTTAAGGAGAAAAATCCCTTTAGGGGACTGTGTGTGTTGATAGTAAGCAGTGTTTTTTTCACACTGTACAATTGTAAGGCTTGGGATGTTTAAGGTATCACGAGGATATGACGTTTGTATATTCAACCTGACATTTATTTCTGACATAATGGCTGGACAGTATGTACTAATTTAATTTAGTTCTGAAAGTCCTTAATTAATCTGAAATGAAGTTGATATTTCCTGATCTCCCAGCAGAGACCTCCTCTTTGTTTCCACCCTGATCTTGTGCCCTGTGATGCGTTTGTGTAACATTGAACCCTCTGCATTGTGCGGTCAGGGGTTGGGTTAAGACTCTTCTCTGTAGTTACTCTCTCTGGATTAACAGTGGTTCTGCTTCCCTGCCTCCATCACCCTCCACTCCTTTTTCATTTGGACCCCCCCTCCACACTCATTTTCTCCCCTTCTTCGTATGCATAAATGAGATTTGTCTAGACGGGCGCTGGAACACAGGCTCTGCAACCACAGGCCTCTGCATAACAAGCTCGTTATGCAAACGTGTCTGATTGGATGGCGCTGTTCCATTGGCTGCTGCTGCTGCTATAGAGTGAGGGGGAGGGGGGAGAGAGAGAGGGAGAGCTCCAGACTGCACAGTTTGGTCACCATAGCAACACAGACGGACTGGTGGTGGGGTTGGCAGGCGCTGCGGCAACATGATCCTTTCCTCTGCGCTGCAGAGCAAGACGCCTGCGAGTCTCTCCATGGATCCACACAGGCCTACTGTGCAACGTTCATGCATGCACGCACAAACACACGCACGAGGGTGCATGCACCCACGCATACAACCCAATGCCAGTGCTCACTCATACACTCCATCTATAAACGTTCAACTGCGTAGCCTTACAGATGTTGCCATAGCAAGGCCATGGAGACAATACATAGAGACAATATATGCCTTAGTCTTATTGACTGGCTAGGAGGGGGAGATGTGATTGGCTGGGCTTCTGAAGGTGTATGTTGCTTTGTTGTTGCTGTTCTCTATGTAAGCAGAAGGTTTAGAGGTGAATGTGCCTCTGATCATGCCATCTATGGAGCTGTCAACAAGCTGGGAGCTAGATATTAACTCAGTTGATTAAATGTTAATCGTTATCCAGATGGTATGGGGGTGGAGGAGTAGGAGGTCAAGTCAAGAAATTATTCATGTTTTTTGGATGTATGCTCTTTCTCCCTCTTTCCTCTTCAAATATGAAGACTGTGTTAGTGATATTTGCTGACTCATTGTCTGTGTATAAAATGTCTCCTGTTTGATTGACAGACAGAGGGGGTGGGATTGTATACTGTAAACAGTGTGTGTGTGTGTCAGGGAGGAGGAGGTGGCGGAATAGGAGTTGGTGGCAATGACCCAGAGGAGCAGGCCTCAGAGCGGGAGGATGACCATCCACTGCAACGTCCAGAGATTGGCTCAGAGAGCGAGAGCAGCACCTACGCCCCCGCCCCCACCACAAAGAAGAAGAAGAAGAAACCAAAGGAGAAGAAGGAGAAGAAACCCAAACGGAAGAAGAGAGAAGAGGAGGAGGAGGATGATGACGACGATGATGATGACAACGACGATGATGATGATGAAAATAATAAGGTACATTAAGCGTGTCTCTGTTAAACCATCTGTCTAGTTTGACCTGTATTTGTTGTTGTCATAGACTGGACTCACACTTGTGTTGTTCTGCCCCAGGAGCCCAAGTCATCCAGCCAGCTGATGCAGGAGTGGGGTCTGGAAGATGTGCAGTATGGCTTCACAGAGGAGGACTATACAACCCTCACCAACTACAAGGCTTTCAGCCAGTTCCTCAGGTACTCAACATGTAGGGTCATCATTTATTGCTCGTCTTGTCTATGGATGGCTGTCATGTCTGTGTTAGTTGTTGCTTGAAGCTATCCTAATTAAAACTACACAGAGAAACTGGAGCAGTGTGTTGAACATTGGACCTTTTTTGGGGGGGGGGCTTGTATGATAGCCTGGAGGTTCAGAGACTGAATGTTTTGACCCGATATCTTAGAGAGGCCACTGTGCCAAACCACAAGACATTGACTGACAAATCACAAGCATGCCATGCACACAACACAGAGGCTACGTCACACAGAGAGGACGTCACACAGATGGGTCACCACTAGTACTGGGAAATAAAGATACAGGTTAATCTAGTGCAGGTTGTTATATAATTAACTGAGAAAATAACAAGGTAAGACAACAGTGTTCTTTCCCTGACTATTCTCAGGCCACTTATTGCCAAGAAGAACCCTAAGATCCCCATGTCAAAGATGATGACAGTGTTAGGGTCCAAGTGGCGAGAGTTCAGCGCCAACAACCCCTTCAAAGGCACCTCTGCAACTGCTGTGGCTGCTGCGGTGGCTGCTGCCGTGGAAACGGTCACCGTGGCCTCGCCCATCTCTGTCAAAGAGGTGACCACCCTACCAATCTCTCAGCCTGGGCCAATCAGAAAAGCCAAAACCAAAGATGGAAAGGGTAAGGGCTGCCAGTCAAGCATGCGGTATATCAGAATGTATAGAGATATAGTAATAAAGTACCCTCTATACCTCTCTGGTCTGTGCCTGATCTTGTTGTCCTATAGGGCCTGGGGTAAGACGGAAGACAAAGACTGTAAAGGAGGTGAAGAAGAAAAGTAAAGGGAAGAAGACCAAATCAAAGAAGAAAGCCTCCTCGGTAGGGTTTGGAGCGGCACACGTCTCCTTTCTTACCTTCAGTCACATTACTATGACTTAGAATAGATACAGTAGGTTGTTGTTCCCAAACTCTAGTATGGATGAGGTATGTGCTTATTGTGTTAGTTATGAAGTTGCTGATTGACTGTGAGGTTGTGAATGACTCCGTGTCTGTTGGCAGAGTGAAGAGGACTTTGGGCTGGAGGAGTCGGACTTTGATGATGTCAGCATCCACAGTGCCTCAGTGCGCTCTGATACCTCGGGGAATGCCAAGAAGAAAGCCCGGAAGGGTCGGAAAAAAAGGAAAAGTATGCTATGTCTTATCTACACTAACCAGTTCTACTAGCTTATATCCTCCCTTCTTTCCATAACCCTCATAACCCAATGACTGTTACTGCTGTGTGTGTGTAGACACAGACTACATTGACTTGTATGTGAGTTTCCTGTCTTGTGTGCAGGAGAGGATGGGGACGGCTATGAGACAGACCACCAGGACTACTGTGAGGTGTGCCAGCAGGGAGGGGAGATCATCCTGTGTGACACCTGTCCCAAAGCATACCACCTGGTGTGTCTGGACCCCGAGCTGGAGAAGGCCCCCGAGGGCAAGTGGAGCTGCCCCCACTGTGTGAGTAGTACACCTTAACGTTGACTGTCACTAAACACAACAGAAGTACATCATCCCTATCACATTATGACAAAAGTGCATTGTTACAACAAAGTACATTATCACTATCCCTCATCTGTGCATTCAGGAGAAGGAGGGCATCCAGTGGGAGGCCAAAGATGATGATGATGATGAGGAGGAGGAGGTTGCGGTTGAGGAAGAGGATGACCACCTGGAGTTCTGCAGAGTGTGTAAAGATGGAGGGGAGTTGCTGTGCTGTGACACCTGCCCCTCCTCCTATCATATCCACTGCCTCAACCCTCCCCTGCCTGAGATACCCAATGGGGAGTGGCTGTGCCCACGCTGCATGGTAAGTGACAAGTTCTCCCACGAATCAGTGTTCAGTCAGTGTCACATCCTCCAC
Source organism: Oncorhynchus tshawytscha (assembly GCF_018296145.1). Lineage (NCBI taxonomy): Eukaryota > Metazoa > Chordata > Actinopteri > Salmoniformes > Salmonidae > Oncorhynchus > Oncorhynchus tshawytscha. The sequence goes on along the minus strand of NC_056430.1, from coordinate 28,053,893 downwards.
AATGGTCCAGTTAATGAATCACGTTATTTGTGAGAATGCACTTTGTTCTCCATTAATAAAATAGACTGCTGGAAACAAAATGGAAAGTGTCACTCTCTGTGCAGGCTCCCAAGAGAGAACAGAGATAGACTAATGAGGATAATACCATTCTGTCTCACATAACTCTCTTTCCCCCTCTAGTGCCCACCTCTGAAGGGGAAGGTACAGAGGATTCTCCACTGGACTTGGGGGGATCCCCCGTTACCCACTGAGGTGCCCCCTGGCCCTGATGGAGAGATGGTGGACCCGCTGGTCAAGCCCCCCCTGAAGGGCCACCCGGAGAGGGAACTGTTTGTCAAGTGGGCTGGTCTCTCCTACTGGCACTGCTCCTGGGTCAGCGAACTACAGGTGAGACAATAATCTGTCTGTTTGTCTGACTGCTGCTGACTGCTGGGGGTTTGTCAGAGTTATCACAGTGTTTGAAAGTCAGCCATGTTCAAATATAGTGGCTTACAAGCAGGGCCGTGCACATGGGGCAGGTGCTACAAAACAATTAAAAAAGGACACCCCCCTTGAAAAATAAATAATCGACTTTCATAATTCATATCTAGAAATTCATAACAGGCCTACTAACTGCCTCTGTAACGAATGTTTTCATTTTTTTATCGTATGGTTATTTATTTCTCAAACAACACACTCACTCAACACAATTTTTAAGCAAGCTAGTTAGAGTGAAGAGAAAATTATAGTCCTGAAAAAGCTTTCCAGTTTCACTGACCTACCCAATGATGTACAGCTCACTCACTGGCGATGGCCGATGCGCTCCTGCCAAAAGCCTACCTCCCTCTTGTTTTACTTTTTAAAACAATGTTCGCTCAAAAGACCTATTTGGAAGTTGATAAAATATATTCATAGCCTACAGCAGAAAGATTAGAGTCTTCTCTTTTCAGCAGGAGCCATTTTCTTTCCAACCTGTTATTCTGCAATTTTATTTGAAATATTGCAAAAGGACTGTTTTGTCTGCATGCTGTTAACTGACAGATGTGCCGCGCGTTCCCCACTGTACGCTACACACAATCCAAAGCTTTTAAAAAACTAAGCTATTGTTCCCTCTGCTACCTCACTGCAAGCAGTACTAATGCACCAAGTCTGGAACCAATAGGACCCTGAACAGCTTCTACCCCCAAGCCATATGACTTCTAAACAAGACTGCTAAATAGCTAATCAAATGGCTAGCCATGTTATTGTCTGCTCCCTGTATTCTCTATAGCCATGTTATTGTCTGCTCCCTGTATTCTCTATAGCCATGTTATTGTCTGCTCCCTGTATTCTCTATAGCCATGTTATTGTCTGCTCCCTGTATTCTCTATAGCCATGTTATTGTCTGCTCCCTGTATTCTCCATAGCCATGTTATTGTCTGCTCCCTGTATTCTCCATAGCCATGTTATTGTCTGCTCCCTGTATTCTCTATAGCCATGTTATTGTCTGCTCCCTGTATTCTCTATAGCCATGTTATTGTCTGCTCCCTGTATTCTCTATAGCCATGTTATTGTCTGCTCCCTGTATTCTCTATAGCCATGTTATTGTCTGCTCCCTGTATTCTCTATAGCCATGTTATTGTCTGCTCCCTGTATTCTCTATAGCCATGTTATTGTCTGCTCCCTGTATTCTCCATAGCCATGTTATTGTCTGCTCCCTGTATTCTCTATAGCCATGTTATTGTCTGCTCCCTGTATTCTCTATAGCCATGTTATTGTCTGCTCCCTGTATTCTCTATAGCCATGTTATTGTCTGCTCCCTGTATTCTCTATAGCCATGTTATTGTCTGCTCCCTGTATTCTCTATAGCCATGTTATTGTCTGCTCCCTGTATTCTCTATAGCCATGTTATTGTCTGCTCCCTGTATGTATTCTCCATAGCCATGTTATTGTCTGCTCCCTGTATTCTCTATAGCCATGTTATTGTCTGCTCCCTGTATTCTCTATAGCCATGTTATTGTCTGCTCCCTGTATACTGTATAGACATGTTATTGTCTGCTCCCTGTATACTGTATAGACATGTTATTTTCTACTCCCTGTATACTGTATAGCCATGTTATTGTCTGCTCCCTGTATACTGTATAGACATGTTATTGTCTGCTCCCTGTATACTGTATAGACATGTTATTGTCTACTCCCTGTATACTGTATAGACATGTTATTGTCTGCTCCCTGTATACTGTATAGACATGTTATTGTCTACTCCCTGTATACTGTATAGACATGTTATTGTCTGCTCCCTGTATACTGTATAGACATGTTATTTTCTACTCCCTGTATACTGTATAGACATGTTATTGTCTGCTCCCTGTATACTGTATAGACATGTTATTGTCTGCTCCCTGTATACTGTATAGACATGTTATTTTCTACTCCCTGTATACTGTATAGACATGTTATTTTCTACTCCCTGTATACTGTATAGACATGTTATTGTCTACTCCCTGTATACTGTATAGACATGTTATTGTCTGCTCCCTGTATACTGTATAGACATGTTATTTTCTACTCCCTGTATACTGTATAGACATGTTATTGTCTGCTCCCTGTATACTGTATAGACATGTTATTGTCTGCTCCCTGTATACTGTATAGACATGTTATTGTCTGCTCCCTGTATACTGTATAGACATGTTATTGTCTGCTCCCTGTATACTGTATAGACATGTTATTGTCTGCTCCTGTATACTGTATAGACATGTTATTGTCTGCTCCTGTATACTGTATAGACATGTTATTGTCTGCTCCCTGTATACTGTATAGACATGTTATTTTCTGCTCCCTGTATACTGTATAGACATGTTATTTTCTGCTCCCTGTATACTGTATAGACATGTTATTTTCTGCTCCCTGTATACTGTATAGACATGTTATTTTCTGCTCCCTGTATACTGTATAGACATGTTATTGTCTGCTCCTGTATACTGTATAGACATGTTATTGTCTACTCCCTGTATACTGTATAGACATGTTATTGTCTGCTCCCTGTATACTGTATAGACATGTTATTGTCTGCTCCTGTATACTGTATAGACATGTTATTTTCTGCTCCCTGTATACTGTATAGACATGTTATTGTCTGCTCCCTGTATACTGTATAGACATGTTATTGTCTGCTCCCTGTATACTGTATAGACATGTTATTGTCTGCTCCCTGTATACTGTATAGACATGTTATTGTCTGCTCCTGTATACTGTATAGACATGTTATTTTCTGCTCCCTGTATACTGTATAGACATGTTATTTTCTGCTCCCTGTATACTGTATAGACATGTTATTTTCTGCTCCCTGTATACTGTATAGACATGTTATTTTCTGCTCCCTGTATACTGTATAGACATGTTATTGTCTGCTCCCTGTATACTGTATAGACATGTTATTGTCTACTCCCTGTATACTGTATAGACATGTTATTGTCTACTCCCAGTATACTGTATAGACATGTTATTGTCTGCTCCCTGTATACTGTATAGACATGTTATTTTCTGCTCCCTGTATACTGTATAGACATGTTATTTTCTGCTCCCTGTATACTGTATAGACATGTTATTGTCTGCTCCCTGTATACTGTATAGACATGTTATTGTCTACTCCCTGTATACTGTATAGACATGTTATTGTCTACTCCCAGTATACTGTATAGACATGTTATTGTCTGCTCCCTGTATACTGTATAGACATGTTATTGTCTGCTCCCTGTATACTGTATAGACATGTTATTGTCTACTCCCTGTATACTGTATAGACATGTTATTGTCTACTCCCAGTATACTGTATAGACATGTTATTTTCTGCTCCCTGTATACTGTATAGACATGTTCTTTTCTGCTCCCTGTATACTGTATAGACATGTTATTTTCTGCTCCCTGTATACTGTATAGACATGTTATTGTCTGCTCCCTGTATACTGTATAGACATGTTATTGTCTACTCCCTGTATACTGTATAGACATGTTATTGTCTACTCCCAGTATACTGTATAGACATGTTATTGTCTGCTCCTGTATACTGTATAGACATGTTATTGTCTGCTCCCTGTATACTGTATAGACATGTTATTGTCTGCTCCTGTATACTGTATAGACATGTTATTGTCTGCTCCCTGTATACTGTATAGACATGTTATTGTCTGCTCCTGTATACTGTATAGACATGTTATTGTCTGCTCCCTGTATACTGTATAGACATGTTATTTTTTTCTGCTCCCTGTATACTGTATAGACATGTTATTTTCTGCTCCCTGTATACTGTATAGACATGTTATTGTCTGCTCCTGTATACTGTATAGACATGTTATTGTCTGCTCCCTGTATACTGTATAGACATGTTATTGTCTACTCCCAGTATACTGTATAGACATGTTATTGTCTGCTCCCTGTATACTGTATAGACATGTTATTGTCTGCTCCCTGTATACTGTATAGACATGTTATTTTCTGCTCCCTGTATACTGTATAGACATGTTATTTTCTGCTCCCTGTATACTGTATAGACATGTTATTGTCTGCTCCCTGTATACTGTATAGACATGTTATTGTCTGCTCCCTGTATACTGTATAGACATGTTATTTTCTGCTCCCTGTATACTGTATAGACATGTTATTGTCTGCTCCCTGTATACTGTATAGACATGTTATTGTCTGCTCCCTGTATACTGTATAGACATGTTATTGTCTGCTCCCTGTATACTGTATAGACATGTTATTGTCTGCTCCCTGTATACTGTATAGACATGTTAATTTCTACTCATTATTTTCCATTATTATAATATCTTTAACTGTGCATTGTTGGAGAAGGACTCATAAGTAAGCATTTCACTGTTAGTCTACACCTGTTGTATACAAAGCATGTGACAAATAATATTTGATTTGAAATTTTAGGCCTACTCATGGTGTAGTAGACTATTCTGAATTATTTATTGTCTTTCTGATCAGGAAATAAATGAAGTGCTGCACGTAGGCTATCAGACAATCAAACCGAATATCGATGATGTAAATCAGGTGTTATCAAGTGTTATGTTGCTGTGGCAGTACTGTTGATATTTACACTAAGTAGCCTGCTACACACACTCGACCTGTGACTGCATTTCAAGCCATGCATGTTTGGATACCGGGCGTGCGCAATCTCCGTACAGGCAAGGGTGGGGGGGTGAACTTGTGGGCAGTGGGTTCAGAACAACAGCAACAAAAACAGTATACAAATGTTTTTATAATTATACCACCACCCAAAAGGGCACTTGGCCAGTGAGAGGTCAAAGGGGAAGCACAAACACAAACACCGCTGTTTGTGGACTTGCCTGCTTACAAGACAACACGTCACAGCACATTGTCACAAATATGACAAGAATATGTAAGGCAACTTCATGTCATACTTTTTCCGCAGCATTGTTGGTTAAGCCATGCCCTTGTCTCTGGTGTGTGCAGTTAGAGCTGTACCATGCGGTGATGTACCGTAACTACCAGCGGAAGAACGACATGGACGAGCCCCCTCCGTACGACTACGGCTCTGGGGAGGAGGAACTGAACAACGAGAAGAGGAAGAGTAAAGACCTGCAGTATGCTGCCATGGAGGAGAGATTCTACCGCTACGGCATCAAGCCAGAGTGGATGGTCATCCACAGGATCATCAACCACAGGTGCTCACTTCATACACACACTGTCCTCTCCCTATAGGGACTTTCTCTCACCCAGACTCACACTCACCACTTTATATACAATGGAGTAAAGACAGTCATATCTACAGCATCATAAAACATTGTTGCCCCAGGTTTGAAATGTGTACAAGTAATTGTCTTTGTATTCTGAGGTTCAATCCAAAAGCTCACAGAGTTTTGACTGTCATTGTTCCTTGCGGTCCCTGCAGTTATGATAAGGATGGAGATGTGCACTACATGATCAAGTGGAGAGACCTGCCCTATGACCAGTGCACCTGGGAGGTGGATGACTTTGATGTCCCTGAGTATCACCACAGCAAACACTCCTACTGGGACCACAGGTCAGCTCAGATCTCACACTTTGTTTTATCTCTCTGTCTCTCTCTCTGTCTCTCTCTTTCTTTCCCTCTGTGTCTCGCTCTCCCTCTCTCTCTCTGTCTCTCTCTTTCCCTCTGTGTCTGTCTCGATCTCTCTTTTTCCCTCTGTCTCTCTATCCCTCTCTCTGTGTCTCTGTCTCGCTCTCCCTCTCTGTGTCTCTCTCGCTCTCTCTAGTATACACACAAGCATATTTGTTTCACATGATTTCACATCCTGAGTTGACTATTTGTTAATATCTACTGTGATTTGACAGGGAGCAGATGATTGGTGATGACCAGCGCCCCTTAGTGGTGAGAAAGGGAAATAAGGGTAAAGAGGAGGAGAAGAGGAGGGAGAGAGAAATCCCCCCCGATGCCCCAATTATAGATGTGAGTGGGCATCATTACTAGGGACTAAAACATACAGTCCTATTAGCTTAACAATCAACTGATATACCTCTGGTTATTCTCTCTGTCACTAGCCTACCATCAAGTTTGAACATCAACCCTGGTACATCAATGCCACTGGGGGCACCCTGCATCCGTACCAGCTGGAGGGTCTGAACTGGTTACGGTTCTCCTGGGCACAGGGCACAGACACTATCCTGGCAGACGAGATGGGCCTGGGCAAGACTGTCCAGACCATCGTCTTCCTCTACTCACTCTACAAGGAGGTGGGTGAGGAGGACAGGCTCATACAGAACAGGGGTCTATTTGTTTGGTATTAATGTTCTATGACGTTATTAAAGTTTTATTTTTTACAACCAAATGTCTATTTTTGATGTAAATAACATTTTATAGAAGGTCCAGACACCTTTTTCTATAACATACCATTTTCATCAAAAATAGACATTTTGGTTGTATAAACGAAAACTTCTCCTTTGGGTAAATACAACACAATAGAATCAGTGCTGATTAAAGTAATACAATTTATGTTGCATATATTGTCAAATAGTATCTTTAGTCATGACTGAAACATGCCCCCCTTCAGGGTCACTCCAAAGGGCCATACCTGGTCAGTGCCCCCCTGTCCACCATCATCAACTGGGAGAGGGAGTTTGAGATGTGGGCCCCAGACTTCTACGTGGTCACTTACACTGGGGACAAAGATAGCCGAGCGGTCATCAGGGAGAACGAGTTCACTTTTGAGGACAGTACAGTCAAGACAGGCCGCAAGGTCTTCCGTATGAAGGTATCCCCATGAACTACAGTTACAATGTATTAAATCTCAGTGAACATCGACAAGCGTGTAATTTACATTGAAAGGAGAGTGGTTGTCATATCTAGAGTCTCTGTTTTGGTCTTGACAGAAAGACAGTGCCATCAAGTTCCATGTGTTGTTGACATCATATGAGCTGATTACCATTGATCAGACCATTCTGGGCTCCATTAACTGGGCCTGTCTAGTGGTGGACGAGGCCCACAGACTGAAGAACAACCAGTCAAAGGTAATCCACCTCAACTTAAACCAATGCGTTCAACAAATTGATGTAATTGGTCATTATTGTATTTGTCACTGGTAAATTGTCTAATAGTCCGTTTCTTATGATCGAAATTCTGCTTTCTTTACAATCTATTATCAATATATTATCCATCTCCTCCCTTTCAACTTCATCAACCTCGTATATAATTATTACTCAACTCTATTTGTGGCTTGGTTGAGCCTCTAATGTCTCTGTCACTGTACCTTAGTTTTTCAGAATCCTCAACGGTTATAAGATCTACTATAAGCTGCTACTGACTGGCACTCCTCTGCAGAACAACCTGGAGGAGCTGTTTCACCTGCTCAACTTCCTCACCCCAGAGAGATTTAAGTAAGAGCTGTACTGTACCCCCCACTGGGGCCCCTCCATTAGCCTGGCAGTCTGCCTATGGGGCCTGCTATCTGCTGCTGTAGCAGAGTGTAAAGAGCTACTGCTTAGGGAGATGCAATGGTGACCACAGGGTCCTCCTTACAGTACTGCCTGAAGCCAAGGCTTCCATTGCTCATTTTAACATTGACTGTACCGTCTTTAAAAGGTCTCTATAAACTGTTTTGCTGTGTCTGTGCTCTCTCTTTCTGCAGTAACCTGGAGGGCTTTCTGGAAGAGTTTGCAGACATCTCCAAGGAGGACCAGATCAAGAAGCTGCATGACCTGCTGGGCCCACACATGCTCAGGAGACTGAAGGCTGATGTCTTCAAGAACATGCCTTCCAAGACAGAGCTCATTGTACGAGTGGAGCTCAGCCCCATGCAGAAGTTAGTTAGTCCTCTTCTAGTACTTTTCTATTGGACCTCCCATTGTTGTATAAAACCTCTTCTGAGTTGTACCCCCAGGCTTAATCCCACCTCTCACCATTGACCTCTGACTAACAGGAAGTACTACAAGTTCATCCTGACGCGGAACTTTGAGGCGCTCAACTCCAAGAGCGGGGGCAACCAGGTGTCCCTTCTCAACATCATGATGGACCTGAAGAAGTGTTGCAACCACCCCTACCTGTTCCCAGTGGCAGCCATGGTGAGGGAGGGTGGAGAGATGGGGGTGGGGAGAGGGAGTGATGAGGAGGAGAGAGGGCAAAGGGAAGTTATGTATTGTAGAAGTTTATAGGTTGCCAACATGCAGGTATTTGTGTTTATCAGTAAGAGTTGACTGTCTGTGTGTGAGGTGCTGTGCTTTCTCATTGGGTTATTTGCTCTTTGTGTAAATGCAGGAGGCGCCAGTGTTACCCAATGGCTCTTATGATGGGAACCAGCTGGTCAAGTCCTCAGGCAAACTCACCCTGCTCCAGAAGATGCTGAGGAAACTCAAAGATGAAGGACACAGAGTTCTCATCTTCTCGCAGATGACTAAGATGCTGGATCTGCTTGAGGACTTTCTGGAATACGAGGGCTACAAATATGAACGCATCGATGGAGGCATCACAGGGGGGCTACGACAGGAGGCTATCGACCGCTTCAATGGTGAGTTACGCTGCTGTTCTGTCTTTGGCCAGCAGGGAGCAGCACAGACAGCACTTATACTCACACACTTGCGTACACACTCCATGACTGTGTGACTTAATTTCTACTGCAGCACCGGGCGCACAGCAGTTCTGCTTCCTGCTCTCCACCCGAGCTGGAGGCCTGGGCATCAACCTAGCCACGGCAGACACCGTCATCATCTACGACTCAGACTGGAACCCTCACAACGATATCCAGGTACTGTGAGACTTGGTACACACTAAGACAGGCTACATAATAAACTGTTGTCTGTATGCATTAGAACCCTCACAGAGTTGTGAATAGTCTCTTTCCATTTCTCTTCCTCCTTGACACCCTGTTCTGTTTCTGTATCTGTCTCTGTCTCTGCTCCTCTCTCACTCTCTCCCTCCCTCCCTCCATCCATCTCTCTGCTGCAGGCATTCAGCAGGGCCCACCGTATAGGTCAGAACAAGAAGGTGATGATCTATCGTTTTGTGACACGGGCCAGCGTGGAGGAGCGTATCACCCAGGTGGCCAAGAGGAAGATGATGTTGACCCACCTTGTGGTGAGGCCCGGCCTGGGCTCCAAAACCGGCTCCATGTCCAAACAGGAGCTGGACGACATCCTCAAGTTTGGCACTGAGGAGCTCTTCAAGGATGAGATGGAGGCGGCCGCTCGGGCCATGGGTTCCCACCAGAAACTGTGTAAGACTAATGATGTGCATACTGACTACAATGTGTCACAATAATAATTAATTTCTGTATGAAAAAGTCAAACCTGTTTTGCCAGGAACATATTGTAGTTTTTAACTGATTTGAACAAGATGTAAGTCTGTGTTCCTCTGACACAGTATATTGTGAATCGTGTGTTTACTCCAGGGGACATAAAGGATGGAGATGAGGGCAGTGTCATTCACTATGATGACAATGCCATCTCCAAGCTGCTGGACCGTAGCCAGAATGCCACGGAGGACACTGAGATCCAGAACATGAACGAATACCTCAGCTCCTTCAAGGTGGCCCAGTATGTGGTCAAAGACGAGGACGCGGAGGTAAGGACACACACACTCAGTGAGCATTGGAGGTGTCTATGTCTAGGAGTGTCTCTCTTATGTATTCTCACAGTGTGTGTATGTGTATTCAGTTGTCTCTCTTCATTGTATTCCCACTTTAATCAGTAGTAGCTAAGGTAACCACTTTGTTTACCCAGTAGTATCCTTGTTTCCTTGTTCAGTATTCTCACTGTGTGTGTGTTCCTGTGTGTGTCTGTGGGTGTGCTTGTGTTCAGGAGGAGCCCCAGCGGGAGATCATTAAGCAGGAGGAGAATGTGGATCCAGACTACTGGGAGAAGCTGCTGAGGCACCACTATGAGCAGCAGCAGGAGGACCTGGCCCGTAACCTGGGCAAAGGCAAACGCATCCGCAAGCAGGTCAACTACAACGACACGTCTCAGGAGGACCAAGGTTTGCCCCATACTGTACTGTACACTCTGGCCTGCATTTCTCTTCTGCTTTTACAGGAACTATATGATTATTCCCCCTCCTAGGGAAAAGTTTAGTGAACTAAGCATCCCTCTAGATATACCTCTGGTAACACGAGTGGCACACTATACTTCTTTTTGGTTATGTGTGTATAACTATAGCAGCTTGCTTGAAAATAGTGACACATTTAGAAGGTGTATTGCTTTATATTGCTTTAGCTTTACAGTATGTAAGTTGTGTTGAGGTGCTCTTTAACACGACCCCCCATAGTTCAACAATAGGTATTTGAGACTGAAGGGGAACTGTTTTAAAACCCATCTAAAGCAAAAGCACACTCAGAGACGAAGTGTTGATAAAGTGCACAGTCCACCAGTGTAGTGGCTGGGAGGACCGAGCAGACAGAGGCTCTGCTGCTAGTCAGTAGTAGTCAGTAGAGGATGCCTGCCCCCTAGTGGAGTAGTGTGCATGCCCACTGTAGTGGTCTGCAGTGCCAGCCCCCCTAGTGGGCCCCTGCAGAAGTGAATGCACTGTGCTGTTTCTCTCTGATCTGATCTGTGGCTCAGAGTGGCAGGATGATCTTTCAGACAATCATTCCGAGTACTCCGTGGGGTCCGAGGACGAGGACGAAGATTTCGAGGAGAGGCCGGAAGGTGGGTGTCAATGAGACCTGCGTAATCACTACGTTATAGATAACTCGCTCAGTGCCAGCTCTGCTCTGTGTAGATGGGCCTGGAACCTATCATTGGTAAGATGTTACTGAGGCACCTGTCTGATGGTGGGGGTGTTTCTCTGTAGGTGGGCGCAGGCACTCTCGCAGACAGCTGAAGAGTGACAGGGACAAACCTCTGCCACCCCTGCTGGCACGCGTAGGGGGCAACATCGAGGTAAGGAAGGAAGCACTCTGGTTTTTTTAGTAGACAACGTGTGTGCGTGTTGATTTGACTAGTGGGTATAATGCCCTGTGCCAGGTGCTGGGGTTCAACACCCGTCAGCGGAAGGCCTTCCTCAATGCTATCATGCGCTGGGGCATGCCTCCTCAGGACGCCTTCAACTCTCACTGGCTGGTCAGAGACCTGAGAGGGAAGAGTGAGAAAGAGTTCAGGTATTTTAAGCTCATCTTGTATTCAGGAGTATTTTAACTGGGATTCAATGGCATCTCAACAGTCTCTACTGTTCACCATTACGTCCCATTCAAATGCATACCCGTCTGTGTATGATGTCTCCCTGTCTCTCTAGGGCCTATGTGTCCCTGTTCATGAGACATCTTTGTGAGCCGGGGGCAGACGGAGCGGAGACCTTTGCAGACGGTGTCCCACGAGAGGGGCTGTCCCGCCAACATGTCCTCACCAGGATCGGAGTTATGTCTCTGGTCAGGAAAAAGGTACGCATCAACCAATCATTAAAATTAACCAACCAATCACATAAATTAAACCCAGCAGAAAACAACTAGTTCCCCTCCTAACTGGGATGAGCAATGTTTAGATTTAGTAAGGCTGGTTCCCTGCTTTAGCATTTGGTTTTAGATAGCATGCCTTCAATACAACGTCTAGAATGGTGGAGAAACACAGTGTCCTCTCATAGATTGTTAACTCACTGTTGTGTCTGTATCCAGGTCCAGGAGTTTGAGCATGTCAATGGAAAGTACAGCACTCCAGACCTGATCCCACTTGGACTAGAGTTGAAGAAACTGACTGAGAGTCTGTCCTCTGACCCCAACACCCCTGTCCCTGCCAGCCCTGCAGCCACACCCCAGCCTCCTGGCACTCCTGTCCCACCAGGTCAGAGTCACATTTGTTTTTTAGTTTTTTGCCGGGTTAGTCTCATTGAGATAAAAAATTTAAAAACTATTTTCCAAGAGAGACCTGGCCAAAATAGCAGCACACAGTTTCAGACATAATTACAACATAAAACACAAAGCACCACAGTTTAAAAACATACATTTACACATTGAGCAGGCAAGAAATATTTGGGAAGGTGTGGTGCATCTAAGGGTCAAAACATTCAGCCCCTCACTTTATTGTCCACCAGAGATTTGAGCCTAACTTTGAACTCATTCAAGAAGACCAGCTCCTGCATTTTCATGTCCATTTGTAGCTTCTTCCAGTGTGTAGTGTGTTTGTTTGTGTGTGTGTTTCACTTATGTTAGTTCATTAGATTTATTAAACAGGAAATGAGAGACAATGTTGGTGATTGATTTGCTGTTTTTACAGAGAAGATGGACTCAACCTCAGGGCCTACTGAAGACAAGGAGACCACAGAATTAGAGTACAAGAAGCTACCAGAACTGGAGGTCAGAGTTCACTCCTCTTCTTCTGAAATGTTCCTTAATTGCCCTGTCTCTTATCCCTCTATCTTTTACTGTCTTCATACTGTTCTTTTCCCCTACATCTAATTTAATCGTTCTTATAATTCAAAACATATGCCACCTTCTAACTATCACCTTTTAATGTAAACTGACTCTCTGTCTCTCTCTCTCTCGCTCTCTCTCTCTCCCCCATCTGTCTCTTCCTCTCCGTCTGTGATGGTTGTCTCTCCAGACTAATCTAAGTACAGAGTCATCTTCCCAGGTAGGGAAGACAGACAAGGCTGCTGACAGGGATGAGATAGTGAAGTGCAGCACAGAGGACAAACCAGTCTCCTCAGAGGAGAGTAGTGAAAGGACAGACACACCCTCCACACTTCCAGAGCCATTCACCAATCCTAAAGAGCCTCCATCCAAACAGACAGAGCTGTCGTCCAATCAAAGCTCACCAAAAGGTGAGTGGTGCATTACATGGTTATTATGATCCAATGAGATGTAAATGGTTAATGTATTGGCTTTGGTTTGTCCCACCTCCTAAAAGTCAGTTGTGACATTTCTCTGTTTTGATTTGGCCATGTGTCTGTCTATGACCCCCTAGCGGAGCCTTGTAGAGAGACAGAGAAGTCTTTAGAGAAAGGAGACAGTGATCCTGCCCCAGCCAAAACTGAGGAAAAGGAACTGAAGCCAGGTAAATGCAGAACAAGAAAAACCTGAAAACCTTCTCACTCTTTGAGTGGCAAGAGTGAAAGACACATTACTGTATATTAGTGAGGTAACACTTTTTCCTGAGGGTGGAACTCAAAATGGAATCTTGTCAATCCATTTACTTAGTTTTTTCAGACGAGCCCAAGAGCGAGGACATGCCAGTGCCCGAGGGCAGGCTTAATGGTGAGAAAGAAGCACAGGAGGAGACGGAGGACATCAGGAGGGAGGTGGAGAAGAACGGCTTCAAAATGAGGTTCATGTTCAACATCGCCGACGGAGGCTTCACAGGTGAGGGATGAGCAGGAGATACAGGTAGTATAAAAATTTAATATATGCCATTTAGCAGACTCTTGTATCCAAAGCACTTATTCGTGCATGTATTTTTTGTATGGGTGGCCCCAGCAGGAATCAAACCTACAATCCTGGTGTTACAAGCACCATGCTCTACCAATTGAGCCATACAGGACAGCTAAGGTATAGGAAGGAACACTACATGTTTGGCAGGTCTAATGTTTGTTAATCTCTGTCAGAGCTACACACCCTGTGGCAAAACGAGGAGCGGGCCGCTGTGTCCTCTGGGAAGATGTATGACATCTGGCACCGTCGCCACGACTACTGGTTGCTGGCTGGCATCGTAACGTATCCTTCCTCTGCATCTTACAGAGCTGGTCAGAATGCACAGTGCACAGTAATTCACTTGTCTGGTCTCAGAGGAGCTGATGTCTTAAAGCTATTTGTGATGTAAAGTTATTTTATAATGTTTGTTTTCACTGATGGGGGAACCTCAGACATGGCTATGCCCGCTGGCAGGACATTCAGAACGACCCACGTTATGCCATCCTCAATGAGCCCTTCAAGACTGAGATGCACAAGGGGAACTACCTGGAGATGAAGAACAAGTTCCTGGCTCGCCGCTTTAAGGTGAGACGCTTCTTGCTGTCATAACACATTCGTGAACATCCTGAATCTGAATAGTGGGCAAAACATCATTCAATATCTCTCTCTCTCTCTTTCTCTCTCTCTGTCATTCTGTCTCTCTGTCTCTGTCTCTGTGTGTGCATGCTGGGAGCATTTTGTAGTTGAGAGGCCGTGTGGAGGGCTCTGTCCATACATATTTTCTTGATTCTTTCCTTGGTCTTTTCTTTCATTTTTTTTCCTATGGTGGAGGATTAAAGCACTATTAGTTTAGTGGTATCCACTGTTTGTTTTTTAAAGTTAGGGAGGAAGAGAACAGCGTTTTAGGGGGCCATGGAATCGCAGGCCTCAGTGGCTGGGCCTAGTCATGCTATAGATGGTGGTGTAGATGAGGCTGGGCCTAGTCATGCTATAGATGGTGGTGTAGATGAGACTGGGCCTAGTCATGCTATAGATGGTGGTGTGGATGAGGCTGGGCCTAGTCATGCTATAGATATTGGTGTAGATGAGGCTGGGCCTAGTCATGCTATAGATATTGGTGTAGATGAGGCTGGGCCTAGTCATGCTGTAGATATTGGTGTAGATGAGGCTGGGCCTAGTCATGCTATAGATGGTGGTGTGGATGAGGCTGGGCCTAGTCATGCTATAGATGGTGGTGTAGATGAGGCTGGGCCTAGTCATGCTATAGATGGTGGTGTAGATGAGGCTGGGCCTAGTCATGCTATATATATTGGTGTAGATGAGGCTGGGCCGAGTCATGCTATAGATATTGGTGTAGATGAGGCTGGGCCTAGTCATGCTGTAGATATTGGTGTAGATGAGGCTGGGCCTAGTCATGCTATAGATGGTGGTGTAGATGAGACTGGGCCTAGTCATGCTATAGATGGTGGTGTGGATGAGGCTGGGCCTAGTCATGCTATAGATATTGGTGTAGATGAGACTGGGCCTAGTCATGCTATAGATGGTGGTATAGTTGAGGCTGTGCCTAGTCATGCTATAGATATTGGTGTAGATGAGGCTGGGCCTAGTCATGCTATAGATATTGGTGTAGATGAGGCTGGGCCTTGTCATGCTATAGATACTGGTGTAGATGAGGCTGGGCTTAGTCATGCTATAGATGGTGGTGTGGATGAGGCTGGGCCTAGTCATGCTATAGATATGGGTGTAGATGAGGCTGGGCCTAGTCATGCTATAGATGGTGGTGTGGATGAGGCTGGGCCTAGTCATGCTATAGATATTGGTGTAGATGAGGCTGGGCCTAGTCATGCTATAGATATTGGTGTAGATGAGGCTGGGCCTAGTCATGCTGTAGATATTGGTGTAGATGAGGCTGGGCCTAGTCATGCTATAGATAGTGGTGTAGATGAGACTGGGCCTAGTCATGCTATAGATGGTGGTGTGGATGAGGCTGGGCCTAGTCATGCTATAGATATTGGTGTAGATGAGACTGGGCCTAGTCATGCTATAGATGGTGGTGTGGATGAGGCTGGGTCTAGTCATGACATGGATGGTGGTGTAGATGAGGCTGGGTCTAGTCAGGTTATGCTAGTGGATGAGGAGAGTATAGTGGGGAAGGGGAAGCGACTGGAGGGGTGTGTGGAGGACGGTGTCAAGCGGAAAAGGAAAAAGGGGGGAGAAGACAGGAGGTGGGAGGGGAGGCTGGTGTGGTCAAAGGCGCAAAGGAACCTTTGCGCCTTTGGAAGGGGGCAGCTAGAGAGAAAGGGCAGGTGGTCAGGATGGGAGATAGAGATGAGGATGGTGAGTCTGAGGAGGAGGACGATGAGGATGCTTTTTTTCAGACTCCTCAATGGGTCCAGAGCTGAGAGGCAAAGGGTCAAAGTACACGGTGAGGGAACTGTCAAGGTTCCTGAATGAGACTAAAGGGAAAAAGGTTCATCTTGAAGCTTTTTTTTTGCTGTCTGGGAAGGTTTGTAAGATCAGTACAACACGCTATGAAAAATGAGGGGCATTGTGTCCTCTCACCCGGAAACGTTAAGGTTGAGGAAGTAGGTCACAACCGTGCGTAAGGGTCTACCTTCAGACACTGTTTAGATTCATAATTTTTTTCTGGCACTGGAGCTATTTGAGCTTTGCTATTGGTCTTATTCTTTGCTGGTTTTTCTCCCACTTCTTATGGAGACTCTTTGGGTAGGCTTGCTTAATATAAATGGTGCCAGAGATGCGGGAAAGGAGTCTGTTGGGGTGAATATGAAATACAAAAAAAAGTACAGGTGTTGTTTCTGCAGGAGATGCATAGTGATGTGGTGAATGAAGTCGATTGGGGCTCTGGTGGAAAGGGGCAAGTGTGCTGAGCCATGGAACAAATGTTAGTGCAGGGGTGGCAGTCGTTGCACCGTGCCTGGCCGTAAAAATATGCTCCTCAAAGGACGTGTGTAGGAGTAGACTACTTGTAGTAAAATCTAAAAAATGTGTCCTTATAAATGTGTATGCGCCAAACACAGGGAGAGAGAGAGGGGGCGTCTGTTTGAGTGTCTTAGACAGGAACTCTCACAGGTAGTGCCTGAGGAGACGCTGGTGGTTGGCGGGGACTGGAACTGTACGATGGATTATACAAAAGACTGAAATGGGGAGGAGCCTCATTCAGGCTCAGTGGGGGTGTTAATGGACATCATTAATCAGTTTGACATAGTGGATGTTTGGAGAACTAGATATCCCAACACAAGATAGTATACATGGGTGAATGTCTTTGGGACTAGGCTGAGTGCAGCCCGACTCGATCGGTTTTACATGTCTAGGAATCAGAGTAATAGGCTGCTGGGCGCTACCATTCTCCCGGTAGGTTTTTCAGATCATCACATAACCATGTCTCGGCTGTCTGTTTCACCAGGGCATCGGCAGGGATCCTATTAGAAGTTTAATGTAAAGTTCTTACACTTTTTGCTCAGGCTTCTAGACTTTTTGAGAAAGATGGGGGCATCGAAGAGAGGAGTATAAGTCTCTGAGTCAATGGTGGGATATTGGAAAAGTCCAAATTCGGCTTTTCTGTCAACAGTATAAAGCTCTCTCATCCTCAGAGGCTAGGGGGAACTTGAGCATAGGATCAGTGAAGTGGAGGTAGAGCTGGCGGGGCAAGGCAATGTAGGCTTTCAGGCTAATTTAGCTGAATTACGTAGGGACTTGGGCAGTTTATATAGGGACCTTAGTATAAAACCGTGGAGTTGTTTATGGCAGAACTGTGTGATCCTATGTGTGCTGAGGTTTTGTTTGCAGAAATCCCTAAGCGCTCTCTGGCACATAGGTATGAAATGGACATTCCCATGAACTGGCAGAGGCCATAACCCAAATGTCCCCCGGCCGTGCACTGGGGGTCGATGGACTCCCAGTACAGTTTTATAAAAAATTCAGGGGAATAATTGGACTGGACTTATTTTGCGTGTTGCATGAGTGCATCGAAGTAGGAGAGTTGCCAATAAGCTGCTGTCGGGCTGTTCTGACTCTATCCCAAAAAAGGGGACTTGTGTGAACTTGGGCGGCAGTCTAGTGGTTAGAGCGTTGGGCCAGTAACCGAAGGGTTGCTAGATCGAATCCCAGAGCTGACAAGGTAAGAATCTGTTGTTCTACCCCTGAACAAGGCAGTTAACCCACTGTTCCTAGGCCGCCATTGTAAATAAGAATTTGTTCTTAACTGACTTGCCTAGTTAAATGAAATTTGCAAAATATATTTTTTTAAAGAACTGGAGGCCTTGTTAGATTTTAACACTCTGAGCCTGGTGGCGTTTGGGGGGGGGGAATAAAGCCTTTAATAAAATTAAATGAGGATGTATTATTAAAGAAAGACAATGTCAAAAGTCTCTCTCTCTTTTAGCTGTTGGAGCAGGCTCTGGTGATAGAGGAGCAGTTAAGAAGGGCAGCATACCTGAATATGACCCAGGACCCCAACCACCCGGCTATGGCCCTGAATACCCGCTTTGCTGAGGTGGAGTGTCTGGCTGAGTCCCACCAGCACCTGTCCAAGGAGTCTCTGGCCGGGAACAAGCCAGCCAACGCTGTGCTGCACAAAGGTCTGTCATCTCCCAGTGTGTACACAGCAGCAGGACTAAAACACTGTCTACAAACTCAAGATCTGGGTGAATAAAAATTAAGTATTGCATCAACTGTAGATAAGATTGGATACATTAGTGCATTCTTGTCATTGACGGTGTCTGTGTGTTCCAGTACTGAACCAGCTGGAGGAGCTGCTGAGTGATATGAAGGCAGATGTGACGCGGCTTCCCAACATGTTGTCCCGGATCCCCCCGGTGTCTGCCCGTCTGCAGATGTCTGAGAGGAGCATCCTCAGCCGCCTCACCAGCCGCGGCAACGAACCTCCGCCCCAACAGGTACTGTACAGGCATGTGCTCGGTTATGGTGATAGGTGGGTTAGGATTGGTACAATTAGGTTTAGTTTGGTTGGAGCAAGGTTAGGCTCAGGGTACTGTAGGTTTGGCTTGGTTTAGTTGGGGTGCTTTGGTTTGGTAAGTCATTTTGGTTGATATCGTCATTGACAAGATGTGTAAATTGTGTTCTGTACTCTACCTCCAGCCGTTCGGCCAGAGCTCATTTGCCTGTTCCCAGATGTACAGCACTGGTTTTGGGGGCAGCTTCCGGGGGCCTGCGGGAGGAGCCATGGTCAACTACAGCCAGATGCCCCTGGGACCCTACGTCAGTGGTAAGAGGCCTGTCTCTGCACGACTGTAGGTCTAACTGTAAGATGAGATGTTCCTTATCTGAACAGCCGAGGACAGAAACAGCAAGATAACTGAAAAAGATGGAGCACTGTAAGATGAAATGCTGCTCTGTGTCCCTTTCTAATAATATGTTAGGGAATGAAAAGCTTAAAATGTTTTATGTGGGTCATTTATTTTTCTGAGCACCCTTTCTTTGGTATCCCTGTTTGATATCCCTTCACCCCCTCCCCCAAATTATTCCCCCCCGGGGCCCCCTCTTCTAGTGTCCAACGGCCCCCACCCCCGTCCAGCCACCTGGACATGAAGTCCTGCGACCCGCTGAGGGACGTCACCACCCCTGATCTCAAGTCAGGCAAGCCCAGTGATGTCATCTGTATTGAAGATTAGATCAGCTATCCCAAAATTGATCTGGAGTCAGCCAAGCCCAGGGATGTCAACTATTATATAAATGATTACAGAATCTTCGCCCCCCCCCCTCCTCATCCTCCCCTCCTGTAAGAAGCTCTCTGTCTATGGATCAGAGGATAAACCTAGGAATAATACACAGATGTATTTATCTATCGTATGAATTGCACTTCTATCTTTCGAGGATTCTTCAACATACTTCATGCAGTAGCTATTTGCTTTTATGACTTAGGTTGGTGAGTCAAGCAGAGGAACTGTCTATTAGGATGTGAGAGTCAAACGACCTCAGACGCCCGGCTTCTGCTAACTGACACGTGGAAGGGAAGTGATCTTATAGAATGACTGGAACCGCCCTGTCTGAAGGGGAAAGTATTGGCTACAGGAAGAGCTGCAAAAAATGAAAGTACACATGGTGGATGAGCCGGTGGAGGTGCCAATGCTCCGGAGCTGCTGTAATGAGAATCATCTGTGTCTATTCATTGACTTTAGGCCTGGCTCTGCTCCTTCATTCTGGGTCTTTTCCTTCTGCGTTCATCTTTTGCCTATTCTTTGTGCATTGGGACCGACCTCTGCTGGAGCAGTGTGCTTTAGCTACGTACACATAGAAGGAAAATAGAACTATGAAGGCATAAGGCTCCCACCCTAGAATTATAGAGATCATAAGTGGGTGCTGATACGGCAGCCAATTCTCTCATTATGTTTACTACGTGTTTGTTTTTATAGTTTTATGGCAGAGCCTTGAGTTGGAACTTGTAAGAATAAGCGTGACTTTAAGGAAGTACAGCTATACTATGCCTCAACCCCTAAAGACTGCCATCTCCCGCCTCTGGAGAAAGGGATCCTAGTTACAGAGCTGCATTAGCTATTAATATACTAAGGGGTTCTCCCTTGTAATGTACATAGTTCAAGAGACTGCTGTTTATTTTGCCTTGCATTGTCATTGTGAATTTGACGCATACATGCATAAAACTGTAACAGGCTGGATTAGTGCAAAAAGTGAAGATCACATAGAAGTTACTAGCCTATTTCTGCAAATGTACATGTATTTCTTTAATATTTGAATGTGATTATTGGCCAACCTCCGGGGCCATGACTAGTGTGTGTTATAAACAGAATTTCCTCCTGTCTGTCATATGGTTGGGATGTCAAGCTAACTGTGTACTGGACATGGTGCTGGATGGGAGGAATTCTGTTGCCTTTAACACATACAAGTTATTGTGTTATAGTTCCCCAAAGCGCCTCCTTCCCTCCCTCTTCCATTGTGAGAAATTAAAAACTAAAAAGTGCTTATGACACTACGTCACCTTTTGGCCTAGGTTTCATGCTTTCCATGAAATGTGCGTTATTGTGTGTGCTTCTTTTTAAGGTAAAGTGTTATTTCAGAATGTACTGCTTTAGTGCCACTTAAAGAGGTCTGCTCACTCCATGGCCCTGATGGCTAATGTCCCAGATTGTATGCTTGATAATCTTATAAATGAGTGGAATTATTTCCATTGAGAACTGAGGGAAGTGGTTGAATAAGATAGCTAATTCAATCATCAATAGATTATAATCTTCATAGAGTTTTTGATAGCCATCAAGGACCAAGGTTGGATAGCCATACAGTAAAAGTATCAAAAGCTGTTTTTGTTTTCTTGTTTTTTGATGTTTTGTTTTATACGGGTTCCTTGGAAGGGAACTGTTTATTGCATTACGTGTTGTGAGGACTAAACCGTATCAGAGCGACAGCATGGATTCACTTGACAATACTTTTTATTCCATCTGTCTGCTAATGTGATTGTCCAAAGTGAAACTACCTTTTTATATGTTCAATGAGACTTAATTTGTTGAGATTTTTCATGAATGTGTGTGTTACATTTACTCATTGAAAACCTTAAAGGCCCCAGTGCAGTCAAAAACGTGAATAACCTGTGTTTTATATATATTTCCACACTATGAGGTTGGAATAATACTGTGAAAATTATGATAATGCCCTTTTAGTGTAAGAGCTGTTTGAAAAGACTGCCTGAAATTTCAACCTATTTTCATGGGACAGAGTTTTGGCTTGCCTGGTGACAACACCAGGCGGTAAATTAGTTAACAGACCAATTAGAAAGAGAGCTCCAAACCTCTCAATAACAGCTAGTTTTCAGTTTACCCTCCCCACTCAAGATCACTCCCAGACAGTCCTGGCAAAATTCTTGCTTGAGATATTGCTCTTTGCTAAAAAAAAAAAAAAAGAAGCTATTTTTGTTTCATTTTTATCATTTTATTCGAAAACAATCACAGTAAGGCACTTAATTGTTACCCGGAAATGATTTTATATTGAGATAAGAACGTTTGCATTGGACCTTTAAATGCGATGTTTGCTCTTATTTTTCTCTCAAAGACTAGAGGCATTACACTACCGTTCAAAAGTTTGGGCTCACTTAGAAATGTCCTTGTTTTTAAAAGAAAAGCACATTTTTTGTCCATTAAAATAACATCAAATTGATCAGAAATACAGTGTAGACATTGTTAATGTTGTAAATGACTATTGTAGCTGGAAATGGCAGATTTTTTTTAATGGAATATCTACATAAGCATACAGAGAGCAATTATTAGCAACCATCACTCCTGTGTCGCAATAGCACGTTGTGTTAGCTAATCCAAGTTTATCATTTTAAAAGGCTAATAGATCATTAGAAACCCCTTTTGCAATTATGATAGCACAGCTGAAAAATGCAGTCCTGTTTAAAGAAGTAATAAAACTGGCCTTCTTTAGACTAGTTGAGTATCTGGAGCATCAGCATTTGTGGGTTTGATTACAGGCTCAAAATGGCTAGAAACAAAGTACTTTCTTCTGAAACTCGTCAGTCTATTCTTGTTCTGGGAAATGAAGGCTATTCCATGCAAGAATTTGTCAAGAAACTGAAGATCTCGTATAACGCTGTACTACTCCCTTCACAGAACAGCGCAAACTGGATCTAACCAGAAAAGAAAGGAGTGGGAGGCCCCGGTGCACAACTGAACAAGAGGACAAGTACATTAGAGTGTAGCGGAACCCCTCCGCAATAGCCAGTGAAAAGTGCATGGCGCCAAATTCAAAACAACAAAAATCTCATAATTAAAATTCCTCAAGCATACAAGTATTTTACACCATTTTAAAGATAAAATTCTCATTAATCCAGCCACCGTGTCTGATTTCCAAAAGGATTTACAGTGAAAGTACCACAAACGATTATGTTAGGTCACCACCCAGCCACAGAAAAACACAGCCATTTTTCCAGCCATAGAGAGGAGTCACAAAAAGCAGAAATATGATGATCTTCATCAGATGACACTCATAGGACTTCATGTTACACAATACATGTATGTTTTGTTTGATAAAGTTCATATTTATATAAAAAAAATCTGAGTTTACATTGGCGCGTTACGTTTAGTAGTTCTAAAACATGCGGTGATTGTGCAGAGAGGCACATCAAATGACAGAAATACTCATAATAAACATTGATAAATTATACATGGAACTTTAGATAAATTTCTCCTTAATGCAACCGCTGTGTCAGATTTAAAAAAAAAAACTTTACGGAGAAAGCAAACCATGCAATAATCTGAGTACAGCCTTTAGACAACAAAGCAGCCAAAAGATACCCACCATATTGGGTAGTCAACATTACTCAGAAAAAGCATTTTAAATATTCACTTACCTTTGCTGATCTTCATCAGAATGCACTCCCAGGAATCCCAGTTCCACCATAAATGTTTAATTTGTTCGATAATGTCCACCAGTTATGTCCAAATATCTTCTTTTGTTAGGGCGTTTGGTAAACAAATCCAAAAGCGCGTTCAGTTCGCGCCGAACGAAAAGTTCAAAAAGTTCCGTTACAGCCCGTAGAAACATGCCAAACTAAGTATGGAATTAATCTTTAGGATGTTTTTAACATAAAACTTTATTAATGTTCCAACCGGACAATTCCTTTGTCTGTAAAAATGAAGTGGAACATTTCACGTGAGCGCGCCTGACCGAGGCTGTGGCACTCTGCCAGACCACTCACTCAAAGAACTCTTATGAGCCCGTTCTTTAGAGTATAATCTTCAAAACAGGTTCTAAATACTGTTGACATCTAGTGGAAGCCGTGGGAAGTGAAACATAACTAATATCCCACTGTATCTTCAATGGGGGCTGAGTTGAAAAACTACAAACCTCAGATTTCCCACTTCCTGGTTGGATTTTTTCTCAGGTTTTTGCCTGCCATATGAGTTCTGTTATACTCACAGACATCATTCAAACAGTTTTAGAAACGTCAGAGTGTTTTCTATCCAAATATATTAATTATATTCATATTCTAGCTTTTACGTCTGAGTAGCAGGCAGCTTAATTTGGGCACGTTTTTCATCCAAGCTACCCAATACTGCCCCCTACCCCAAATAAGTTAATTTCTCAGAACAAGAATAGACTGACGAGTTTCAGAAGAAAGTTCTTTGTTTCTAGCCATTTTGAGCATGTAATCGAACCCACAAACATTGATACTCAACTAGTCTAAAGGCCAGTTTTATTGCTTCAGTAATTCAGGACAACAGTTTTCAGCTATGCTAACATAATTGCAAAAGGGGTTTCTAGTGATCTATTAGCCTTTTAAAATTATAAACTTGGATTAGCTAAGACAACATGCCATTGGAACATCGGAGTGATGGTTGCTGATAATGGGTCTCTGTACGCCTATGTAGATATTCCATAAAAAATCTGCTGTTTCCAGCTACAATAGTCATTTACAACATTAACCATGTCTACACTGTATTTCTGATCAATTTGATGTTATTTTAATGGACTAAAAATGTGCTTTTCTTTTAAAAACAAGGACATTTGTAAGTGACCCCAAACTTTTGAACAGTAGTGTACCTATTTGTATTATTTTTAATGACGCGGCTATAGCCCTCATGTAGAGGTCTTGAGAAAGGAATTGTAAATGTCCTGAACTGAAGAGATTACTGTATACAGGGTGTGATTGTAGCTCTGCTCTATAGGCTTTTTATATGAATGTTCTGAGGTGCTCTGTTGGCTGAAAAGTGTTACTGCCCGTGTCTGACTGTCTTCTCAGACAAAGCACTTTACCTGAAGTTTAACTGAGTGCAGTATCACACGGCCTTGACTGACCTCATTCAATTACAAACACAACAATAGATATTGGCCAGTTGAAATAGGAATAACAAATAGGGCACATGTCAGTTCTTAGGCTACTATTTTGCCCCCAATTTAGTGCGTGTTTATCAGTGCTGTTCTGTCCATGGAGTGTACAGTCCCAGTGTTTCTGTTCAGCCTGTTACTCCATTTGTAAGTCATGTGAGGGTCACTGTGTGGACTAGCTATAGTGTAGGTTTGGACAAGACCCACACACCTTGTCATTGATTGAAATAGTGTTACTGGATAGCAGCATATAACAACGCTATGTAAATACTAAGATTTACAGTGCTTTGTCTCTCTCATACTCTTATCGATCATGTACCTAACTACACAGTATGCATGAGAGAAACTGAATGTTGCAGGGTAGTTGCCATAGAACTGCAATGTGCGCACAGGATGTGTTCAATCAAATCCACATGTCTGTTTCCTTACGGAGTGCTGAAGTGACTATGAAATGCAATCAAACTGAAGTCAGTATGAATGTAATGTGTTTGTAAGAAGGCCTCAGTCTAATTCTATAAATATATTTACAGTGTATGTACATGCTTATAAACAAGGCTTCAAAAGCTACCAAATGACCCTGGTAAAGGCACCTTTGTTGCAGTGAATGTACAGCATGTGAAATCTTTTGTATGAAGGTTCACTTTGGTAAAGTTCGTAAAGTTCAGAGATGGTTGCTCTGTGTAGCTAGCTTTGAGAGAGACATTGAATTCAAGCAGTGTTATAATGGTACAGATGTTTGTGCTAAATTGCAAATGAATGAAAAAAGAGAATTGTCATCTTTTACTTTGTACTCTGTGTATTTGTTCAATGTGTTTTAATAAATCCCCTCAACAACAATAGACATACCTCATTGCTTAAATGCACATCTGAGAAAATAAGCTAATTCTCAGTTTGAGTATGTGTGAGCTGTGAAATTATATATTTGAAGGTGACTTTCTTTTGCTGAGAGTGAAACCCACAGGGCAGAAGGAAGGTTGGCTGCCCAAAAAAAGACATGGAACAGCACAAATGAGGAGAAGGTGAAGGCAGGAACCACCTGGAATGAAAATCAAGAAAACGTTCCAGAACAGAGTTTTCTGGAGTTGCAGCTCTGAGGCCCTTTGTTCCACTAGGAGCTGAAAGGAATAAGCCAAGTAAGTCAAGTTGCCTTGAAACATCAATAAAGAGAATTAATAAATAGTTTGATTTTAGAACTGCAGGCTTGTTAATGGGGCTTGTCCCCTGATGTCTGCCAGTGGTCCAGGTCACTCACTGCCTTGCCGTAAAGTAAAAGAACTTAGGAGCAGAAATTGAGCCATTGACATATTAAGTCAGAGTTCAAGACATTCAGCCAATCACAGTTTTTACGGTACATTATTCTCTTTCCTTGAATATATAAATTGACCAAAATGTTTGTGCCTAAAAAGGAGATGTGTTTACTGACAATTGTTACACGGTAGTTATAAAACATATTGCACTAATATTCTCAGGTACTTCTCTTTCCTCTCTACTGATGTCCATCTTAGTTCAGTTGACATTAGTATTTTTTCAGTTTAAAATTTGTATTCCTCAAGTCCTTGGCTTGGTGATGTAATCACTAACATTGTTCCAAACTATTCCCCCTTTCACCCAAGTTTCCCATCCTAATACCTCTTGGCCCACCCTCTACATCTGCATATCTGCTCTGATTGGGCATGTGCCATACTTTAGCATTTCTATTGGCCGAAGCCAAGACTTTTGCTCTGCCATTGGCCAATCAATGCTGAGAAAGCCCTTTGGCCTGCTTTGTGTCTGTTAAGCAGCAGGGGGCAGGAGATTGGAGGAGGGAGGGAGGGACTAAACATAAGGGGAGAGAAAAAGAGGGAAGAGGGACAGGAAGACCGGGCAAGAAATTGTGAGAAAAAGAGCGAGAGGGAGGGACTGAACCATAGAATCGAGAGAGGAGGGAGTAGGGGGAGCCTCATTCAGAGCAGCTAGTGTGAGGAGTGGAGCTGACCTAATGTGGGAAAGTAAACAGTATTTCCAGTCTATTCTGCCGGAGCCCTAGGAGCTCTTAAAGCAGACATACAGGGGAATGAGTGAGGAACCTGCCAGTATATACACGGAATGTTCATGGGAGGTAACCAGGATTAAAGAGTCCACAGGGAGTAACTGAAGCTTGTTGGAGGAAATACTACCGAGGACAAGAAGGTGAGAGGTGTATTTTTATTGTATTCTACTATATACACTCTTCCTCTTTTTTGTTTCACTTCTCTGCATGTTCACCAAGACAAGAGCTTTGTTGAAGGGGCCATGGAGGGAGTGGGGGTGGGTGGGTGTGTTGTTTTGTGCTCTCAGACCCTGGGTCCGATAGCTTGCAGCTTCGGGCAGCGGAGTTACAGAGGAGGAAAGGAGAGCAGAGGCAATACCCAAAGCCGGGTGGCCTCTTTGTTGAATACACTCTTTCACAGACGATTACACCAGGACTAACCTTCAGAGAGGGCTGTGTCTGGGGCTTGGCTACCCATATTATCAAGGGAAAGACCATGAGGCACTCTGGTCCAGAGACATACACCATCAATAGGGAGGATCTATACATTGATTCCAGGCAGAACTGGGCCAGAGATACTCCACTCCAGTATATTCATTACTGTACCCCCTCCATAGCCCCGGGCTGAAACTGGAGTCGTCTATCCAGCCCTAGTCTTGGGGCTCCTTCCTGGAGTACAATAGCCCCTCCCTGAATGAATTTCACGCTGCCTCATCCCCACTAAGGAGAAAGGAATGGGGAGAGGGGGACCTCTGATCTGCATTTTGGAAAGATGTAGTGTTTCCCGCTTTAGTCGGATGTCCCAGCATTCCCTGAGTCAGACTGTTAAACTTTTGTTCGACAATCAAGTTCCATTAATTAATAGTCCATGCATGTCTGGCCTGGAGCTTAAACCACAAAGATTCTCCTATGAATGGGACCCCACTCGCCTTTTCCTCTCACGCCATAGTGAATACACAGCTGAGGCCTTCCCACTCCCGGAAGCCCTAGGGGAATTAGTACAGACAGTTATGGATGAAGACCATCATGAAAATAAAGTAACCGTCATAACCACTTTAAAAAATAATTGGAAAGAATGGCTGACTGAAGACGGGACGGTCGGCCATTTGTGCCCGTTTCCGCTGTAACGTGAAACTTTATTGCTCCTCGCTAAAACAAGCAAGGTGTTGTAGCGAATCATTATTGTAGGCAACGGCCCCTCCCTGCAGCAGCAGCACACATAGAAATATAATATAAAGGGGGGGGGGGGACGTTTTAACAGTGAGCGCGCTCATTTGGCTGACCAATAAGTCATCCAAAATTCCATGACCATCACAGCCCTACCATCTCTCTGTACTGTGTCACATCCTTCATGCTTGCTGTAACTGTGCCGTAAGTTGCATTCATACATTAATAGCAAAGTCAAATTCCTACGACTGCATCAAAGGGACAGCTCAACCCCCCTCTGTATTGAAACAGCTAACAATTCTGTATAATGATACTGAACAACCCTGGCTGGCCAAGACTGAACAATAGGGAAGTATCAACAATTAACATGTACACAAAGCTTCAAACCGAGCTTTCATTGGCCCAAGAAAAGATCATTCAGATGCGCCATTGACAGGGATCACAATGGAGAGTGTGGGAACAGGACACCCAGGTCAGTGAACCTGCTGTCACACAGTGACGTTTTGGTCATTCTGACACCCAACCATAACCCTAGATGGGAATGTTTGATTATTAAGGACTTACCATACACCTAGAATGTTTGATCTTGATCTTTGATCAAATAACATTTTATTTGTCAAATACACAGTAGGTATTTACAGCAGGTATAAAAGGGGCAGTGAAATGCTTACATGCTAGCTCCCTCAACATTGTAGTACGTTATCAATATCAATAATAATAATAAAATAAGTCAATAGAGGATGGTAGTATGCATAGTAATAAAACTGCTATGTACACAACAGGATGTACAATATACATTTATGAATGTGCAATGTCAACTATGACTGCGTTACAAATATAAAGTGGATTTCTACTATAATTACATTGCTATTAGGGAAGTGACTTACCTGCAGTGTTTGGACTTAGGTATGTACTGTGACAAGAAAAAGTATGTGAACCCCTTGGAATTATCTGGATTTCTGCATAAACTGGTTATAAAATTAGATCTGATCTTCATCTAAGTCACAACAACAGACAAACACAGTCTGCTTAAACTAATAACTCACAAATTATTGTATTTTTCTTGTTTTATATTGAATACATAATTTAAACATTCACAGTGTAGGTTGGAAAAATTGTGAACCCCAAGCCTAATGACTTCTCCAAAAGCTAATTGGAGTCAGGAGTCCGTTAACCTGGAGTACAATCATTGAGATGAGATTGGAGATGTTAGTTAGAGCTGCCCTGCCGTATTAAAAACATTCACAAAATTGGAGTTTGCTTTTCACATTGCCTGATGTGAACCATGCCTTGAACAAAAGAGATCTCAGAAGACCCAAGATTTAGAATTGTTGACTTGCATAAAGCTGGAAAGGGTTACAGAAGTATGTCTAAAAGCCTTGATGTTCATCAGTCCACGGTAAGACAAATTGTCTATAAATGGAGAATGTTCAGCACTGTTGCTACTCTTCTTTGGAGTGGCCGTCCTGTAAAGATGACTGCGTGAGCACAGCGCAGGATGCTCAATGAGGTTAAGAAGAATCCTAGTGTCAGCTAAAGAACATGCTAACATCTCTGTTGACAAGTCTATGATACGTATAACACAAAACAAGAATGGTGTTCATGGGAGGACACCATGGAAGAAGCCACTGCTGTCCAAAAAAATACATTCCATGTCTGAAGTTCGCAAAAAAACATCTGGATGTTCCACAGCACTACTGGCAAAATATTCTGTGGACAGATGAAACTATAGTTGAGTTGCTTGGAAGGAACACACAGCACTACTGGCAACATATTCTGTGGACAGATGAAACTATAGTTGAGTTGCTTGGAAGGAACACACAGCACTATGTGTGGAGGAAAAAAGGCACAACACACCAACATCAAAACTTCATCCCAACTGTAAAGTATGATGGAGGGAGCATCATGGTTTCGGGCTGCTTTGCTGCCTCAGGGCCTGGACGGTACGCTATCATCGACAGGAAAATTAATTCCCAAGTTTATCAAGACATTTTTCAGGAGAATGTAAGGCTATCTGTCCACCAATTGAAGCTCAACAGAAGTTGGGTGATGCAACATGACAATGACCCAGAACACAGAAGTAAATCAACAACAGAATGGCTTCAACAGAAGAAAATACACCTTCTGGAGTGGCCCAGTCCGAGTCCTGACCTCAACCTGATTGAAATGCTGTAGCATGACCTCAAGTGAGCGGTTCACACCAGACATCCCAAGAATATTGCTGAACTGAAACAGTTTTGTAAAGAGGAATGGACCAAAATTCCCCCTGACCGTTGTGCTGGTCTGATCTGCAACTACAGAAAACATTTGTTTGTTGCTGCCAGAGGGTCAACCAGTTATTAAATCCAAGGATTCACATACTTTCCCCACCCTGCACTGTGAATGTTTACACCGTGTGTTCAATAAAGACATGAAAACATATAATTGTTTGCGTGTTATTGGTTTAAGCAGAGTGTTTGTCAGCTGTTGTGACCTAGATGAAAATCAGATCAAATTTTATGACCAATTTATGCAGAAATCCAGATTTTTCCAAAGGGTTCACATACTTTTTCTTGCCACTGTACAGTCAGTGGTCAGAGCCCAGATGGAGAAACAGTGGAGAACAGTAACACTCACTGTGACCTTGAGTAGTGTGACTACCATCACAGACTACCTTCGTACACAGTGGGCACAGCAACAGCTTCTGTAGTGGAGGGCAATTGAAGGCCCATGTGGCTCTTGTATGAATAATGTATACCTGCATGTCTGAACAGTGCCGACCATGGCAGTGCGTATGAAAGCAGCGCATCATGAATGTTTCACTATGCTGTCCATACAGTCTATGATGCTGACAAATATTTGTTCTCAATGTTCAGTAATCAGTACACTATAACACAGCTTTCTGTACTGTAGCTTACAATGGAGCTTACATCAGGAGAAAAACAAACTGAGTTCTGGTTTATGATAAATCTGGTTTAAGTTAAATCTGACAGTCAGATAATCTAACAGGTCCCTATGCTCAATGTTTGGCAGGAGTTAGTTGGGGAATCAAGGAGGAGGCATACAATCCATTAGTATGTGTTACAAACACTCCCACTCACGGAGCTCTGTTTTTGACAGCTAAAGGATGACAGACAACTGCTTCTGACCAGATGAACTGTTTCTTGCGTCTAAATGGGTTGTCTCACATCCCTATCTCTTCACGACAAGACTATTTCCTTTGGGATCTTGATATTCAGAAAAAGGAGGAAGAACTTCTTTGGACTGATATGTTCCATTGCATCTCCTGTCTAGTAGAGAGTGGAAGTTTGGAAACCAGTCAAACCACCCTCCATAAAACCAAGGAAGAGTCTAGATAAAAGAAGGCTGTTTTAGCTGCCTTCTGTAAGAATTCCGTTGCTGTTTATTCAGTCTATACTCTCCACCAGCTGCGGCTCTGTTCTATTGTCCATTGATGCACCCTGACTCCCTCTCCTTGCCTAACCAATGACTGCCCCGGCCTGGGCCTTATGCGGGCAGCCAGCACTGGACTCAAGTCTTTGTGGGGGATATTGCACATTCAGTTCAGCAGATCTCTCCCATCTCATGTTCGAATTCAAACATCTCTATGAATCCAGCTTGCAGTTGCACATTCTATACTCCCAAACATTGAATCATTAGGAAATATGTGCCTTCCTCCTGTCTGTAATTGCACCATCTGCTTTTGCATCCAGCAGTGAACAGGGTGTGGTCTGGAAGTCAAGGTCCAACCATACCCCAAAGACCTCCTTGTCGCCTCTGCATCTTCTCCAAACATTACCACACCACGGCTGGGCTGAACTCTTTATTTGCGTTAGGGTGTGTGGTTGTGTTTGTTTCATTTTAATTCTGCAAGGTACTGTATCCAATTTCCTCAAGAATGCCTTTAGGACAGAACTAGTTCAAGCTTAGTTTCCACTTATCCTAGTCTCTTTTGACAGGGAGTCTAAAAGATTTTTCACTTCGAGTTTGGTTTTTAAATTTATGTTGTACAAAAGTATTTCAACAAAAGGAGGGAGTTTCCTGAGTTTGAAGAGGCTATACATTCATGTACATACTACCTCAATTGGCCTGACCAACCAGTGCTCCCGCACATTGGCTAACCGGGCTATCTGCATTGTGTCCCGTCACCCATCCCCGGCCAACCCCTCTTTTACGCTACTGCTACTCTCTGTTCACCATATATGTATAGTCACTTTAACCATATCTACATGTACATACTGCCTCAATCAGCCTGACTAACCGGTGTCTGTATGTAGCCTCGCTACTTTTATAGCCTCACTACTGTTATTTTTCACTGTCTTTTTACTATTGTTTTTATTTCTTTACTTACCTGTTGTTCACCTAATACCTTTTTGCACTATTGGTTAGAGCCTGTAAGTAAGCATTTCACTATAAGGTCACCTGTTGTATTCAGCGGACATGACAAATAAACTTTGATTTGATTAGTCAGGCAGCAAACTATTTTCTGCTGGCAATGTCAAGTGCATTTTTTATGCAAAAAGTGACATCTCATTCATTTTCATTGTGCAATTGTATTGTGTTAGAGTATTTAATACATATTGCTCAATGTCAAAGAACTTAGGGGATGCTCGAAAGATCATATCAATTACACCAACATAACTTATTATGAAAGATTATTTTGCCAATCCTGCTTTTCCTTCTCTGGAAAAAACCCTGGTGATTTTTCCATTATACATGGCGGTAGACTACTAAAGTATTTAACTCGGAGGGAGGAGCAGTTCTCATTGATTTTATCCCACAGATCCTCCATTATACTGAGCAGAGCATGGCTCTGACATATCACATAAAGCACAGCATGGTCATCACCCTCTGACCTGTGATCTCACTCCCAGACAGTCCAGCAGTTCAGTGACCAATGCAGAAACAATGCTTTCTGAGAGTGAGCAGAGCTTTTCCCCTACAAAAGGCTCATTGTTTATTAGAGCAATAAGTGGGCCGTCTGGAGAAACTGGGTTTGTGGTACAGCGAAGAGGATAGAGGCCGTGGTGGGCTGGGTCCACACATGACTAGAATTGCACCAACCGAGTGAGGATATGGTCTTAGTATTACCCCTGAAGAAAAGTGACTGCAATTTTCAAACCTGGCCTACTTTGCCACTCATGTTTAATACGTCTCAAATTAAGATTAGAAAAGTATCCCTGTTTAGTAGTTTCAAGCCATCACCATGCCAACAACATTACAGTACCCCACTCCCTATAACTGACCTAATTTCCTGATAGAACTGTCAGGAGAGGGTTGAGTCAGACTTTGTATTCAGTGGAGGATTTGGGATGAAAATGAATTGTGCAATGATCTCCAAATGGGCCAGCTCCGAACTCTTTTGCCGCCCATAGTCTGGTCCACCCCACTTTACCCTATGCTGTCATTCCCCAAGGGGGCGTGCAAACAGGCCAATCAGGGTCAGGAATGTTCCTGCAGAGGAAACAGTTCAGCACTAATCGAAATGTAAAGCAGATGCTGCACTATGAGACTTCACCAGAACTCCAGGACTCGGGAGTGGTGCTCTGCTAAGGATACAGAGCCGCCCTCTACATGTAGGGAAACCCCCCCAGCTATGAGGTTGAGGTATTTAGGCCAGACACGTTGTATGTAGTGAGAGGAATACCCTATTAAAATGACAAAAACAACCCGTATGGGCTCATCACCGTCAGGGTATAGATATCTCCTTTAATCTTCAGGTAAGCCCTGTCAGACTGTTTAATTATGCTAACAGCCTTTCTCAGCAATTTTGTCCTGCTTTTATACTGGAACTGTAATCCCCTCTCTGTTGCATGTCTCTTCCTTTGTGGTTCTGGAGGCAGCCATAATTCTGCCGTGCTTAAAGGATTGGAATTTTTCACAGTACTGAGAAAGCAAACTAGTCAAAACAACCTGTTGCTAGTGACCCACATTCAGTAATGTAGGTAATACAGCGTAGTGGTCACAACAACTCAACTCTGACCAGACTTAACTATTGTTTTTTAAATTTACATCAGATGATCCAGTGAAAGGATTTAGTGACCTGTGAATCCAGGAATAGACTGTTTCTTCACAAAATATCTTGCAGTTGTCTAAATGTTATTTTGTATTACAATACATGTCTATGTAAACAGTATGAGGCTTATGTTTCCAAACTGGCGTAACATAGTAAGTGTAAATCTGGGACACTCAAGTTAGTATAATATATTACGTTTTGGTATGGTATGTATTCATTTGTGGATGTCCATCATCCATTTCTTATGATATGTTACAAATTGCAATTTTTTGTGGCTAATGTTAGCTAGGTGGCTAAAGTTAGCTAGGCTAGGGGTTAGGGTTAAGGTTAGTGTTAAGGTTAGGGTTTGGAGTTAGGTTAAAGGGTTAAGGTTAGTGTAAGGGTTAGCTATCATGCTAAGTGGTTGCAAAGTAGCTAAAAGTAATAAGTAGTTGCAAATTAGCTCAAATGCTAAAGTTGTCTGTGATGAAATTCGAACACACAACCTTCGGGTTGTTAGACATTTGTGTTATACACCTACCCAACCACCCTACTTTCATGTTTGCCTTAAATTACCTTCTGTCCTATGTAACCATACCAAATGTAACATATTATACTAATTTGTCCCAGATTAACGTTTGCTGTTATGTCTAGTCTATGAGACCAGGCTGATGTTTCACACCATTGTTTTTTCTGGAATTTAGATTGGAATGAAACTAAAACCAGTGGTGGAAATAGTACCCAATTGTCATACTTGAGTAAGGGGAAAGGGAAAGGGGGATACCTAGTCAGTTGTACAACTGAAGGCATTCAACTGAAATGTGTCTTCCACGTTTAACCTGAAGATAATGACTTAAGTGAAAGTCACCCAGTAAAATACTACTTGACGAAAGGTATTTGGTTTTAAATATACGGTACTTAAGTATCAAAAGTAAGTATATAAATCATTTAAAATTCCTTATATTAAGCAAACCAGATGGCACCATTTTTTCCTTCTTTTTACGGATCGCCAGGGGCACACTCCAACACTCAGACATCATTTACAAATGAAGCGTGTGTGTGTAGTGAGTCCATTTTCCTGTCCTGCTAAGCATTCAAAATGTAACGGGTACTTTTGGTTGTCAGGGGAAATGAAAAAAGTACATTTTCTTTAGGAATGTAGTGAAGTAAAAGTTGTCAAAAATATACATATAAGTACAGATAATCAAAAATTTTGTAATAGGGGGAACTGGAGCCCATTCCAACATAATTCCACCTTTTAAGTTTTCACCCTGAGTTCTCAGCAGCCAGCACCCATACACAAACTACAGATTAGAGTCTTAGTACTGTGTAAAGTTTAAACAACGATTAGTCATTGAAAAAAGAGCACAAAGTAAATAAGCTTTACCAAAATAATTTGTCATGTATATGAAATGGACATACCACTTGAAGTGTCTTTAAACCTTTGCATGTTCATGGTGGTTACATAGATACCTTAGTACACTTTATTAGTACTTACAACTGTTATACCTTTTTGTGGTTTGTGTATTTATACATTTAACTATTTATATGTGTTTTCTTTGTAAACAAAAACTCCAATCAGTTTCTAAATTGTAGCAACTTTTGGGAAGTCAAGTGCATGTCAGTTTTTGTCAGACAAGGAACATTATTTCTGTTTTTTCTTCAACATTTGTACTATCCATTTGTCTCTGTTCTCTGTTCCAGAGCTTATGTCCACTGTGAATTATCAGCAGCAACAGAGGGAGGAAGAGGAGGAGGAAGATGAAGAGCAAGGAGAGAAGTTTGAGTTTGATGACAGTGCTGATGAGAAAGACCCAGTGGAAGCCATGCAAACGGCAAACGAGTCATCTATGGAGGCCACAAGCCAACCACAGGACAATGCAGTAACAACACCCCTTGCACACTCACAACAGCACCTCAATGCAATGCCCCCTGCTGGTCAGGAGGACAATCCTTCACAGGGACAAGACTCCACGGCCTCTTCAGGTAAAGTGTTCTTTCTATTACAACACATTGTGAGTGACTCTTCTCCACTGGTCTCATAAGGTGCTAAGGTTCTAATTGAATAAAGAGCAGTGAAACTTGTTGATATCAGTATGCTGTTGACTACCTGAGTCATGTTGCCAAACAAGCTCTGTTAATTACACTCCTTGCTAAAGAAGGAGATTTAAATCTATGTGAACTTCTGTCGGACAAAAGGAAGCGATTAGTGCTTAATTAAAATACTTCTCACGAAGCCTACGCGTAGTAATCCGTTAAGTGGGTTGTGGTGCATTTCTCCACTGGGGAATTCTGGGGTTGATGATGCTGTACGGTGGAAGCCTGTTACCCAGTGGATGGTGGAGGACACGGGCGTCCGGCTGGGACTTTGCCCTCCCAGGTAAGATGAGAGGGCTCACATTGTCTCTGGATAAATTAAATAATAGTTTGAATAGGAATATCTTCCATAAAAGCTGATTTGCACACAGGACCTATATAGCGCTAATAATACAATTCCTGTGGTCTGTTTTCAACAGCGATTGTCTTCTTGGAGACACAGGACCTACCGCTCTTCATAAAACAAGGTCGATTAAGATGAAGTAAAGAGGAAATAAGATATACTTTTGTATAGTTTTCCTCACATTGAGACCTATCTGGATGTATTCCAAACTTTTTAGCTGTCCTTCCCATATGCTACACGTTGTACAAGTTATAGTAACAAACACAAGCATGACGTTACATTAAAAAAAAAGATGTCTAATGTCTCCCGCTTAATTCTCCCCACAGATGTTCCAGTTAGCAACCCACCCAGGCGGTAAGAGACTCTCTGCTTTCTATCTGCATTCCATCTTCAGGGGTTGTGTGGTTTGGCCTCATAGGAGGAAACATCTGTCTTCATTAAGTTATCAATATACTGTATTAGCATGACCCAAAATCAGAAACATCTCTTTTTTCATAGAGAAGGGGCGTGTCAAAGTAGAAAGATAGGTTATAGCAGTTTGCAGTGTAAAAAGTTGTATATGAGTTAGGGGGTTCACTAGAATGTACATTAGAAACATGTTATCAACCTTTTAATTTGGGGTCCCCTGTCTTGGTGGGGGCCACTGGTCCTGGTTAGGTCCCAGCATGATGGTGTGCTAGGAAGTGTGCTGGGAAACCCATGCTGATAGGAGAGCCAGGGCCTGTCGTTCCTGTGGGCTTTCCTGTGCTGAAAAGCGGGTTGTATGTGAGTGACTGTGATAGTGTGTATCTCTCAGTGTGTCTGTGTGTGTGTGTGTGTATGTTTGAACAGGGTTGGATTGTGAGAGAAGGGACTGTGGTTTCTGAGATTTCTCCTCTGGAAGATTTCTGCTGAGTAGACTGTTTCACTGCGGGTCAATATTCTCCCTTTCCTAGTGGAGCTATCAATAGCTTTTTCCTCCAACAAGGTGGAAGGTGTGTGTCAGCACGTTTGCTCTGTGTGTCTGTTTCAGCTCAGATTCAGATATTTTTGCATCGCAAAGAATACTTTGTAGTAGAAACATTGTTGTAGAACATGCATAACATGTCTACAGGTCTATTCAAGTCAGGAAAGCAGAGGTATTGTGTGTGTGTGCGCATGTCTAGGTGCATCTGTTGATTCTAGGACCTTTGACAGATAGCTTTCATTAAGTGAGACCCTTAAGATTGAAAAGTCCTGGACAACGGTCACCATGACAACTTGACACTTGACATTTATATGGCTCTGCTTTATGTTCAGTTGAGCTGTAGCCTTAGACTAGAGGGGCTCACATTTAACACTCCACTGAAGCAACCCCACTTTACAACACTCCTTTTCCTTTTTTCTTTATCTTCATTCCACCTTTCCTTGCTGTCTGCTCTGCACAGTATTCTGCTTAGTGGTAGATCTGCAAGCTGGGTTTGCAACCTGTTCAAGTAAACAATGTTACAAAAGACACCGATGCCGTATACAGACCTGTGTACACTGTCAGGGCGCAGACGCAAGATGCATTTGCTATAGCAGGTGGTGTGTTGTTTGATTAGACTCGTTATAGTAACTGTAGTTACAATGAAGGTCTAGCTAGCCCATCATCAGCATGGTCAGCACTATTTCCATAGAGACGGGAGGAAAGCCAAGTAAACATGGCTCCCTGGTTGACTGTGTTCTGTAGTTAGAGGGCGTTGAAACACATCTAAGGCCTTGCATTCAGGCTGCTCACACTGTGCCTCCGTCTGTTCTATTTGCATTGAAATACGTTTGCCATTTCTTCTGCTATAGACCTATGACTCACAGGGGCTTGTATAGACAAGTGAAGGGCGTAGGCCTACAAAGATGAACCATACAATATATACTTTTCCAGTCTTTTACACATTGAAATAGTTTGTGTTCTCAAAAAACGTCTGGTTAAATACCCATTTGAAACCACAGTAATGAGACATGCGTTCTGTATGAATTTTTTCATTTCATATGCTGTGTTATTAATATGTCTGAGGCACATTCTACCCCAGCATAGTTTTTCTTATAATTTATTTGAGAAAGTTCTTATTCATAGAAAACTGCTTGAGTAGACATTACTCTGTAAAAACTCTTAGCTGTAATATGTTGGGTTATCTTTGCCAGCCCCGTGAGCTGCTTCCTGACTGAGTCTGGTGTCTTTGGGGAGGCAGTGCAATGTGAACAGTTGAAACGTTTATTAGCGGACATTACTAGGAACTGGGTTTGAAGTTTCAACATTGCTCAAACAAGCTTTAGCTAACGCCTTTTTGTTGTCTTGCCAAAGAAGGTAATGCAATAATATATACAGAAAGTCTGGCCAACAGGTTGCTTGCAAGCTATATTTGGCTTCAAAATATTTCCTACACAACTAAACTGTGTAATTCTGTAAACATTGAGGACTGTCAGGCATGCCTGGAACAGGGGAGAGGTACAATATCTTGCTGACTGATTGACATACTGGCTGTTGGCAAAGCCGAGAGGGATGGTGGGAGGGATGCATTTAATGAGATTGGTTTCTCCTCCATCCCAGATCTAGCTGTATAATCAAGCATGTGGGAGAATTGCTGTAACTCTCACTGGTAGCTTGAAAACATAAGAAAGTGGTAGCTCTTTACAGAATACCTACAAGATCAGTATTAGGAGATGTCTCAAAGGCAATATTCCAGGGCCAGTCATTATTATGGTTAGGCTTTAGGAATGTCAGGTGATCAATGGCTATCGTTTAGGGGGATCTTTCATAGCTCACAGTTAATATATCAAGCAGGAGGTAAGGTCACATTATCATATTCATGGTCTCACATGAGTTTACCTGGATCAGATGACTCTCTCCATCCCTCACAACAGCAGTCAGCAGAATCATCACACCACAGTGAATAGGACTGACCAACCTAGCAGAAATGAGCTGCACAAGGAACATATAGCTGTGGCAGGTTTAAGGAAGTGTTACACCTCGTTCACATCAACAGCGTCATTGCGTTTTGGTACACCAGAAGTTAATTAATTTCCAATGGAACTCTGTAATTAACTTGTAGCATTGCGTTGCAGAAGCAGTTGCAGTGTGTTGTGTGGTGCATACGTTGGATTTATCGAACATATGTATCAAATGCATAGACGGCTTGACAAAAACGGTAACTTTTGCTGCACACATTTCCAGATTATGCTGCTCACCATTTTGTGCAATGACACTGTCTGTGTGATCAAGGCGTTAGCATGCTGGGACAGCAGTGCTTCATACTCTTTGCCCCGCCTACTTCACCTTTCCTCCTCGACCTCCTCCTCCTCCACACTGCAATTCACTTGTAATGAGCCACACAGCACCCAGCCTAGAGTAGTCATAACTGCTTTCAATACTCTGCCTGGTATGTTCCAGGGTCTCTGGCCCGGTCGAGCTGGTTGAGCCCATCGCTGCAGCACCTTCAGTGGGAGAGCAGCCCCGGGAGGAGTCCCAGGAAAGGTCTGGTCCTGGAGACATGTTACCAGTGGAGAACCAAACTGACTCGGAGGACCATAGCGTGGAGACTGAGAAGAAGAGCTCCAGCTTGAGAGAACACTCTGAAGGTACAGAACTACATAGATATAGATACATGAAACATGATATAGACAGAAGAGAGCAAGCTTACACCAATTACAGTATAGGCTTTCATAACTTCCATTGTTTTACAGTAATAAAATAAACTGTATTGGTTTGTAATCGTTGCGTGGAACTTCCAAAGGGCAACGGCCAGCACACACTCTCTCCCTCCCATGATTTGATTTCAACATGGACATGACAGGAATTCAATTCATTCAGGATGAGGATCAATAGTAGACTATTGGTCTATTTCCACCAAGGGAAATTGCTCTTGCTGACATTAGGCTATTTGAAGGTGGTCCACTAAGGACTCTGTAAGGAGCCTGACTAAGCCAGGCTCTGCTCAACTTTATTTCACCTTTCTCTTTAGTTGTCTTCACATACTCCCTGTTCTTGTTGATATTGAAAAATGTATGCCTTAGTTTATAATAGTAATCTATTTTAAGTGTGGTGTAAACATTTTCAGCATCATGCATGGATACTGTAGAAATCTGATTTAACAATCTGTACCTCAGTTTTGTGATCAGTTCCTCTGTCCAGTGTCTGTGTCCTTTTTCCCATCTTAATCTTTTATTTTTATTGGACAGTCTGAGATATGGCTTTTTCTTTGCAACTCTGTCTAGAAGGCCAGTATCCTGGAATCGCCTCTTCACTGTTGATGTTGAGGCTGGTGTTTTGCGCATACTATTTAATGAAGATACCAGTTGAGGACGTGTGAGGCGTCTGTTTCTCAAACTAGACACTGTCTTTGTCCTCTTGCTCAGTTGTGCACGTGGGCCTCAAACTCCTTTTCCTATTCTGGTTAGAGCCAGTTTGCACTTTTCTGTGAAGGGAGTAGTACACAGTGATGTACAAGATCTTCAGTTTCTTGGCAATTTCTCGCATTGAATAGCCTTAATTTCTCAGAACAAGGATAGACCGACGAATTTCAGAAGAAAGGTCTTTGATCTGGCCATTTTGAGCCTGTAATCAAACCCACAAATGCTGATGAGCCAGATACTCAACTAGTCTAAAGAAGGCCTGTTTTATTTCTTCTTTAATCAGAACAACAGTGTTCAGCTGAGCTAACATAATTGCAAAATTGTTTTCTAATGATCAATTAGTCTTTTTGAAATCATAAACTTGGATTAGTGCCATTGGAACATAGGAGTGATGGTTGCTGATAATGTGTCTTTGTATGCCTATGTAGATATTTCATAAAAAATCTTCTGTTTCCATCTACAATAGTCATTTACAACATTAACAATGTCTACACTGTATTTCTGATCAATTTGATGTTATTTTAATGGACAAGAAATGTGCTTTTTTTAAAAACAAGGACATTTCTATGTGACCTCAAACTTTTGAACGGTAGTGTATGTAGGGTCGAAGTAACTATGCAACAGGATAGATAATAGACAGTAGTAGCAGCTTATTTGGTGAGTGTGAAAGTGTGTGTGTGTGTGTGAGTGTACAGTTGAAGTCGGAAGTTTACATACACCTTAGCCAAATACATTTAAACTCAGTTTTTCACAAATCCTGACATTTAATCCTAGTAAAAATTCCCCGTCTTAGGTCAGTTAGGATCACCACTTTATTTTAAGAATGTGAAATGTCCGAATAATAGTAGAGAGAATTATTTATTTCAGCTTTTATTTCTATCATCACATTCCCAGTGGGTCAGAAGTTTACATCCACTCAATTAGTATTTGGTAGCATTGCCTTTAAATTGTTTAACTTGGGTCAAACTTTTCAGGTAGCCTTCCACAAGCTTCCCACAATAAGTTGGGTGAATTTTGGCCCATTCCTCCTGACAGAGCTGGTGTAACTGAGTCAGGTTTGTAGGCCTCCTTGCTCACACACACCTTTTCAGTTCTGCCCACAAATGTTTTATAGGATTGAGGTCAGGGCTTTGTGATGGCCACTCCAGTACCTTGACTTTGTTGTCCTTAAGACATTTTGCCTCAACTTTGGAAGTATGCTTGGGGTCATTGTCCGTTTGGAATACCCATTTGTGATGAAGCTTTAACTTTCTGACTGATGTCTTGAGATGTTGCTTCAATAAATCCACGTAATTTTCCTTCCTCACGATGCCATCTATTTTGTGAAGTGCACCAGTCCCTCCTGCAGTAGAGCACCCCCACAACATGATGCTGCCACCCTCGTGCTTCACGGTTGGGATGGTGTTCTTCGGCATGCAAGCCTCCCCCTTTTTCCTCCAACTATAACAATGGTCATTTTGGCCAAACAGTTCTATTTTAGTTTCATCAGTCCAGAGGACATTTCTCCAAAATTTGATTCTGATTTCTTTTGATTTTCCCATGATGTCAAGCAAAGAGGCACTGAGTTTGAAGGTAGGCCTTGAAATACATCCACAGGTACACTTCCAATTGACTGAAATTATGTCAATTAGCCTACCAGAAGCTTCTAAAGCCATGACATAATTTTCTGGAATTTTCCAAGCTGTTTAAAGGCACAGTCAACTTCTGACCCACTGGAATTGTGATACAGTGAATTATAAGTGAAATAATCTGTCTGTAAACAATTGTTGGAAAAATTACTTGTGTCATGCACAAAGTAGATGTCCTAACCGACTTGCCAAAACTATAGTTTGTTAACAAGAAATTTGTGGAGTGGTTGAAAAAATAGTTTAATGACTCCAACCTAAGTGTATGTAAACTTCCGACTTCAACTGTATGTGTGGCGTCAGAATCAAATCAAATTGTATTTGTCACATCTGCCGAATACAAGAGGTTTAGACCTTACAGTGAAATGCTTACTTTACAAGCAGTTTGCATGGGGGCTCGTGTTATGTGTGTGTGTGTTGTGGTATCAGTCAGTGCAAGTATGTGTGAGTGTGGGGAAGCATCCAGTGTGTTTACACTGTTATTGCAAAAAAGGGTCAATGAGATAGTCCGGGTAGTCATTTAATTAACTATTTAGCAGTCTTGTTAAACAGTCTTATGGTTTGGGGTTAGAAGCTGTTCAGGTTCCTGTTGGTTTCAGACTTGGTGCACTGGTACCACTTGCCATATGTTAGCTGAGAGAACAGTCTATGGCTTGGGTGGCTGGAGTCTTTGACAATTTTTTGGGCCTTCCTCTGACACCGCCTGGTATAGAGGTCTTGGGTGGCAGGGAGCTCGGCCCCAGTGATGTACTGGGCTGCACTCACCGCCCTCTGTAGCACCTTGTTGTCGGGTGCCTTGCAGTTGCCGTACTAAGCGGTGATGCAGCCAGCAAAGATGCTCTCAATGGTGCAGCTGTAGAACCTAAAAAGGTGATTTTGTGTCCACTCT
Organism: Oncorhynchus tshawytscha; assembly: GCF_018296145.1. Classification (NCBI taxonomy): domain Eukaryota; kingdom Metazoa; phylum Chordata; class Actinopteri; order Salmoniformes; family Salmonidae; genus Oncorhynchus; species Oncorhynchus tshawytscha. Next base: position 28,010,832 of record NC_056430.1, on the reverse strand, counting down.
ATAACTGTATGGGTGTGTGTGGACTTACATTCCTGTAGATTGATACAAATCTATTTGACACATTTGATAACACTGTTGCCATTTAGTCATACTACAGTATGGATGTTCTGTGTTACTATCAGTACTGGATTACTACAGTGTAATAGTAAGTTTGTAACCCATTCAAAGATTCTGGTACCTGGGCTCTGTCATTGAGTTCAATACCAGCTTTACATTTTCTTCTGGTCCTAACATTATGACCAGTTTGGGTCCTAATCCCAGGACTACCGTCAAGAAATGCCATACTGTGCTAAAAAGGTTTTCACCAAACCAAGGTGAAACTTGCCTGAGTTCTGCTGTGTTGCCTTCTGGGATTGTTGGGGAAAATTAACTCAGCCTGAGTGTATTTCTTCAAGCTTTACACCCATGCTGTTTGAAATAATGAGCACTGTTCAGAAGACTGAGTCAGTTACTTTGCAGATCTGCAGATAGTCAGGCTGATAGCCAAGATTCAGTTATTCCCCTTCTTTCGGTACACATTCTTCACAGAGAGAGGATGTGTGCGTGTCTGTGTGTGTGCACGATTGCGTATATAATTCCTATTGTAGTAGAAGAACACTGTCTGTTTTGTCTCTCTCTTGGATTGTGTCCAAGGTTATTTAGAATCTTATATAGAGCTGTGGCGGCTAATCCATGTCAGAATACACATCTCTCATCAGATTAATTGAATCCAGTGATTGTTGATGTTTGAGGTTTATAAGGAACCGTTCCAGACAAATCACAATTTAAAAACGAATCAATAAAGCCCCTAAGCTAAATTAGGCTGAAACACTCCCAAAGCAATTAATTACAAATCCTGCAGACCGTGGAGATAGATAGGGTCGATACATTACAAACAAGGTGGATATAATCATGTTGCCACAATTACATAGCACAACCCCACACTTACCACAAATAACAACAACACACAGGGCCTCCCTGCTAAGTCCCTGCTAATATAATCAATGAACTGTTGATGTTTTCAAGACTATGATATACGGTGGCAAGAAAAGGTATGTGAACCCTTTGGAATTACCTGGATTTCTGCATAAATTGGTCATCAAATTTGATCTTATCTTCATCTAAGTCACAACAATAGACACACATAGTGTGCTTAAGCTAATAACACACAAATTATCGTATTTTTCTTGTCTTATATTGAATACTTAATTTAAACATTCACAGTGTTGGTTGGAAAAGATTGTGAACCCCTAGGCTATTGACTTCTCCAAAAGCTAATTGGAGTCAGGAGTCAGCTAACCTGGAGTCCAAACAATGAGACGGGATTGGAGATGTTGGTTAGAGCTGCCCTGCCCTATAAAAACACTCACAAAATTTGAGTTTGCTATTCACAAGAAGCATTGCCTGATGTGAACCATGCCTTGAACAAAAGAGATCTTAGAAGACCTAAGATTAAGAATGATTGTCTTACATAAAGCTGGAAAGGGTTATAAAACTATTTCTAAAAGCCTTGATATTCATCAGTCCAAATTGTCTATAAATTGAGAAAGTTCAGCACTGTTGCTACTTTCCCTAGGAGTGGCCGTTCTTGCAAAGATGACTGCATGAGCACAGCGCATAATGCTCAATGAGGTTAAGAAGAATCCTAGAGTGTCAGCTAAAGACTTACAGAAATCTCTGGAACATGCTAACATCTCTGTTGACGAGTCTACGATACGTAAAACACTAAACAAGGATGGTGTTCATGGGAAGACGCCACTGCTGTCCAAAAAAACCATTGCTGCACGTCTGACGTTTGCAAAAATTCACCTGGATGTTCCACAGCACTGCTGGCAAAATATTCTGTGGACAGATGAAACTACAGACAGACAGTTTTCCTTGTTTGGAAGGAAAACACAACACTATGTGTGGAGGAAAAAAGGCACAGCACACCAACATCATCCCAACTGTAAAGTATGGTGGAGGGAGCATCATGGTTTCGGGCTGCTTTGCTGCCTCAGGGCCTGGACAGCTTGCTATTATCGATGGAAAAACATATTCCCAAGTTTATCAAGACATTTTTCAGGAGAATGTAAGGCTATCTGTCCACCTATTGAAGCTCAACAGAAGTTGGGTGATGCAACAGGACAACAACCCAAAACACAGAAGTAAATCAACAACAGAATGGCTTCAACAGAAGAAAATACACCTTCTGGAGTGGCCCAGTCCGCGTCGTGACCTCAACCTGATTGAAATGCTGTGGCATGACCTCAAGTGAGCGGTTCACACCAGACATCCCAAGAATATTGCTGAACTGAAACAGTTTTGTAAAAATGAATGGTCCAAAATTCCTCCTGACCGTTGTGCTGGTCTGATCCGCAACTACAGAAAACATTTGTTTGTTGCTGCCAGAGGGTCAACCAGTTATTAAATCCAAGGGTTCACATACTTTTCCCACCCTGCACTGTGAATGTTTACACGGTGTGTTCAATAAACACATGAAAACATATAATTGTTTTTGTGTTATTAGTTTAAGCAGACTGTGTTTGTCTATTGTTGTGACCTAGATGAAGATCAGATCAACTTTTATGACCAATTCATGTAGAAATCCAGATTTTTCCAAAGGCTTCACATACTTTTTCTTGCCACTGTACATCTAACTGATGTAAATGACACTGACAATTACAACATAGAAGTTACAGAACCTTGGGGTATAATGCTTGTGGTTTTGCTCTTGAAGTTTGGTTGCCATGCAAAATAATCACTGACAAACCCTCCTCCTGGCTCTGTGGCTTGGGCTTGTGACTGGTCCTTACTGTCTTCCCCAATAGGTGAGGGGGTGGATGATGATGAGGCCGATGCAGCACTACAGACAGGGAGCCCGGAGGTGATCTATGATGACGTGCCCTGTGAGGGACCACTCTCCCCTGACGAAGGTGAGTTCTGGGGCAGGGGCTCGGGCCACTGACTGCTTTTATTGGATGTCTCCCCTGTCTGATACTGCACCATCAGTCTTTGGACCAATGCACATCAGACCTGGGTTCAAATGCCATTTGGTTCCTCTTAAATACTGAGCTGTGCTTGATTGAGCTTGAGGATCTGCTGTCTGACAATGCACTGTCAGTCCTTGGATCACTGTACAGTCTTTGTGCTTTGTTGATGTCAGTATATCTATGTATGTGTGTGTGTATGTGTGTGTGTGTCTGTCAGGGGACATGCTCTACGAGGATGTGCACAGAGAAGAAATGCCCCAGGGTGCAGGCAATGGTTGGAGCTCCAGTGAGTTTGAAAGTTACGACGAGCAGTCTGATACCGAGAGCAAGCTACCAACCCGCAGCAAGGTAGGAGAGATGGCGTTCTGTTGTGTCTGTCTGTGTGTGTGTCTGTGTGTCTGTCTGTCTGTCTGTGTGTGTGTCTGGATTTTTGTGTTTGTGTTCAATGCATAAGACATGACTCAAAGAGAATATTTCACCCAATGCTACTGCTCTCCCACCAAACTTATTTTATTCATGTGAGAAACTGTTGGGGAAAATACAAAGAACATGAAACATGTATCAGCCCTGTCTGGGTGGGTTAATATTCTCGCTTTGTGGCCTGAGAATAAACAAGCTTCCTTCTCACTTGAAAGGCATCAAAGTCATGACACTGTCCAGAAGCTGTATGTTATAACCATACTGTAGGTGACTGTAGGCTCTCTCTCCGCCACATGGGGGCAGTATATACTCATTGAAGTTGTGCGCTATTCTGGTCAGATTTGGTCCAGTCTCATCCCTGTGTATATACCGTGTATGCCGAGTACACTATGGGGAAGTTTTGACAAAACATATTTGACTAAGCTGGTGCTATTGATACGTAGATTGAGAAAACATTCTATGAAATGATATCCATATACAGAGGGGAGCGATGACCTGCTTGTTATGAACACTTGCTTGTTACGTTTGGGCAGAAACGATGGTGGCTTTACTGAAATGAATATCACAGCAGGAGGTAGTCTATGAACATCCCCTCCTCCCTCTTCATGTCTGCCTCAACCTCCCCCCTGCACTCACTTCCTTCACCAAGATCATTGCTATTAGTCCAGGCTGACATTACCCTTTGACCCAGCGCAGTGCTCTAAGCTTCCACTCTCCACCCTTGTGATTAATCCAGGCGTTGCCTTGCTTGTTTTGTCTTGATCCCTTTTCCCTCAATATTCCGCTGTCTCATCTCCCTTCCTTCATCCCTGTGTCCTGCTGTGTGGTTTAACACAACCTGCCCTGACCTGATTCGCACCACACTGCCCAACACCTGTGGCGTTCCCGTACTGTAGCAGTACTCCCCTGACGTGCGTCGGCTGAGGGAGCGTTGTGCCAGGACCAAACGTGAAATAGCCATGAGGCTAGGTGGGAAAAACAACTATGACACCAAGGTATATAACTGGCAGTAAGAAAACACAACATGACATCAATTTAGAACTCAAACTTACAGCACCCAGAAGGCTATGCAATGATTACAATATTACCAAAGCCAAAATATGCCTGCTGTAGTATGAAGTGCATTATAATGATTCACTTTCTTTACCATCCTGTCCTTGCTAATGTTTCTCTGCTTTCCTCCAAACAGTCGTTCTCATGAGAGATTTGTCTCTCTCCTTCTAGTTTAGTATGAGGACAAGTTTTAGGGATACATGAATGAGTAAAACACATTTGCATCCATAAACACATTGCCAGTTTCTCCAAGTTGATAACCTAGTTTCCTGAAGTGGCATCATTTAAAAATACCACCACCATGGGTATATTCTGGGTCTGTGTGCATCACTGCCAGGCCTCAGTGATGCTCAGGGTGGGGTTTGTGGTTAGCAGAATCTATGATCTCCTCATAGACTTCCTGATTAGTGACTAGATCAGACAGTTACAGACCAACTGAGAGGCGCATATGGCAGTATTCATGGCTTGATGCATCCAGTGTCCCATCTCTCTCTATCTCTCCTTGTGGATTACTCTGCAGTGTTCCCTGGCTCTGTCCTCTCTCTCCTTGTGGACTAACTGTTTTGGCCTCTTTGTCCTTTTGAACCAGGTTCATCAGCTAATGAAGGCCGCTAGAAGTGGGACCAAGGATGGATTGGACAAGACCAAAATAGCCTTCATGCGGAGAGTCTCCTTCCTGCACAAGAAGGACCACTCAGGTAATCTGGGAAAAAGTTCTTCAAAATGACTTTTTGCCAAATGACTGTCTCAGATGAAAGTATCCCTTTTATGGAGATATGTGTAAATTTGTTGTGAAATGAGAGTTTCTGTGGAAGACAGGAGTTCACATACATTTCATCTGCCGCTTTGAATTAAGCTGCTGTGGAGAACTTGTGTGACGCTAGCCGAGCCAAAAGTAATGTTCGAGGCAGATAGAGAAGAAAGCCTCCCATTTCCTTTCCAATCCCAGCTTTAAAAGAGAAAAGACTTGTGGAAAATGATCTAAACGATGTAAGATATTTCAAATGACACAGCTGGGATAAGTTGAGCGGCTCGCGCCGATTAAAGACAGACTCTGTGGCGAACGGAAGGGTTTGATGTGTGGGAGAGGAACGGGCAGAAAATCTCACATGACAGAGGTTGTACCCCAGGAAGCCTCGGTACACAATGGAACCAGATTACCATCCGTTAATGGAGTGTCGAGCAGCTCCAGAAAGCACAGATAACAGAGCCACAAATCAAATCATTTTTCAAACAATCAAAAAGAGGTAAAGAGGTCAGTGGTTCTATTTGTAGCTGTTGATCAGGGGGAATCTGGGCAGCATTATATATTTCCGATACTGACACACGATTATCGTTCCAAAGTCATTAATTGGAGTGGTGTTGGCTGGCGAAAATCAGTTTTAGTATCTATGTCTATATGGTTGCAGGGAAGTTTGGATTTTGTTGAATGCCTTTGTATTCATGCTGTTCCTTTGCAATATCTTTTTCCCTCCTAAGTCTTTCATGCAGAGTGCAAATCTCTTTATATTTGAGAGATAATAAAGTTGGAGTGCATCTGGGATTGTGGCTCCAGTTAAGATGTGAAAGCTGTAAATGTGCCTCAGTGTGCGTGTGTGTGTTCCCCTGTGCAGAGGATGTGGAGGATGATGCAGGGTACCTGGATGTGGCTGTGTCGGAGGTGAAACAGCCTCCTGCACAGCTGAGCCCCATGCCTGAGGGGCTGAGCAGCCAGCAGGTGTGTATGTGTGTATACAGATGTTTGCATGTGTGTGTGTGTGTGTCAGAGTATTCTGTGAACATCTAAATTCATGTGATATGCAGGCAATGATGCAAACAATTTTTTTTATATTGGCAACACTGACTCGGTAGTATGATTGGGAGAAATATGTCTGCTACAGTTAAGTACAGGGCTACTCATTCCAAGGGAAACCTCAGGGTAAATCCGGGCCTCATGAAAAGAAGGCTGCCCAACCCAAACTCTCTTACCCGATTACAATCACACGCCCAGGCATGACTACAGTAGCCTAGTACTATCAAACAACCTGTCACACACTCCCATCATGCCGTTTTCTTTGTGTGACCGTTGACCTCTCACTTGTATGTTTCCCTGCCTGGCCTCCTCTCTCAGGTGGTCAGACGCCACATCCTGGGTTCCATCATTCAGAGTGAGCGCAGTTATCTTGAGTCCCTCAGGAGAATCCTTCAGGTGAGTGCTTTACTCCCTACCATCCCTTCTCCGCCCTATGCTTACTCTGACAGATGTAATACTTTCATCTTTTCAGCATTTAAGAATGCGTCTGAAAAGGAAACTGGAGATGAGTATGAAATTACCAGGCTTGCTCCGCATAAATAATCGTGATAGAACAGATTCCTCTCACATCTTTGGTGCCCCGCTGATGCTAAGAGAGAGATTCTCTCTGTCAGGTGTTCACAGAATCACAGAATGGGATTCTCTCTTCTATTTTTCTGTGGTGGAGAGAGAAGCATTCGTTATCTCCCCTCAGAGATGAAGAGACACACCAGCTGAAATGGAAACAGGCGTGATCAGTGGGAGGGTTATGTTTTCTGTTAAGATACAACGCTGTACTACCTTTGTTTTGTCATGAGATGATTGTGTTTGATAATTGCGAATGTTAATCCTTTTTTTGTGATTTTGCTTTCCATTCAACAAGGCCAGCTCACTGCTAGAGGAAACATAAAAGAAAAAAGCCATTACATTAAGAACTGCGACTTCAGTCGTATAAAATCAGAAATTGCCTGTGTTATGCCCCCTGTCCATATTCCACTTGTCGATAATTAATTTGCTGTGGAGGATTTATGGTTGGGCAGGGGAAGCTTGTAAAACAACAATAGCAGCACTAGTCTATCATCTATTGTTGTTTCCAAACATTGACTTTCATTGCTGATTTTCTGCTTACTGCATCTGGCAGTTTCTGATTTCACAGATTACATTTGCCATATTTAAATGACTCACTTTAAAAGACATTGCAGTAATGTGCACATGTTTTACACAGTCGACTAGTTTTGATACTGTACAGCATCTTAACTAATTGCAGTTGCTTATAGGAGTGTTACTAACTGACGATTGCATCAATGTGCCTTCCAGTAAGGGTCCAAGCCCTGTTGGATGCTGCTGTTGTATCTGTTGAGAGATGTTGCTATTGATGTGTGGCTTTTTTATGATCAGGGCCTACCTGTGTATTTTATATCGTTCTCTACCGTAAAGCACACCTAATCCAAGTTAACTTGGGTGTACTGTTTCCCCAGGAGTACCAGAGGCCCTTGCTAGAGGCGGACCCACGCATCCTGAGCCCACGGAAGATCCGGCCCATATTTCACCGTCTACGGGAGATCACTCAGTGTCACTCCATGTTCCAGATCGCACTGGCATCACGTGTGGCTGAGTGGGACAGCAGTGAGAAGATTGGGGACCTATTTGTGGCCTCGGTTAGTGAGAGTGAGAGAGTGAGAGTGAGAGAGAGATATTTTATTTGTCCAACTAAAAGTAGTCAGTTTTCCCATCAGAAGACAATTTCCACACACAGTTATAATGAGCTGCACTTAAAATTGAGAAAACAACACTAACCTCAAACATGGAGATAATTACATTTTAGATGAATATCTCTTTTGCAGCAAATAATCTCAGAATATGTGTGCTTATTGCATTGGCACTGGTCCATTGGACTAATCTATGAGTGTGCTGCTGTGACCCTCTGCAATGTGCTCATCCATAAGGCTTGCTCATTATTTGCCTATCAAAGACACCATTCCGACCCATCTGCCTTCCTACTGGCCCTGTTTATTGTGATGTTTCATTAATATCCTGACACCAGCCAAATGAGCCTGTTGTGGGAGAGTGAGAGGTGATTTCTCTTTTTCACCTGAGTGTGGATTTGTAACCCAGATGTTAATGATTTATGCTATAGGTCTCACACTTGTATCTGTGTGTTGTTTTTGCCTGGCTTGAAGAGCAGGTGAAGTAAAGGGTTAATTTCTATGTGAGACTGGGTAATTTTCCAGCTACTGCTCCTCCAGCTACTGCTGCTGTCAGCAGCCCGCTTAGTGTTTAATCAAAGGAGAGCGAAGGACTGTGCTGTCACAGCCGCGTCTCAACATCCCCACCTCACCCCCTCTAAAGGATTATGAAGGTTGTTAACAGATTGGGGTGTTAAATACCACATTTAAATGGCAATTTCCTACCCTCCGCAACATTGAAATTATCTGTAGATTTCCAGTATTAGGATTACTAGATGAGCTGTTGAATTTCTAGGAACTTCAAAGATCTGTCAGAAGAAAAATATTGTCAGACATTTTCACAGATCAAATAACCAAACATGACTTGTCCCTGAAATCATTTGTTTCATGAAAAAGCCACCAGATTCCTGATCTGATATCCAAAGGTTTTGTGTTTCCCATAATCCCACCTTTCTGGGTTTCCACAGTTTTCCAAGTCCATGGTGCTAGATGTTTACAGCGACTATGTCAATAACTTCACCAATGCCATGGCCCTCATAAAAAAGGCATGCATGTCCAAACCAGCTTTCCTGGAATTCTTAAAGGTGAGTTACAAAGTAGACTTGTCTATGTGCTTTTTTTTCTCTCTAATTCATTCTATTTTTCTTTAAAGACTCTCTAACCAACAGTAACAGCTACTATTTAATTAGGCTCTTATATTCTACTATATTCTACTAGTGTCTTGATACTTGGTTAAAAATGTAGTTGCTTTATTGTTTCTCTTTCAACAACTCGAAATCCTTTGTTTTATATATATATATATATATATATATATATATATATATATATATATATATATATATATATATATATATATATACACATATAAAAACAAAAAACGATATATAGTGGGGCAAAAAAGTATTCAGTCAGCCACCAATTGTGCAAGTTCTCCCACTTAAAAAGATGAGAGAGGCCTGTAATTTTCATCATAGGTACACTTCAACTATGACAGACAAAATGGTGTCATTTGACAGTTCTTTGGTCTTGGCCATAGTGGAGTTTGGAGTGTGACTGTTTGAGGTTGTGGACAGGTGTCTTTTATACTGATAACAAGTTCAAACAGGTGCCATTATTACAGGTAACGAGTGGAGGACAGAGGAGCCTCTTAAAGAAGAAGTTACAGGTCTGTGAGAGCCAGAAATCTTGCTTGTTTGTAGGTGACCAAATACTTATTTTCCACCATAATTTGCAAATAAATTCATTAAAAATCCTACAATGTGATTTTCTGGATTTTTTTTCTCATTTTGTCTGTCATAGTTGAAGTGTACCTATGATGAAAATTACAGGCCTCTCTCATCTTTTTAAGTGGGAGAACTTGCACAATTGGTAGCTGACTAAATACTTTTTTGCCCCACTGTATATATATTTCCCTCATTAAAATGCAAATCAATTTATAACATTTTTGACATGCGTTTTTCAGGATTTGTTTGTTGTTATTCTGACTCTCACTGTTCAAATAAACCTACCATTAAAATTATAGACTGATCATTTCTTTGTCAGTGGGCAAATGTACAAAGTCAGCAGGGGATCAAATACTTTTTTCCCTCACTGTATATATATATATATAAAAACAACACGATGTATATATAAAAACAACATTAGCAATTAGCAACTCTTACATACTGTACAGTGCACCTTCTCAAACCTGAAGTTTCTCACAGTAAACTGTATTTAATGATGAACCTGTTCGGATGATGTCAGTGTAGCACAATGTGGCTGTTATTATCAGCAGTTTTCTATTCATACACAGCTGTAGGACTTCACTCCCTGTGTTATGACCTACACCCACACCCATATACTGTACACTGACCATCTCCATTTACTCATTCTCTACTGACCCGCACAGACACCTTCCTAACCTAAACCCACTCCTACTCCCACACTCCTAAACTCTATATATCTTGTTCCTCTGAATAAGCACTAAAGGTGTCTTTCTCTTAGTGTATGGATTATCTTCTGACTGTACTATGCTATGTTGTTTATGTAAACCTACTTGTCCTGTGTCGTGTAGAAGAAGCAGGCGTCCAGTATTGATCGGATCACCCTGTACGGCCTCATGGTGAAGCCCATCCAACGCTTTCCCCAGTTCATCCTATTACTGCAGGTATATGCCTTTACCAGAATCTTCATCACTGCTAACAGTGACTAGATAATGTCATATTAGAAAACGTAAATATAAACAATCTGAGATTTACACCAGACAATGTTTTATTGACCTAATCAAGAGTTCTGCACATGGCATGATACTGTACATTGGGCAGATGAAATCTACTATAGCAACATTTTCTAAATCCAACACCAGCCATGGCTCTACTTAGCTAGGGCTGCCAAGTGCATAACCATATTAGCTTTTCATGCAGTCAACTCCTTTTTCTTCCTTTACTCATCCTCTCTCAAGATTGTGTGTGCAAAGATTTTGATTTGAACTTGCGTACTGGAACAGCAGTACCTCATTTCATCCCTCAGTAGGCATCGATTATCCATGAATTCAAAGATAAGTTCTGAATATGAATTAGGCGTTTTCCTCTTGCCTAAAACTCAAAACTCCGGAGAGGGAGTGTCTGTGTTAAATCATACATTACACAGGGAACTAAATTTAAAGCAGTTAAACCCTTCTGGGACTCACACACAGAATACAAGGACATATTTCTGCAGGTCCACAAGAACACACAGTTTCAGGTAAGCCAGACACACACACACACAGATCTGTGATGAAGCTCAATAAATCCTTGGATTTTTTTCATAAATATGAAAACTTAAACGATGGGCTTTTACATTGCTCTGGGCCTTACACACAGAAACATGTGCACACACACACACACACACACACACACACACACACACACACACACACACACACACACACACACACACACACACACACACACACACACACACACACACACACACACACACACACACACAAAACCAACACCTATTCACTTTATTTAATGTTTGTTTCTGTGTTTGTCTCTTAGGACATGCTGAAGAACACACCTAAGGGTCACGTAGACCGCCTGCCTGTGCAGCTGGCTCTGACTGAACTGGAGATGCTGGCCGAGAAGCTGAATGAACAGAAACGTGTGGCCGACCAAATAGCTGAGACTCAGCAGCTAGCACGCAGTGTCAGCGACCGCTTGCTCTGCAAGGTGACCGAACCACTGCGATACACATGGACACACACTTGCACAAACACAGAAAGCACATGCACGGCATAGCATGCACATGCATGCACACACACTTGCACACACAGACAGACAGACACACACAACGACACACACAGTAATCAACCTGCTCACTATGTGGCTAAACCCCAGAGCCCTTCCTCTACCCCCACTGTGGTATAAGCATGTGCTAAACATCTATGCATTAGGCTATATAGCCATCACTTACATTACCATCCCAGACAGTCTAGGAAAGCATTTTTATTTAGAAAAATCATTGCCCAGAAATGATGCCCATTATCGCCCCTGAACAGCATCCAAACACCACGGCAGGGGCGTTTCTTCTCCATTACCACACTGGAATTACAGTCTAGACACTGCAAATCTGAACAAATGCATTTCTGAATAAGAGGAATTAGGGGGTAAATGAGACATTTAATTGGAAACCGTGAGAGAGTTATCTCTCCCCAGTCTCTCGCCTTCTCCTTTCCCTCTCGTTTCCACCCCCCCTCCTTTCCTGTTGCTGTTCTTTTCTTCCCTCTCCATCTCTTTCTCTTGCTCCCTTTCTCATTCTTCATCTCTCTCATTCTTCATCTCTCTCTCTCTCTCTCTCTCTCTCTCTCTCTCTCTCTCTCTCTCTCTCTCTTCCTTCTTCTCTCTTTTCTTTCTACTGGTCCATGATGGTGAATTTTCCAGAGGCCTGAGATGAGCTGATTCGGCCAATCTCGTCTGCTCCACACATAATTCCATTTATTGCAGTGAGACTGCAGAATTGCAATAGGAAGCAGCTCTCTTCCATAACCGTCCAGAGAAATATTAATTATTTGTCTCTAAGTATCTAAGTCAGTGGAATAGGGGAGATAACTCTGTGAGTGGGAACAGGTTGAGGTTTCCATTTTACTCTATCTCTGACACAAAACAGTCACTCATGCATACACATGGTTGACACTTCTGAGGGGAGCTTCCATAACTTACATCTGTCTGCCTGTTGAGGGTGCTGTAGTTCTGTGATCATAGAAGACAGGCTACTGTTTGACTAATGACTCATTTCCCAAGCCATCTGAACATAAGCCAAGCACTGTTACTGATTCCCCACAGATATAACAATCCATTTTGTGAGATGTGACAGGATGTAGAGCACTGTGTATTGTAATATGGACAAAACACAAATTCATTATTCATAAAATTGTGAGTCTATGGAACAAACATAAACATTAAAGTGGGACACTGTATCGGAGTTGCATATTTGTATTTTAGCATTCGTTCAGTCTTTCGGCTTTACTGATGTTGTAATTACAATTTTTTCAGAAGATTGTTTTAGAATTCATAAAACTGACTTGATTCAGCTGAAAATAAGAAGTTACTGGACCAAGTAATACAACTACTTCCTATTATATTACCCTTTGTCATGCACTTTAGGAAAGTATGCCTTATGTGTTTTCACATACTGTAGTATACAACAACATTTCTGTGAATGTGTGTGTGTGTGAGCGTGTGAATGTGTGTGAGCGTGTGAATGTGTGTGTGTGTGTGTGTGTGTGTGTGTGTGTGTGTGTGTGTGTGTGAGCGTGTGTGTGTGTGTGAGCGTGTGTGTGTGTGTGAGCGTGTGAATCTGTGTGTGTGTGTGTGTGTGTGAATGTGTTCTGTTTGCCCTGACTGCACAACCCTACCTTGATCTGCTACTGATTCCCAATGAGACACTCACTTAACCAGACTTTAGCCTGCCTGCTGTGCTCCTTAGCAATTGAACTGAAACCCTGGGGAATTGGCACTTTGTGATGTGTCTTGAGACATTGTCCTGATTGCTCTGTCCCTTTAGCAACTGAACTCAGACCAGGGGTCACTGGTGCTTTGTGAGACGTTGATTGAGACGGTGTACGGGGAGCGTGGCCAGATCCTGAAGTCTAAGGAGCGCAAAGTCTTCCTCTTCAACGACATACTCATCTGTGCCAACATCAACATCAAGTAAGTGGTGGGTGGTTCCACCTCAAAAAGAACAAGAAAGACGATTTCAACACCCACCATGTCAGATTGTTCTGAAATCCTTTCTGTAGTTAGAAACAGATAAGATAAGCATTCCTGCAACATTATTTAGTTGAAATGTAATTTGATCTCTGAATAATTAAGCTAATTGATTGCACCGAAATTGGTGATTTTTAAATGATAGTATTCATATAATATTAAATAAATATAATACATAACATCCGATTTCGACCCCCAAAAATAGAACAATGAGTTAGACATGAGGATTCCAAAGAAATGCTCAAAAGCCTCTCACAGACCCCCCATTGTCTCTCACAGACCCCCCATTGTCTCTCACAGACAACCTCATTGTAAATGAGAACTTGTTCTCAACTGACCTACCTGGTTAAATAAAGGTGAAATGAAAAAGAAAGAAGAAACCCCACGCCAACAACGAGTATACAGTATCAGTTCTCTATTGTTTGACAAGTAGTATGGAGCTGCAGTTCAGAGTATTGTTTTTTCATCCTATGTAATGCGTTCTCAGTGAATTTAGGGATGCCCCCCCCCTGTTCAGAGAAGTTAGTCATTGAAGTTATTAGGTTTATATCCCATCCTACATTCTGATATGACCAGGTTCAGACCACTAGATGGTGCTGTTCCTGCTATTAGATTATATATAAAAAAGAATCCACCCCACCTCAATGTTAAAGGAATAGTTCACCCAAATTACAAAATTACATATTGGTTTCCAATGCAAGTAAATGGTACCTATATTAGGACTTTCATCAGGGGGGTGAAAACATGACTAAATTCACAGAGAATGCATTACATACTAAAGAAAATATGAACACCCTTTGACTTTGTCCCATATTTTGTTGTGTTACAGCCTGAATTTAAAATGGATTTAAAAAAAATGTGTTTGTGTCACTGACGTATACACAATACCCCATAATGTCAAAATTGAATTATATTATTCAAAATGTGTACAAATGAATTGTAAATGAAAAGCTGAAGTATCTTGAGTCAATAAGTATTCAACCCTTTTGTTATGGCCTAAATAAGTTCAGGAGCACAAATGTGCTTAACAAGTCACATAATAAGCTGCATGGACTCACTCTGTGTGCAATAATAGTGTTTAACATGATTTTTGAATGACAACCTAATCTCTGTACCCCACACATACAATTATCTGTAAGGTTCCTCAGTCGAGCAGTGAATTTCAAACACAGATTCAACCACAAAGACCAGGGAGGTTTTCCAATGCCTCACAAAGAAGGGCGCCTATTGGTAGATGGGTAAAAAAAAAAGCAGACATTGAATATCCCTTTGAGCAAGGTAAAGTTATTAACTACACTTTGGGTGGTGTATCAATACACCCAGTCACTACAAAGATACAGGCGTCCTTCCTAACTCAGTCGCCAGAGAGAAAGGAAACCTCTCAGGGATTTCACCATGAGGCCAATGGTGACTTCAAAACAGTTATGGAGTTTAATGGCTGTGATAGGAGAAAACTGAGGATGGATCCACAACATTGTAGTTACACCACAATACTAACATAAATGACAGAGTAAAAAGAAGAAAGCCTGTACAGAATAAAAAATATTCCAAAACATCCATCCTGTTTGCAGTAAGACACTAAAGTAAAACTGCACAAAATGTGGCAAAGAAATTAACTTTATGTCCTGAATACCAAGTGTTGTGTTTGGGGCAACCACAACACATCAATGAGTACCACACTTCACATTTTCAAGCATGGTGGTGGCAGCATCATGTTATGGGTATGCTTGTCATCGGCAAGGACTAAGGAGTTTTTTTTAGGATAAAAATAAATGGTATAGAGCTAAGCACAGACAAAATCCTAGAGGAAAACATGGTTCAGTCTGTTTTCTAACAGGCACTGTGAGACAAATTCACATTTCAGCAGGACAATAACCTCAACAACGCCAAATATACACTGGAGTTGCTTATGAAGACATTGAATGTTCCTGAGTGGCCTAGTAGCAGTTCTGACCTAAAAATGTCTGTCTAGCAATGATCAACAACCAACTTGATAGAGCTTGAATAATTTTTAAAAGAATAATGTGTAAATATTGTACAATCCAGGTGTGCAAATCTCTGAGAGACTTACCCAGAAAGACTCAGAGTATGTAATCGCTGCCAAAGGTGATGCGAACATGTATTGACTCAGGGATGTGAGGAAATAGGAATACTCAGGAATACTTACAATCTGTAAATGAGATATTTCTGTATTTCATTATGTGGTAATGTGTGTAGATGGGTGAGAAAAAAATCTATTTAATCCATTTTGAATTCATGCTCTGTAAAACAACAAAACGTGGAATAAGTCGAAGGGAATGGATACTTTCTGAAGGCACCATAAGATGAAGAAACAATACTCCGAGCTGTAGCTCCATACTTCTTGTCAAACATAGTTAACTGATCTTGTGTAGTTGTTGTTGGGTTGGGATTGGCGTGGGGGGTCATCGGGTGGCTTCTGGCCATTTCTTTGGAATTCTTCGTCTTACGCATTGTTAGAAAAAATGTGGTCCAAATCGGATGTTATGTTTCTATATTTATTAAATATTATATTAAGCCTAATAATTTAAAATGGCCAATTTCAGTGCAACAAATTAGCTACATTTCTCAGAGATTAAATTATATTTCCACAAAATAATGTTGCAGGATAGCTAATATTATCGGTTTCTAACTACAGAAATGATTTTCAGAACAATCTCAGATAGTGGGTGTCATGGCTTGCTGAAATGACATGGAACAAGTCTGGTGTCTCTGTAGAGTAGAATAAATTCTGCTAAACAGCTCTTCAGTGAAAATACACAAACACCTTCCCGGCGCCACAGCATTAGCACCACGAGGCTCAGCCTACAAGGCTTTGCAGGGATATATTTAGGCAAACTGCATAGCAAAGAGTAATATAGCGTTCTCTAGCACTATCTGGAGTTACCAGAGTTTTATCAGCTTTTAACAAATGGCAGGCAGCTTAACTAGAGCAACAGGAGTCTTAGATTACTGACATAACATATTTCTTGGTCCCTCTCCAATTTATCCTCTATGACAGCACCATTGATCACATCTTCTCAGAGCTGAAGGTAAACAGGAAAGATTTTCCTCTATTTGCAAAGCTCCTGTCTGAGACGTTCATACCTCAAAGCTCTCTTGTTCAGCCTTCAAAGTAATTATCACCCCATGTTTTGTTCAACTTGATTCCCCTGAAGTTGACTTTGCCTGCCCTCTAGAATCTTGACAAACTGATCACAATGTTGATTGTGTGCTTGATTACAGGAATATATGAATATAAAATTAACCCTGCTCACAGCCGGGGGTCCTGCTTCTGCCGTGAACACTGCTGATCAGACAGATTCTAATTCTGCTCTCCAGCTATTTTTGTGATAATTCAAAGAGTGACACCTCGGTTCTCCTCCTGTTGGTGGTTTGGGATTAGTGCTTCTGTTAGGAGGAGAGGAACGCTGGGAAGAGCTTTGATTTAACTTGTATTATTTTCTCCACCACCAGGGGGCCCCCTGATATCAGCAGCCTGGTCCCTGTTGGGCCAAAGTACACAATGAAGTGGAGTGCCCCCCTGCTGCAGGTCCAGGTGGTGGAGGTGGGTCAGGAGGCCTCCCAGGCCAAGGATACCTTGTTCCAGCATGGCGGTGCCAAGCACCCTGGCAGTGCCTGTCCCCCAGGTTGGTAAGCCTCCTGAGTCATCCTTCCATGACCTTTCTATCCCTGTTCATCATCTCCTACATGTAGTCCAGTTAATCTCATCACTTGGTCAGACTCCTAGTCTCAGCCCCATGGTCTGACTCAGCACAGCCCTCTAATCTGTTTCCTACTGTCAACTGTCCAAGTGAATTCTGGTGACACAGGGCTGTCACTCTGATTGAGGATGTGTTTGTGAAAAAAATAGCGATGATGGAAAACATTGCCGCACCCTCCACAGTCTCATTTCACTCTCTGATAGACCACAAACGTATCTGGAGTGGTGTCATCAATCTGCAGAGATGATTCGCTTCCTCTCCAGCTCCAATTAGAGAAGCAGCAGCACTAGATAGAAATCGAATGGAGTCCTTTTACCCCCCCCCCACAGAACTCTGTTGCGCATACAGCTTGGTGGAGAGATCCCTGATAAATGTGCCATGTAAAGGAGAAGATACAATGCCTTATCAGGATGTAATGGAACAGCCTTTTAAATTTGGAGCTCCATGACTTCAATATTAATGGCGACTTTTACAGTAGTGCCTGACCGTGTCACGCTCAACGAAGAGAAACAGTTTAACAAGGAGGCCAAGATTAGGCTTAGATTCTCTGCAGATTAAGCCTTACAACACTGTGAGATCATTTAACGGTAAATTTAAATCTCTCTCTCTCTCGTGTTTGAAAAGCTATGGTTAAATAAAACATTTTGCACTGGCCCAATGCAAGTCATTCCCTTAATCATGCCTTTCCAGGAATTTTCCTCTGTGCATCTGTTGAATTACTTTCCAGCCTGCCAGTCACACAGGCTGGCCCCTCTATTTATAGTTCCCCGCCCCCTGTGATGTAATTCGGCGGGGCGTCCTGCCTAAATCCCACGCTCCCACGGCTTTGTGAGAAATTGACATATTTTTCATCTCTGGCCCTAGTCCCCTCCTTTATTGATGGAGAAGGGATCTCTCAATTCTCCCTCTCTCTCTGTCCCAGTCTCTCTCTCTCTCTCCCTCTCTCTCTCTCTCTGTCTCTCTCTGTCTCTCTGTCTCTGTGTGTGTGTGTGTCGCAGTCTCTCTCAATTCAATGCAATGGGCTTTATTGGCATGGGAAACATGTGTTAACATTGCCAAAGCAAGTCTCTCTCTCTGTGTCCCAGTCTCTCTCTGTGTCCCAGTCTCTCTCTGTGTCCCAGTCTCTATCTCTCTATATTGGGGATTTGGAAGCAGTGGCTGCTGTGAATTTCCTCAGGTTAGTTCCCAGAGCTGGATGCAGCACCAGCTGCACGGATATTCCTGCTGGCAGTTGTTACATGAGGTGGCTGCCCTTGGAAGGATGGGCAGGGGCCCCTGTGGGCTCAGCCCTGCCTTGCTGCTACGTGCCCGGCGGCCACTGTGAATAACCTTGTCTGAGTGTGAAAACCAATCCTGCCACACCAACGGGATTACGCTGGATTACAACTCAGCACATTCACCTCCGGGGCTGAGTCCAACTCCAGGCGTGCGGGGACACAGCGGACCTGTGTGCCAGCGAATCCCAAAGCCTCACAGGTTCAGGGAAGCCATTGTGAACAGAGGCTCACAGCAGGCACACCTCTTTATATTCAGATGTCTGCTATTGATCGTGTCTCACAGATGACAGATGTCTGTGCCCGTCCGTGTCACAGATCCCATTAAATCCCCAAAGGTTACAAAGGCTCTCTTTAAGATAACAATACTTGCCTCTCTCCATTCTCGCTGGCTCTCTCTCTGTCTATTTGTGGATACAACCACACACCTAGCTCCACAAGCCACGAGACTCCCACAAAGGACCATGCTTCAGTAACCTGCCTTTTGACGAAGCTGCATAGCTACTTGATTATGTAGTTGTGGTGACAGCACAGGACAGGACAGCTCCACAGCTACATCTTGCTGCGAATGTAATAACGTCACTCTCCTGGAGCGGTGTGTAGAGATGTGGGCCAGGGCAGAAAGGAGGGAGAATGGGAGTGAGATGCAGGACTATTGATCCCCTGAGGTTGGAGACGGAGAATGTGAAGACAGTATGCTCCCAAATTGATTGGTGAATCTCACGTCCAAATGGCCACATTTCTCTATCTGCTTTTTAGTTATACCATCCAGACTACATTCAGATCATTCAACAAATAACGGCAGTGATCGATCCATCAAATATTGATCTCCTTTGGTACTTCTACTAGTGATTGTAGTTCAGGAAGGTAAAGAATTGCAGTTCCATTGGGGATTGCAATAGTTGTTTGAACTTGAGCTCTTACAAGGCCCTCACCCTCCCTTTGGCAAATCAGACCATACATTTATCCTCCTGCTTACAACCAAAAATTCATCAAGTACCAGTGGTGTACTCAATACAGAAGTGGTCCGATGAAGTAGATGCAAAGCTACAGGATTGTTTCCCTAGCATAGACTGGAATATATTCCATGGATTTATCCAATAACATTGAGGAGTTTGGAACAGGCCCTCAGATCCTCAAAAAGTTATACAGCTACACCATTGAGAGCATCTTGACTGGCTGCATCACCGCTTGGTACGCCAACTGCAAGGCACCCAACCGTAAGGCGCTACAGAGAGCGGTGAGTACGGCCCAGTACATCACTGTGGCCAAGCAGGACCTCTATACCAGGCGGTGTCAGAGGAAGGCCCTAAACATTGTCAAAGACTCCAGCCACCCATGTCATAGACTGTTCTCTCTGCTACCGCACGGCAAGCGGTACCAGTGCACCAAGTCTGGAACCAAAAGGACCCACACTGGATTCTACCCATACACTCACACACACACACACACACACACACACACACACACACACACACACACACACACACACACACACACACACACACACACACACACACACACACACACACACACACACACACACACCCCCCAACACACACACACACACACACACACACACACCCCAACACACCCCAACACACACACACACACACACACACACACACACACATTATTGTTATTCACTGTGGATTTATTCCTCGTGTCACTATTTCAAAAAAAAAATTGGTTTAAATCTTTAACTCTGCATTGTTGGAAAAGGACCCGTAAGTATTTCACTGTTAGTTTACACCTGTTGTTTACGAAGCATGTGACAAATAATATTTGATTTGCCGTTCATAATGTAACCTGTTGAAGTGTGTACTATAGTGTGACAGGCCATGTTGTGTTTGGTCCACAGGGAAGGTGATCCTGGGTCCTCCTCGGCTCTACCAGGAGCTCCAGGAGCTGCAGCACGACCTGTCTGTGGTAGAGGAGATCTCACTACTGGTGGGAACGCTACAGGGGACATACCAGGTACACCCCACCCCACTACCCCACCCCACTTCACTACTTAGAACACAGTCCAAACCCCCACCTGTGGGTCTACTATAGTAATTTTTCGCATCACTACACAGCCCAGACTGCCTCAGAGTTACTCACAAAAGTCTATGTCCAAATTACCCACTTTAAAAACATGCACTGCAATCTGACCTCCAAATGCACTGCTTTTTACTTGAAATATATTTCATTTGCAGCTTGACAAATTATTAATAAAGCTGATATTTCTAAATACTGCTTGCAAATGTAAGGTTGATCAAAGGCGATTTGTTTCTACTACAACCCAACTAACTACAGGTTTAAATCCCTGAGAACGCATAATGCTTTGAACATGAACAAAGTGTTATTTTGTAAAATGCTCAGTGCTGTACAACAACAACTATGTTAATTACACATAGATAGAGAAGAAGGGCATTTGGGGTCATCTCTTTCTGGAAACCTTCACAATGAGATTCAAAATGCAATTCAAACATGAGCAAAGAAAAGCTACAAATCTTTCTCGAATCATCAATTGATACCATCATGAATTCATTCAATATCCCCATGCAAACAGTGCCGCAATAGTGATCATATGTGACCCTTCAAATCTGTCACATCTCTGAGCCTATCTCCTGAAGAACGGAGTGCCTCTCTCTTGCAGTGAGCTATGCTGTCTTTAAATCAGGACACCTCAGTAGTGTGTCTGTCTGCCATCATGACTTTAAAGTCACTGTACATAACATAGTCACAGTGTACTCCAGCAATCACCAAAGAGCCTCTCAGTGGAAAGGTGGCCTCTGTTTTTAATGACCACAATGTCCTTAGGTGGAGTACAATCGGCTTTTCTCCATATTACTGATTTTCACACCCCACCCAGTTATAATATAAATGTCCACCAAACAAATATAGGAAATACTTCTGCATGGTTCATTGATTATATTTAATGTGTAAATGATGTGTAAATGTTATATTTGATGGTATGAAAGTACTTTGGCAATGGGTTGATGAAAGGGTGTATAAATCAGAGCAGTTTTATGAGGAGGGTGTGGTCGGTTCTTTTAATAGAGAGTGTATGTCATTATAGTCCATGCATGATGGTGTGACTATAAGCATGGCATACTTATATTATGGTTGTGAATGGAAGGTTGTGAATGGAAGCAGCATAGCATGCACATGGGAGTATGTATGTACTGCTATATTTTCTTGTCACAGCTGGATGTTCTTA
This sequence comes from Oncorhynchus tshawytscha, assembly GCF_018296145.1. Taxonomy (NCBI): domain Eukaryota; kingdom Metazoa; phylum Chordata; class Actinopteri; order Salmoniformes; family Salmonidae; genus Oncorhynchus; species Oncorhynchus tshawytscha. Next base: position 27,989,022 of record NC_056430.1, on the reverse strand, counting down.
TGTGTTTGTGGATCATAGAACCTGAACACGACCGTGGCCCAGGACTGGTGTCTAGCTCTCCAGAGACTCATCCGGATCAAGGAGGATCAGATTCAGAGTGCCAACAAGTGCCGCTTACGCCTGCAGGTGCCTGGAAGACCAGACAAGTGAGTATTACCTCAATATTACTGGACCTTGTGTTAAAGTCAGCCATACTGTAGTACCATCCAATGTGTGGATTTCATCCACTATCTTCACTTGTGTGATTTTATGATTTAAAGGGGCCAAATTGAACTGCGAGGGCTTGTTTTACACTGCCGCCTTGACTCCAGAAAACAGGTTGCTGGAGAAATAGCCTAATCCATAACTCGGAAAACAGGCCGTCACACGAGCACATAAAGATAATAGCTGGTGACAAGTATTTTAATGTGCCTGAGCGCTAACGTTATGATGATGAAGGAGCCTGATGCTGCGTTCACTTACCCTCAAAGAGCACATTACCTGGCATTATGCTCAGCCAGTGTTAAAAGCCTGCCCCCACCCACCTCTGCCACAGCTGGCTGGCAAATGAGGTCTGGACTGCACACCACGATGGGACATTAACTGATCGTTACATACAGTATTCACTTCCTTGAGAACTCAAATGGAATAATTGACAGCATTAGCCATGTTATTTTCATAGATTAAATGTGTTTCTCACTTGTTCAGAATCCTTAAAAAAAATGTTATTGTAGTTCACCTCAAGGACACACAGGAAGTGGTCTTTGACTGACAGCTCATTTTGTAATTTTTAGATGTACCAAATCTAAAGGTCTAATGGGAGCTTATATAATTCTGTCTCACTGTGGTGAGTCTGAATGTGCTTATCATATTGTGCTGAAGTGGCTACGGACTCAGCTGAGAGTAGAGGAGGTGGATCGAGAATGAAGACAGATTAAAGAGGGAGTCGTGCTGTGGCTGCTAGTGTGTGGAGGATGAGAGGAGGAGGAGGAGGGAGTATCAGGAACAGGGAGGGAAAGAGACCTTGATCCACCTCCACCACAGGAATATGGCTAGGCAGGGTGACAAAGGGGGACACCTTGCAGCAAAGACCTAAATGTCCCTATCAAACCTAAGGTGACAGCTTGAGCAGCAGAGCACTGCAGATTGGTACCCCCCGCCCCCACTCTCTCTCAGTGGTGCCACAATGGGTCTGCCCGGTCAAGCTGCTTACTCTATGTTTGGTGTAGCTAGATGTCATGCAGGCAGGTTGGTCCCAGCTTCCCTTTTGAGGACTACCCCACCCATGTCATTAGCAGCATCATGGACCAGGGCGAGAGATCCCCTACCCATCTCTGTGAGCAGTATCACATAGTGTAACAGTATTTGTTTGTAGCAGCCTACGGACCTCATTCTGCCACACAGATAAGCAGGTTTCTACAGCGTTGAGTGGGGGGTGCTTTGAGCAAGTGAAGTCCTATAGAGACCTGGACTCTAGTATAGAGTGTAGATTGTGAGAAGCATGAGATAAAACCTGAGGATGAAAGAGAGAGAGCTCCTTTAGGAGAGAGAGCTGGGCAGGGACTCTGATAGCAGACTAATTGAGGCCAGGCCTCTGTGGCGGGTGGCTGTCTGGTTGCTTGGCAGGCAGGGATGTGGGTTGGAGGTGGCAGGGCCAGCAGAGGGCCTTAGGGCTAGGGGTTGGTGGTGATTGGTGGTGTGTGTGTGGGGGGGGGGGTGTGACAGGTGGCACATCTCTCTCTCTACCCTTCTCTCTTTCAATCACACACACATGCACACATATTGATATTCTACACAGTCTAGTTGTGTCTCTGTGAGAGTGGTGGTGTTAGAGTGGGTCCACCGCAGGGCTGCCCTGTACCAAGTTAGTCCTCTCCTGTCAGCCTGGGAGCGTTTCCATCGCCAGGAAGGCAGCACATCACAGCCTCCCCTTCCCTCCATCCCTTCTCACAGAGCAGGGACAGGCTGAGCTGAGGACATGGGGGGAATCTACTGCTGCCGCAAAGGCACCGCGGTATGTGTCAGCACATCGTTAGCACTCGCTTTATCTATGGCTGCTTTAGTATGGCTGTAGGCACACACACACACAGGCCAAATGTATAAAGAACAGTAATCATGGGTCAATGCCAAGGCTGTGCCAGATGACTCGTGGTTTATTTTCTCTAGTGTTCTCTATTCTTTGACTTGATGCATGCCACCTGCATGTCTTTTACTCCTCTCTCAATGAGCAGCTAAGTTGTGACTTTCCCAGTCCAGCCAGGTCCTGGTCTAGGCACACTGTATCTCCCACAGGGGCCTCTGACTGACCTCTATCAATGTCTGGACAATAGGTGTGTGCCGCCTCCCGCTCAGCACTCACTCCAACATCTGTCCCGTCCTTGTGCGTTAGTGTCCCATGTGTGCCACAGCAGTGACCCACAGTCATGTATCAGCCCGGGTCTAGGCTGCAGGGCTGGGATCTTACTCCACACCGCTCGGCTCTGTTCCGCCAGCGTGCCCATGCCTACTTCACCCATGCCTACTTCCCCCATTTCTACTTCCCCATTCTGCCCATGTAGCAGCACACCAGCACACTTGTCAATCAGCCGGTCCGAGGACTCAGAGTCCGCTCTGTTTAGCATGTTTGGAGCTGTGAGAGCATAGAGTATTACCCTTCCTGGCAATCCGACGAAGGGAGCAGTTTCATTCTCATCGTTCTCCCTCTCTTTCCCCTCTCGTCTCGTCTCTCTCGTTCTTCAACAAATTGCTTCTGCTGTATTTAAGCAGTGAAGGGTATGAATTACATCTCGGTGTGAAAGCTCCACTTTTGTCAAAGAAGTTGGAGATCTTACTTACATCTTCCTGTCCTTGTCTACTCTCTCGCTCTCACTCTCTCACTCTGTCTGAGTGAAAATGAATTGGGTGCGGGCCGGGCAGCAGGCAGGTATGACAGAAGCAGATTCTCAGGCTGCACACCGTTCTCCACTCAATTACCCTCTAATGATGTCTGAACGGCTGAATGTGAAATGCCTTCCCTTTGTGAGTGTGTGTGTGTAGGTGGGTTGTGTGCGTGCGTGTCAGGAATGTCTCTTTAACAAGCAGGGCATTGGGTACAGTGACAAATGCACCTTCACTGGCTAAGTGAAGAGAGAGGGAGAGAGATACAGAGACAGAGAGGAATGTATGAGAGCTTCACCTTTAAGATGGGGCCAACTTTCAGGGAAAACAGCTATCTGGAGGCCTGCTGCTGAATCGAGTAACTGGAGATGTGTGCTGCTGTTGTATCTTTTAGCCTGGCACTCAACCTGAAGCAAGTAGTATCCGTGTCCCTGTTTATTCATGTAGAACAGAAGAAAAACAAACAGGTATTTTGCATATACAGATGTAGGATCTTAAGGTTACCTATATTGTCACAGCAAAATAATCCTGCAACAACAGGATTTGAACATTTAGTCCATAATGTTGCTTGATCAGTGCTTAGGCTATACATGGAAAGTGCAGTACTGTTACTATAATCTTGTGTTAGTTTGGATTTTCAGTGAATTGATGTAAATCACTAACTCCTAACTCATCTGCAGTGCAGGAAAATTATCAGCATCAAAAGAGTAATCAAATTAAGTTCCTACGTCTGTACAGACTGCAAGGATGAGAGTGTGAGCCGGGGGACTTGGTGGATGTAAAAGTGTGTGGCATTGTGAGAGGTAACCTGGTGGCTGGTTCACAGCTGCTGATCTCAGGGTACTGAGCCCCTACCGGATGCCTTTAATAGTTCTATACTGAGCTCCCCCCGTTCAAGGATCACGTTATTCCCACATGCAGGACCAGAACGTTCGGCTTTTACACAGAGTGTAAAAGGCATGTCCAGGGGCAAGGAGCAGAGGGTCTCTTTCTTTGTGTGTTAGCAGCTCATGCTCCCCTCTCATCCCCTCTCTTATCTGATCTGGGCATCTCAGTGCGGCGGTGACTGCACGCCAACCTTCAGGGTCAAACGGAGCGCTGCATCATCTGACCTTCACATCACTTCCACTATCCTGATTAAAACGGGGACAAATTTGCTGTTTGTCACAGCTCCGTGGTTATAGGACTCTGACGCTTTCTTCTCCCTTTCCCTCTCCTCTCTCTCCTCCTCCTGCTCCCAGAAGGGCCTCCAAAGGGGAGGAGTAGGCAGTCTTATAGTACACTAGAATAAAACGACAGTATGTTTTTAGTTTTCCAGTGGGGGGTTTGTTTACGACATGTGTAAAATACAGCACAAACCGCTTCAAGAAATCACATAAAAATAAGTTTACACAATCAGGAGCCCAGAATCATACAATCCAACCATATCACAATCTCATGAGATATCCAAAGAAACCCAACATATATCCATAGAACAGACCAGTCTGCAGCACTGTCCTGGGTTTGGAAGCTGGTGACTTCAGTCCCAGAGCCATTTCTTATATGACCCTGCATAGACCAAAAGAGTACTTGACTTTATTGGAATTCGGTTTGAAAGTCTGAAATGGCACCCGGATCTTGTTCTTTAGTCTGTGTGGTCTGTCATTGTAAAAGAACTGGCCTTTGCAGGACATTTGTCTGTGGTATTTGTCTTTGTGCACTGATTGGCTCTATGGACTATGCCACTATTCCTACAGCTTTAGGCTATTTTCCAGTGCAGTGCATGACCCATAAAACACAAATGGGCTTTTTAACTGCTGCTTTGCTGTGGCCAGTAGAACAATGATCTTGATGAGGTCCCCACAGAGCATGAGTCAGATGTTTTACGTTGTGTGTGTGGGTATTCCCCTCTAGGTCGGGACGTCCCGTCAGCTTCATGGTGGTTTTCAACACCCCCAGTCCCCTCAGCAAGATCTCCTGGGTCAACCGGCTGCACCTGGCCAAGGTCGCACAGCGTGAGTACTACATAACATTACCCTTCCTTACCCTTACTGGAATCAATGGGGTGTGGATACAAAACACCAGTTACGTACTTAATACATATTTACAGCTGCAAATTACACATGGTGAATTGATTTCTGTGGTGTTGTTTAGGCTTTATAGAGTAGTGGTTAAAACATTTAATTTACAAATCCTTGCAAAATAGCAGTAATATATCAGACACGGTGGTTAAGGCACATGCTCCAGCTAAGGCCCTGTGTGGTTTGTTTTATGGTCATTGGCTCAGTGAAAGTCTGGTGATATGTGTTATTGAATCAGATTAACCAAAGACCTCCCTCAGGGATAATGTGTGTGTTCTGTATAATGTGTGCTTGGCCTCAGAGGCTGGGCCATATTGAGCTGAGCATGAAAGCACACTCACAGTCTGAGGGGACTGCACCAGCGCTGGTCCCTTTCCAGCAGGGAGCAGCACTGTGCTTTCCTACTGCCTACCACTCCAGTCTCCCCCTCCCCACTACCGAAAGCCTGGCTGTATAGCCTGACTCCACCCATTGATTCTGGAGACCATCCATTGGGAGGTTCATCAAAGCATGTTCTGATCAACTGGCCCGTGCAGAGCCAGGCAGGGCTACTGCACGTGATATTAATCTGATTATTTGGCCATGGTGACACTAGCTTCCCTGCAAAATCATGAGTGGGTTATGTGTGTGCGTGTATGTTTGGATGAGGGTATGCGTGTGTCAGGAGGGAGTGCCTGGGGTGATGGGGAAATAGGAATGATCATCACCATCACCCCAGGCACTCCTTCCTGACACACGCATACACTCATCCAAACATACACGCACACACATAACCCACTCATGGTTTTGCGTCTATGGTGTTGCTCTCTAAGCGCTCTGATATTGTGTTGCTTGGGCACTGCTCTGTGTTAGGCTGCTTAACTCCCAGAGGCCGTTGGTTACACAGTAAGCTCCCGCACAGATCTGTAAAGGTTTCAAAGGAAGTTACTGGAACCAGATTAAATACCACAACATGAAATGCATTTTACAGATGAGCAGCCAGAGATGCAATTGAACAACATCCTGTTGTGCAGCCCCAAGGGACAACTCACACAGTGACCGATGGGGCCGGGATTAAGTGTACTGTCATGTGTTATAGGCTAAAGTCGTGTCTGTTTGGCTATCCCCGGTGTTCGTTTCTCCATCAGACATCTGAATATCTCTATCTGTCCTCAGAAATACCAGTGAAAAGACCAATAAAGTGGATCTCTGCATGGTGCTGCAGCTCTCACAGGGTGTGAGGTTGTGTGCTGGAGTACATCTGTAGGCTCTCCAGCAGAGCCTGTGATGTTGTCTGACTGTGTCAGAAAGGAATTTAAAAAAATCACCATTCACCGCTGCCCACACTTACATCAACAACACAGCAGGAGTACTGATTAGGACATGGGATCTATAGAAACTATAGCATATATATAGCTTATAGCAATCATAGCTACCTCCCTACCCATATGATAATCGTTTGGTGGTTGCTTATATTTGTCCAGTTTCACACAAGTGTGTATTATACAAATGGTAAATGGAAATATGTTTTTTTTTTGCATATACCAAGTCCCCCGGAGACACCCTCGGAGAGTGTGCTCACGGCCAGGGTCAGCCATAATCAGCAGTGAGCCTGGATCAATTAGGGTTAAGTGCTTTGCTCAAGGGCACATTGACAGATCTTTTCACTTTGTCAGCTCGGCGATTCGAACTAACAACCTTTCTGCTACTGGCCCAATGCTCTAACCACTAGGCTACCTGCCGCTCATTGGACGAAATGCAAAGCCGAATTACTTTCAAAACACATTTTAGTACCATTCTGAAAGCTTTAGTCTGCGTAGTATATTCTCAATCCCATTACCGTAGAAACAAAATGGTTTTCTAAGACGAGCTAGGACAACAGTGTGGAGATGTGGTTTGTTTTGTATTTGTTTGGTATTTTGGTTTGCGTTGTTCCCTCCGCTTCCCCAGCTTTTGCCAAGTGCTTGTATCATCCTTTTGGCAGAGCTTTTCAACCTCTGCCATATTGTGGATTCAGAGCTATCTATCTTGTAGAAAACAGAGGGTTGTCTTTAATGGAAGTTTCTCTAATGTTAAACATGTAAAGTGTGTTGTACTGCAGGGCAGCTCTCTTGGCCCTCTATTCTTTTCTATTTTTACCAATGACCTGCCACTGGCATGAAACAAAGCCTGTGTGTCCATGTATGCTGATGATTCAACAATATACGCATCATCAACCACTGCTAGTGAAATCACTGCTCTCTAAACAAACCTAGTGGAGAAGGGTGAAAGTTTTAAGTTCCTCAGCGTACACATCACGGACAAACTGAAATGGTCCACCCACGCAGGCAGCGTGGTGAAGAAGGCGCAGCAGCGCCTCTCTACCCTCATGAGGCTGAAGAAATTTGGCTTGTCACCAAAAACACTCACAAACTTTTACAGATGCACAATCAACAGCATCCTGTCGGGCTGTATTACCGCCTGGTACGGCAACTGCTCCGCACACAACCGTAAAAGGCTCTCCAGAGGGTAGTGAGGTCTGCACAACGCATCACTGGGGGCAAACTACCTGCCTTCCAGGACACCTACACCACCCTATGTCACAGTAAGGCCAAAAAGATCATCAAGGAAAGCAACCACCCGAGCCACGGCCTGTTCACCCCGCTATCATCCAGAAGGTGAGGTCAGTACAGGTGCATCAAAGCTGGGACCGAGAGACTGAAAAACAGCTTCTATCTCAAGGCCATCAGACTATTAAACAGCCATCACTAACATTGAGTGGCTGCTGCCAACATACTGACTCAAATCTCTAGCCACTTTAATAATAAAAAATTGGATGTAATAAATGTATCACTAGTTACTTTAAATAGTGCCGCTTTATATAATGTTTACATACCCTACAACTCATATGTATATACTGTATTCTATACCATCTACTACATCTTGCCTATGCCGTTCGGCCATCGCTCATCCATATATTTATATGTACATATTCTATTAATTCCTTTACACTTGTGTGTAAAAGGTAGTTGTTGTGAAATTGTTACATTACTTGTTAGATATTACTGCATGGTCGGAACTAGAAGCACAAGCATTTTGCTACACTTGCATTAACATCTGCTAACCATGTGTATGTGACCAATACGATTTGATTTGAAGAGTTGCAGTCAGTTTTAGAATGGGTGGCCAGTAATAAACTGGTCTTGAACATCTCTAAAACTAAGAGCATTGTATTTGATAATCTGGTAATGAATGGTGTGGCTGTTGAGCAAGTTTGAAGAGACTACATTATTTGGTGTTACCCTAGATTGTAAACTGTCATGGTCGAAACTTAAACTTAAACAATTAATGAATTGTGTGTAAAGGTGGTGAGAAGTCTGTCTGTGATAAAGATAGACGCTTTTTTGACACCACAGTCCACAAAGCAAGTCCTGCAGACTAAAGTTTTATCTAGATTTCTTTTAAGCTGCAACTGGCCCAGAACAGTGAGCCACATTTTGCTCTTCATTGTAATCATAAGGATAATATCAATACTATGCATGCCCGTCTCTATTGGCTAAGAGTTGAGGAAAGACTGACTGCGTCGCTTCTTGTTTTTATAAGAAACATTCATGTGTTGGAAATTCCAAATTGTTTGCATAGTCGTAACACACACTCAAAAACGAAATAAAGCAACACCTCACGGCACAACGCCTCTCCCTCATGTGACTTGATTTTTGTGTGTATGTACTGACATGTATGTGTAATTGATAGATGCGCGCACACTACATGTTCATGTTTTTAAATGTATGTCAATTGTAAAGTATTTTGTCTGTAATGTCCTTTTCGTCTGTAATGTCTTTTTCATTTTTGGCCCCAGTAAGACTTGCTATCGCCATTGGAGTCAGCAAATGGGGATCCTAATAAAATCAAAAAGTCATCCATTACTAGAAGAGTGAATGTTTTTGCAGAATACACTGGCTGCACAACACGGCAACCCTCCCCAATGCCAAGCTCATGATGCTTCACACAATGTTTTTATGGTGATGAGCAAATAACAATATGGGCTGACACTAATAAGTGGTTGTTGTGGTCTAAGTGTAAAGATCCCCGAAGCACAGATAGCTATTCAGTGAGAGGGACATGCATTTTCAACAGCCTATTTAAAGTTCAATCTTTGGAATGTTTTTAATACAAAACATCACGACCTGCCCTAAGACTTTCTCTCCATCACTTTACCTGCTTGTATGCACTCCATATCCATTTATTTCTCTGGCTTCCTAATGTCACAGGTAATGCTCACTATGCATTATTGCGGTAGTTACATAGATTAGAACTATAGGTTTAGAGACTTATCAACACCGAGAAAATGTGTCTATGCAGGTTTCCATGCCATATTTCCATATTTAGGGGAAAATCCATTGAGGCGTTGTTTGTTGAATCTCTGGTGTGAAAGAGAATGAATCGACACCAACCTGGCCAGAATGTCAATTACATGTTAATTGCATTAAACACACACTTTGCCTTCCCCATTTAACCAAATGTAATTACAATAAGGGAGTTGTTGATGCGATTTTACGCATGGCCTGCAGTCACTAGGCTCTCCTGTCATTTCATGGTAATGCAGGCCTTATGCACGCCCTGGGGAGTCCTCCAGTTCAATCAGCAGTTGCACTCCACTCAGCTGTATCCTGTATGGACAGAGGAGTGCCATGCTCCAAAATGTCTCCAAATGGCTGATGCCCCAAATAGCAAATGCTTTTATGCATGATTTAGTGAGCGACTAGACATCACAAAGCTCATTTTGGAGCCAAACTCTGTACCAGCGTTTATGACTGTTACCGCCATTTATTTAACACACTTATATCCCTCAGGTATGTTTTCATGTACACTCCTTACTGTACCGCACAGAATATGCGTCGTGCCAAATGCTATCCCCAAAGTGTACTTTCAAAACACACATCTCATTTAATTTCTTACACTTAAGCTACAGTACAGGAATATAATTGTATGCCTGAGGTACAATTTGAAGCACATTTATAGCATGAGTTGTCTTTTAGTGTAACTCTTTGTCTTGGGCATTGACATTATATATACAGTATGAAAATCTGCCAGATATGAAAAGTTTGCTGATGTAGAGAGAGTTTTTACTTAGGATGGGACCAGCACCGAGGTCTAACATCACAGATAGAATATAGAACAGATGCCTCCAGTAAACAACATTTGTCACTTTTAGACCACATATGGTGCAGTTATGAGGCCTGGAAATGGAATGGGAGAATTGCCCCACATCGGTGCTGCAGCGCACTCAGAGCTCTGGGCGCCATTAATAATATGAATTGGGGAAAGCAACGTGTTCCACAGCATCTCCCATGCCGCTTCAAGTTAGCCTACTCTTTCTGAGGGGGTCCTATAATAACATAGCCAAGAGCATAGCTTAATGAATGGGTTGATTCTTTGTAGAGCAATTAATTGCTATTTCAATGTACGGACCTCCAGCCTTTCCAGGCAGGGTTAGGACTGCTGATTTGATGAGGCGCTGAGACAGAGAGACGGAGGAATGGAGTGAGGCATGAAGAGAGATATTGAAAGGAGGGAAGGGGGAGGGGGGAGTGTGGAAAGGATGATTGAGACAAGCAATCAGTCCCACCACAGGGAGCAGAGGGTAGGCAGGGGGCTGTTGCCTGCGGTTACCCTGCTATCTCTAAGTGTGTCAGACTCTCCTCCCCAGCAGCCGATCAATAGACAACGCCTGAGAAGTGGAGTGTGGCTTGACCGTCCCGGCACACACTCTGACACGCCCTCTTAATCCACTGCTAGCCAGCACTATGGTGAAGCACCAGGGAGCAGAATACAGGAGACAGGCCATGTGCTTTCTGTACGATGCTGTAGGTTCAAGTACAAATAATTGTCCTTACATGCTGCAGTTTCAAGTACTGTAGCAATTACCACAATGGCATTGGTCAATCTCCTTCAATTTCAAAGCAGGAGGATTCATGTTATGTATTTTGGTTGTTATGCACTGGCATACCAAACAGCCCTGCAGCCAGTGCAAGGCAGGGGGGCCCACGAACTCTGGGGACCCATGCGCCTGTCATCTATGTCTATTTTCTTTAATTTAATAAATAGTTTTGACATTAACCATTCAAAAAGTCATCCGTATTAACCTTTATAATTTCCATATGTATGGACAGTTGAAGTCGGAAGTTTACATACACCTTAGCCAATACATTTAAACTTTTTCACAATTCCTGTAATTTAATCCTAGTAAAAATGCCCTGTTTTAGGTCAGTTAGGATCCCCATATTATTTGAAGAATGTTGAATGTCAGAATAATAGTAGAGAGAATGATTAATTTCAGCTTTTATTTCATTCATCACATTCCCAGTGGGTCAGAAGTTTACATACACTCAATTAGTATTTTGTGGCATTGCCTTTAAATTGTTTAACTTGGGTCAAACGTTTTGGGTAGCCTTCCACGCTTCCAACAATAAGTTGGGTGAATTTTGGCCCATTCCTCCGGACAGAGTTGGTATAACTGAGTCAGGTTTGCAGGCCTCCAAGCTCGCACACACTTTTTGTCCTTAAGGCATTTTGCCACAACTCTGGAAGTATGCTTGGGGTCATTGTCCATTTGGAAGACCCGTTTGCGACCAAGCTTTAACTTCCTGACTGATGTCTTGAGATGTTGTTTCAATATATTCACATAATTTTCCTGCCTCATGATGCCATCTATTTTGTGAAGTGCACCAGTCCCTCCTGCAGCAAAGCACACTCGCAACATGATGCTGCCACCCACGTGCTTCACGGTTGGGATGGTGTTCTTTGGCTTGCAAGCCTCCCCCTTTTTCCTCCAAACATGATGGTCATTATGGCCAAACAGTTCTATTTTTGTTTCATCAGACTAGAGGACATTTCTCCAAAAAGTACGATGTCTGGCTTTTTTTATGGCGGTTTTGGAGCAGTGGCTTCTTCCTTGCTGAGCGGCCTTTCAGGTTATGTCGATATAGGACTTGTTTTACTGTGGATATAGATACTGTTGTACCTGTTTCCTCCAGCATCTTCACAAGATCCTTTGCTGTTGTTCTGGGATTGATTTGCACTTTTCGTACCAAAGTACGTTCATCTCTAGGAGACAGAACGTGTCTCCTTACTGAGCGGTTTGACGGCTGCGTGGTCCCATGGTGTGTATACTTGCTTACTGTTGTTTGTACAGATGAACGTGGTACCTTCGGGCATTTGGAAATTGCTCCCAAGGATGAACCAGACTTGTGGAGGATTACAATTTTTTATCTGAGGTCTTGGCTGATTTGTTAGGATTTTCCCATGATGTCAAGCAAAGAGGCACTGAGTTTGAAGGTAGGCCTTGAAATACATCCACAGGTACACCTCCAATTGACTCAAATGGTGTCAATTAGCCTATCAGAAGCTTCTAAAGCCATGACATCATTTTCTGGAATTTTACAAGCTGTTTAAAGGCACAGTCAACTTAGTGTATGTAAACTTCTGACCTCCTGGAATTGTGATACAGTGAATCATAAGTGAAATAATCTGTCTGTAAACAATTGTTGGAAAAATGACTTGTGTCAAGCACAAAGTAGATGTCCTAAACGACTTGCCAAAACTATAGTTTGTTAACAAGAAATTTGTGGAGTGGTTGAAAAACGAGTTTCAATGACTCCAACCTAAGTGTATGTAAACTTCCGACTGTACTAGTGCTTCAGTTTCTTGGGCTTCAGGAATGTGACTGAAAATGTGCCTCAGGCCTTCAAAAATATAGTTTTTAATGATTGAACATATTTTTAGTGAATGTGGACACCTGCTCGTCAAACATCTCATTCAAAAATCAATGGCATTAATATGGAGTTGGTCCCCTCTTTGCTGCTATAACAGCCTCCACACATTTTCCACTAGCTTTTGGAACATTGCTGCGTGGGACTTGCTGTCAGCCACAAGAGCATTAGTGAGGTCGGCACTGATCAATCAATGAAATGTATTTATAAAGCCTTTTTTCCATGATCTGATATCACAAAGTGCTGATGTTGGGGGATTAGACCTGGCTTGCAATCGGTGTTCCAATTCATTCCAAAGCTGTTCGGGTGAGGTCAGGGCTCTGTGCAGGCCAGTCAAGTTCTTCCACACCAATCTCAACAAACCATTTCTTTATGGACCTCGCTTTGTGCATGGGGGCATTGTCATGCTGGAACAGGAAAGGGCCTTCCCCAAACTGCTGCCACAAATGGGCCTAGCCCGAACCATAAAAAACAGCCCCAGACCATTATTCCTCCTCCAAAGTTTACAGTTGGCACTATGCATTGGGGCAGGCAGCTTTCTCCTGCCATCCGCAAAACCCAGATTCGTCCGTCGGACTGCCAGATGGCGATCCATGATTCATCACTCCAGTTTCCACTGCTCCAGAGTCCAATGGCGGCGATCTTTACACCACTCCAGCCGATGTTTGGCATTACACATGGTGATCTTAGGCTTGTGGGAGGCTGCTTCGCCATGGAAATTAATTTCATGAAGCTCCTGACAAACAGTTCTTGAGCTGACATATCTTCCAGAGGCAGTTTGTAACTCGTAGTGAGTATTACAACCGAGGACAGACGATGTTTACGCGCTACATGCTTCAGCACTCAGCGGTCCCCATTCTGTGAGCTTTTGTGGCCTACTGTACCACTTTGTGGAGCCGTTGTTGCTCCAGATGTTTCCACTTCACAATAACATCACTTAGAGTTGAGCTCTAGCAGGGCAGAAATTTGATGAACTCTTTTTGGAAAGGTGGCATCCTATGATGGTGCCATGTTGAAAGTCACTGAGCTCTTCAGTAAGGCAAATGTTTGTCTATGGAGATTGCATTGCTGTGTGCTCGATTTTATACACCTGTCAGCAACAAGAGTGTCTGAAATAGCCAAATCCACTAATTTGAAGGGGTGTCCACATACTTTTGTATATATAGTGTATAAGGGGATATCGGTGAACAAATGCTGTGGTCAAGGATACGACGGTGCCAGTTCAACGAGAGGAGCTTACTCAGGCTTTCAAAAGCGCATATCAGACCTGGAGCATAATGCTTCTTAGCTAGTTTATGAGTTTTAGTTTAGCAAACGATCTCTCTGCAGAAACGACAGTTACAGGATGGTAAAAAACAGCTTGATTGCTGTAGCAACTTCAGGGATACTGCAGTGAGTGGTGCTTCAAATACAGCTGTTCTGCAACATCTTTAATTGAGCCTCTCATTCTCCTTAATTGCCGGCCTCAACACGTTACGGAAAGAGATGAACTGTATAGGAAGATCTGGGGACAGGTCGTCTGGATACTGGACAGCCAATCAATTGGCAGATGTCACGTCCTGACCTTAGTTATGTCTGTGTTTACCATACAGAACTGTTTCGTGTCGTTCACTCTCTTTGTTGTTTTTGGTCATTTAGTGTTCTGTTTATTTTATTAAACATCATGAACACTTACAACGCTGCACCTTGGTCCTCTTCACCTTCCACCTACGAATATCGTGACAGCAGATGCAAAAAGATTATCATATTTAGAGGACAACAGCTCGAGGGCTTGAACAAAAAAAGTGGTTTGCGATTTTGTTCATACTAGTGAACTGGTGTTTGAGTTGTGTGGTTGCAATTATCAACAGTCCCGTATTTCTTCTATATCTTGGTGTGCATCATTCAAGACTAAGTTTAAATTGTGTACAGCGCAATGGACATATAATGCAGAATGTCTAAGGATGACTGTCTGGGTTGGCAAAACAGTCGGGCCCTCAACCTGAACCTACAGGCTGTGGTGAAAACATTTGCACACAAAAAAAGAGGATTTCAGGAGTCCAGGGAACTCTCAAGTTGGATTTAATGTAATTTACTTTGATTATTGCAGCCCATTTGTGTAAGCTATTAGCCAAACAAAACCTGCTGATTTCAACAATAAATTGCAGAGTGGCTGAATTTATCCTCAAGCCAACTAGATTTTCCCTCATTGCTAGGCTATTTGATGTGTCATTTTTCAATATTTTTTAAATAAATAGCAGCTGTCATGCAGGTTCATGTAGCCTATACAGGACATGCAGCCACATAGACATCGCGCAATTTCAGCACTATGGACAGTGATTGGTTTGTGAGTGGCTGTCTGACTGACACATTTAACTTTTGGGGGGAAAACTCCGACCTTGCTGGGGTCCAAAAAAACTGTTATGCGAGTGTTGTTTTTGGCAACTGCAATTCATTTGCTTTGCTCAAGCAACATCCATTTCAATATACACTGCTCAAAAAAATAAAGGGAACACTTAAACAACACAATGTAACTCCAAGTCAATCACACTTCTGTGAAATCAAACTGTCCACTTAGGAAGCAACACTGATTGACAATACATTTCACATGCTGTTGTGCAAATGGAATAGACAACAGGTGGAAATTATAGGCATTTAGCAAGACACCCCCAATAAAGGAATGGTTCTGCAGGTGGTGACCCCAGACCACTTCTCAGTTCCTATAAGTCCTGGCTGATGTTTTGGTCACTTTTGAATGCTGGCGGTGCTTTCACTCTAGTGGTGGCATGAGACGGAGTCTACAACCCACACAAGTGGCTCAGGTAGTGCAGCTCATCCAGGATGGCACATCAATGCGAGATGTGGCAAGAAGGTTTGCTGTGTCTGTCAGCGTAGTGTCCAGAGCATGGAGCGCTACCAGGAGACAGGCCAGTACATCAGGAAACGTGGAGGAGGCCGTAGGAGAGCAACAACCCAGCAGCAGGACCGCTACCTCCACCTTTGTGCAAGGAGGAGCAGGAGGAGCACTGCCAGAGCCCTGCAAAATGACCTCCAGCAGGCCACAAATGTGCATGTGTCTGCTCAAATGGTCAGAAACAGACTCCATGAGGGTGGTATTAGGGCCCGACGTCCACAGGTGGGGGTTGTGCTTACAGCCCAACACCGTGCAGGACGTTTGGCATTTGTCAGAGAACACCAAGATTGGCAAATTCGCCACTGGCGCCCTGTGCTCTTCACAGATGAAAGCAGATTCACACTGAGCACATGTGACAGACGTGACAGTCTGGAGACGCCGTGGAGAACGTTCTGCTGCCTGCAACATCCTCCAGCATGACCGGTTTGGCGGTGGGTCAGTCATGGTGTGGGGTGGCATTTCTTTGGGGGGCCGCACAGCCCTCCATGTGCTCGCCAGAGGTAGCCTGACTTCCATTAGGTACCGAGATGAGATCCTCAGACCCCTTGTGAGACCATATGCTGGTGCGGTTGGCCCTGGGTTCCTCCTAATGCAAGACAATGCTAGACCTCATGTGGCTGGAGTGTGTCAGCAGTTCCTGCAAGAGGAAGGCATTGATGCTATGGACAGGCCCGCCCGTTCCCCAGACATGAATCCAATTGAGCACATCTGGGACATCATGTCTCGCTCCATCCACCAACGCCACGTTGCACCACAGAATGTCCAGGAGTTGGCGGATGCTTTAGTCCAGGTCTGGGAGGAGATCCCTCAGGAGACCATCCGCCACCTCACCAGGAACATGCCCAGACGTTGTAGGGAGGTCATACAGGCACGTGGAGGCCAGACACACTACTGAGCCTAATTTTGACTTGTTTTAAGGACATTATATCAAAGTTAGATCAGCCTGTAGTGTGGTTTTCTACTTTAATTTTGAGTGTGACTCCAAATCCAGACCTCCATGGGTTGATAAATTTGATTTCCATTGATAATTTTTGTGTGAGATTTTGTTGTCAACACATTCAACTATGTAAAGAAAAAAGTATTTAATAAGAATATTTCATTCATTCAGATCTAGGATGTGTTATTTTAGTGTTCCCTTTATTTGTTTGAGCAGTGTATTATTTGATGTAATTATACAGCATTGCTAAACTTTAGAATTTCCACACCCCAAAATGTATCTGTCAGACTACAAAGATTATCTCAACATCTCACTGTGCTCAAATGTGGGAAATATTTATGATGAGTAAACATTATCAGGGCAGCCAGGTGGAATAGTGAAGGAGCCCCATAGCTGCATTCAAGACTGGAGTGGATGACTGTTTAACCTCCACAGTATCCAACCTCAGTATCCATCCTTAGTGTATTGGTACTAAGGTTTCATTTTGAGTGGTTGACATCTGAAAGCTTCCACACGCAGCTCCTGCCAGCAATTTTTTGTGATGGAGTGTAAGCCGTCACAACTGATCTATTCAAGGTTTTGGCAGTGGTGTACTGACCAGTGGTGTACTAAGTGGCTAGCCCAAGCTCTCTCTTTCCGCTCTCTTTCATTCAGACCTCCTGATGAGACTCATTGTTGTTGTTGTTTATCATTCTCCATGAGGCTTCAGTTTACATCCCTTCATCAAACAGAATAATGGCAGCTGCAGAGAGCGAGAAACAGAGAGAGCGAGAAACAGAGAGCGCGAGAAACAGAGAGCGGGGGAGAGAGAGAGCGAGAGAGAGAGATAGAGACAGAAAGATAGGGATTTGGCTGTGGAGCTCTGGCTTTCTGCTCTGTCTGTGAAAGGTTTAGGGGGTCTTATGTGAATAGAATGCTTTATCTCTGATTCATTAGTGACTTTGCCCCTGTGTGTGTGAAGTGACTGTCTGTCCTCATTAAGGCCTCTGATAGAATGGCTCTGTATTTACCATTTGTTCCGAAGGGCAGGCACCATTATTTGTCGTCATTAATACATAGTAAAGGGTGAAGGCCAGAGAAAAGGTGTGTTCACACACACTGGCAGCATTTCACTTCTCCCGTCCTTCATGCACACTGTACTTATGGAAATCAGAATGGGTAAACACGGCCTTGGGCTTAGTCAGGTATTTAATCATATTTAATAACACCCTCCACGACAAATAACAACAGCAGGACCAATACCTTTGCTGACCCAATAATCACTTGGACGGCGGACATAGCGGAGTGTTATTCATACTAATTGAATGATTAGCTGAAGAAAGTTGCTGAGCGTTCAGGTGCAAAGGAAAGCAGTGGACCCTCTGACCCACACCAACTAGTCCTGGCAATATGCCTTCAATTACAGCCTTTTAATGAATGACCCTCAAAGCCCTGATCATCCCTGGGAAAGGCTATATCTGAGACAGACTCAGAGGTCATCTCAGAGGGGGATCATTAAGAAATCCTCTGCAGGTACTGTAGGAAGATTTTATACATGATTGCAACCCAAACACTAAATAGCCCAACTTCATCATTATTGATTATTCAATCTATGATCTGGCTGAGCCTGCTCCTCTAATTGTTCAGGTAGTCTTCTCTGGGAGCAGAGACTTCATCTTGTTGCTCCTGTCAAATACCATGTCTATTATCTATTGTTCTTACATAGAGCATGTGCACTACTATTTTAACTATCAACACATTTAAAAGCTACAATATATCCTAATTTGCAACCTACCTTTCAACATGGTCCTAAATACGGCTCCTCGGTAATCATAGCGATACAGTATCATAAGAAAATCTTAAAAATCTCTAAGCATTGTTGTCAAAATACTTCTGAAATCTATCATTCAAAAGACGCACTCAAGGTTCCATCGATCCTATTCACAGTGGTTCTGGGAAATATGCTATAAGTTATCATATGAAAACATCTCAACAGAAGGGGCTTTTGTTTTTGAACAATGTTAACGTCGACCATGTCCTCTCACTCTCTCTAAACATCACTGCATGGATTAATATTCTGAAGGTAATCCATCTCAATGACGTTATTGTACTGTATCTCAATTATTGTCATTGTACTGGAAATATATGTTTTAACTGTGGCTTGTTAACATAAAGTTATGCAGAATTCAGAGGTGTTGAATGTGTGTCTCTAGTATACAGTACCAGTCAAAAGTTTGGACACACCTACTCATTCCAGGGTTTTTCTCTATTTTTCTTTATTTTCTACATTGTAATAATAAAAAACATCGAAACTATGAAATAACACATATGGAATCATGTAGTAAACAAAAAAGTGTTAAACAAATCAAAATATAATATTCTTCAAAGTAGCCACACTTTGCCTTGATGACAGCTTTGCACACTCTTGGCACTTTCTCAACCAGCTTCACCTGGAATGCTTTTCCAACAGTCTTGAAGGATTTCCCACATATGCTGAGCACTTGTTGGCTGCCTTTCCTTCACTCTGCAGTCCAACTCATGCCAAACTATCTCAATTGGGTTGAGGTCGGGTGATTGTGGAGGCCAGATCATCTGATGCAGCACTCCATCACTCTCCTTCTTGGTCAAATAGCCCTTACACAGCTTGGCGGTGTGTTGGGTCATTGTCCTGTTGAAAAACAAATGATAGTCCCATTCAGCGCGCATCAGATGGGAGGGTGTATCACTGCAGAATGCTGTGGTAACCATGCTGGTTAAGTGTGACGAATTCAAAATAAATTGTGACAGCGTCACCAGCAAAGCACCCTCACACCTCCTCCTCCAGA
Organism: Oncorhynchus tshawytscha; assembly: GCF_018296145.1. Lineage (NCBI taxonomy): Eukaryota > Metazoa > Chordata > Actinopteri > Salmoniformes > Salmonidae > Oncorhynchus > Oncorhynchus tshawytscha. Next base: position 27,969,742 of record NC_056430.1, on the reverse strand, counting down.
TCATCCGTTCACCTACTCTGTGTCTCACAAAGACACAGCGGTTGGAATCAAAAATCTCAAATGTGGACTCATCAGACCAAAGGACAGATTTCCACCGGTCTAATGTCCATTACTCGTGTTTCTTGGCCCAAGCAAGTCTCTTCTTCTTATTGGTGTCATTTAGTAGTGGTTTCTTTGCAACAATTCAACCATGAAGGCCTATTTGACTCAGTGTTTGTAACTTGAACTCTGTGAAGCATTTATTTGGGCTGCAATTTCTGAGGCTGGTAACTAATGAACTTATCCTCTGCATCAGAGGGAACTCTGGGTCTTCCTTTCCTGTGTGGGTCCTCATGAGAGCCAGTTTCATCATAGCGCTTGACGGAGTTTGCGACTGCACTTGAAGAAACTTTCAAAGCTCTTTACATTTTCCGGATTGACTGACCTTCATGTCTTAAAGTAATGATGGACTGTCGTTTCTCTTTATTTAAGCTGTTCTTTCCATAATATGGACTTGGTCTTTTATCAAATAGGGTTATCTTCTGTATACCACCCCTACCTTGTCACAACACAATTTATGGGCTCAAATGCATTAAGAAGGAAAGAAATTCCACAAATGTACTTTTAACAAGGCACTTCTGTTAATTGAAATGCATTCCAGGTGACTACCTCATGAAGCTGGTTGAGAAAATGCCAAGAGTGTGCAAAGCTGTCATCAAGGCAACGGGTAGCTACTCAAATATAAAATATATTTTGATATGTTTAACACTTTTTTGGTTACTACATGATTCCGTATGTGTTATTTCACAGTTTTGATGTCTTCCCTATTATTATACAATGTAGAAAATAGTAAAAATAAAGAAAAACCCTGGAATGAGTAGGTGCGTCTAAACTTTGGACTGGTACTGTATATTTAGGCAATAAGACACAAAGGGGTGTGGTATATGGCCAATATGCCATTGCTAAGGGCTGTACTTATGCATGACGCAATGCGGCATGCCTGGATACAGCCCTTAGCCTTGGTATACTGGCCATATACCATAAACCCCCGAGGTGCCTTATTGCTATTATAAACTGGTTACCAATGTAATTAGAGCAGTAAAAGGTTTTTGTCATATCTGTGGTATACGGTCTGATATATCACGGCTATCAGCCAATCAGCATTCAGGGCTCGAACCCAGTTTATCTAATTATCTTTAGAAAAGCAGAATAAGGGTTTAAAAGCAGTGCAACAACCTGCGGTAGTATATCACCTGCAAATTGACTCCCTCTTTTTGTGTACCAGTCCTGTTAAGAGAAACCATCTGAAATGTTATGATTTGTGGAGACCAAACTCAACTAATTGGCCCTTAAGTCTGCTGTATTCCTACCTGCACTGCAACAGCCAAACAACAAGTAAACAACCGTGCCTGTCAAATGAACTGGTCGCACATCTCAAACCAAATGAGGAGTTTAGGCTACACTGGGATGTTAACGCTTTGGAAACAGCAACTCTGTATTTCTGTGGCTTATTACATATTGATGTATGCAGTTATGCACAAGACACAGGGAGTAAATTAAAACAAGCTGTTTGATTGCACACAAAATTGTGTTTTAGTTAGTTGCAATTGACAGTTACTAAATGACTTAATGGAGGAATGTTGGCAGATCTGTGTTGTGCCTGGTGAGGGGGTGCATAGTGGCTTCAAGGTATTCAGACAGCGTGCACAAGCCAAATTCTCTCCTTTATTAACTACAATCCGGCAGATGCCTTTCTCCTGCTGTGGTGGAATCTTACTGTTGTTTTGAATCTCATAAAGGCTCATTACCAGTACCTTAATCAGTGTTGAGGCCTAGCGTGGGGCTGCTACGCGTGGGCTGTACCTGGCCCCATCTCTCCCTGCCTCTGGCTGATTACACACACACAATGCTAATTATCCTACATACTCATATTTCATACCTGAAGCCAATTCATTGTGTTACACTTTGTTTCTGAAACAAGAAAATAGACCTGTGCCCACTTTGTTCATGTATTGCATATTTTTAAGAAGCATAGGAAGCTTTTTGGAGTGGGTCCTAAAGAAATATATAGTTATTTAGGACATTAACAATATAATATATAGTTATTTAGGCCATTAACAACGTATAATTGAGTGGTAGTTAAACCTGTCATCCTTTTCTTCTAGGAGAGGAGAACACACCAGGATGGTTCTGTGCAGAAGATGAAGGGAAGACCATGGCACCATTTTGGCCTTTACTCACCTGCCGTGTGCCTGTCTTCGCCACCAAATCCTCGGACAGGAAGGTGAGTTCCAGCTTCAAAAGCCTCTTTGTTCGGCTCAAGTCGTCTAGTTAAACAGACTAGTGTGCGGTCTTCAATAGTTTTAAGGATTGTTTCTCAGACATGAACTGAGATACACTGTATGGCTTAACAAAATGGCCGTGGCCCATCGACATCACCACTCAATCAATAATCACAGCATCTACAAGCAGAGAATGAGGGGCATGTCTACTGTGCTACATTGCAGTGCAGTTAAACACAGTCTTTTCCCATTGACGGGTAATCAAAGAGTACTTGCTGCTGCACCCCAGGAGCTAAAAATACACCATCTCAGGGAGGATCTCGCTCCAATGGTCCTAGAGTCTTGGAACAGTACATTCCCCAGCAACGCGGGCTAGAAAGTGACGATCAATAGAGCCTGCTAAGAGTTGGGAGCCTCGCATAAATCAACTGGCAAACTGTAAGAGATGGACTAAAAGGTTTTCAGGACTCAGTCAAAAAGGTATCAAATCAATTTGCAGTGGCTGGAAGATGATATTTCTGACTACATTTTCAGCTATAATGTAGTTACAGGGCTTGCAGTGCAAGGTGGGTGGGGGATGCCAAATTACCATGGCCACCAGGGGAGGACGTTATAAAGTGATCATGCAATTACCTTAATGGCTATGGGACACCTAAGCATAAATCAATGTTCTGACATTAGATTAAGATTCCACACAACCCAATAGTCTGTCTGGAAGCCATATGGGCAACGGAGCAAGGGGGGTCCTCGGCAGCTGGAACAGTGGAGTCTGGAGGAGGCAAACATCCCTCTGTATTTTTGTGGGTTTTAGAACGTTCCCAGAGGATCGCATGGGGCTTCTGGATTCTTCTACTAATGTCTGGTACACCTGCTGAGAGAGTGAGCCAAGGCAATTAATGGATTTGGAGCCAGCAGGACCACACTGCCCCAGAGGATTTGCCCACATTCTCTTTTCCTAACACAAACAAATGAGACACCTGAGCATGCCAACCAAAGGGCATGGAAACCATGTCTGTCATATGAGCTGACCACAAAATTGCCTGATAGCGAATTATTTTCTCGGGACGAGAGACGTTGTTGTTGTGTTTACATGAACGTGCGGGTGAGTTTCTGAAATGTATGTGTTTATGCATGCGTGTGTGCCTGCACTGTGTGTCTGTGTTCACATTAGCTGTTGCCGGAGTGCATGTGGAAACAGGGGGCTGGAAGAAGGTGGCATTAAAGGGAGTGACTAAGACTTCCATGCAGAACAGCCTTTGATTAGGGGCTTAACTCAACAACAGACCCCTCCCCCCTCTCTTTTTCTATCCCTCCCTCTCTCTCTGTCTTTCTCTCATTCTTTCTCCCTCTCTTTATCATCCTCTTTCTCTCACTCTGTCCCTCCCTTTCTGTCTCTCTCTCTCTCTTCTCTCTCCAGCTCAGCCTTTGCACTTCCACTGGGAAGCACACGTCTATACGTGCCAAAGCTCCCAACATCTCTTTCTCCAGTGTTGGCAGCCTCACTTGGCAGTCTGACTTACAGTGAGGGCGAGAAAATAAAAAAAAGATGTGGCTGAAGGAGCCAGAGCCGTTTCCAACAGAAAATAAAGTTCTAAAGCAGCGTAGCATGAACATGCGAGCAGAGCGCGGGTCACCTGAGGGAGCTCTGCCAACTGATCACTGCTGTGCGCTCTGGACACTGCTCACTGGGAGGTGGAGCGGGCTGCTGGGCAGATTCGTTAGGCACCGGAGATAACCCTTATCACAAGTCTCTGTTGAGTGAGATCAGTAGGGATTGACTGACACACACTCACACACTTACGAGACCCAGTCTATCAGGCATGGTTTGCCCCACTTCTGAGGCACATAAGCAGAAGCTGTTATCGCTAATGTAGCACATCCTGTAGCCCTTTGTTGTGCTTGAAATTAATTATAATCTCTTGACCATGCAATTCCTCAAACTTTAAACTCTACTGTATGTTGAAATCAGGTCTTTGTAGAATATACTATATGTATTATGTTATTAGGACACCATACCTCTTACTCCATGTGAACTTGATGTTCATTTAACTAATACTGAGGGGTGAAAGAGATGGCTGTTTCAAAATGCCCAAGGAGCTGGCCGTAGGCTGCTGCCTCTGTCTAAGTGCTGGCTGGTAAAATAATTTTAGTTGGCTTACAGTCTGTGGTGCTCAGCTTGAATCCCCCAGACAGGGCCCAGCTCTCCTTCCACCACTTCACTCTCCTCCAATCTCCATTCTGAGTAGGCACCTGAATGTCACAGGGATGTGGTCTGCTGTGTTTCCAAGGCCACCCATTTCCATTCCATCTAGCATTTGTCACACTCATACGCTCCAAGGCCGGACTAATGGAGCGGATGCAATGACGATGATCCCCACTATCCTAGAGCAGATGAGTGGTTTAGTGTATCATATAGCAGCTCCATTGAGAACTTTGTATGTGTGTGTGTGTATGTGAGCATGCGTGTGTGTGTGTGTGTGCGCGTGTCTGTGATGAACCTGTCTTTACACAGCAGAAACCCTCCACGTATCCTCCAGACTGAAAAGGCCACATCCTCAGCGCCTCATAGGGCTCTCACAGATCCAAGACCACAAAGAAAATAAATGTTACCATATTCCGTTTATGAGGCATTAGGAGAAGGAAAGAAGCTGGTGATGGCTGGTATGTGATAGTAGAGCTCTTACACTACTTTTGGGGATTTCATCATGTAGGCTTTGAAGTGGAGAATGACAAGCTGGAAAAAGGGTTTGGGCTGCATCAGGTTAGCTTCCTTTTTCTCTTTCTTTGAGAGGATTATCTCCTGTGTCTCGGAACAGAGACTGGCTGGCTTGCATCTCGGCCTAATACACTCAATTAGTTCACAGAGATCACTAGCCTGGCTAAGCAAGGTCACTGTTATTTGTTTTTAAAATCCATTAAACAGACGTCATGCGAGACCATCTCCTTTGTTTCCTTCATTGAGTGCAGTGGAGAAATATTAAACATGGTCACTGGGGTCTCTGTGCAGTGGAGAAATATTAAACATGGTCACTGGGGTCTCTGTGCAGTGGAGAAATATTAAACATGGTCACTGGGGTCTTTGTGCAGTGGAGAAATATTAAACATGGTCACTGGGGTCTTTGTGCAGTGGAGAAATATTAAACATGGTCACTGGGGTCTTTGTGCAGTGGAGAAATATTAAACATGGTCACTGGGGTCTCTGTGCAGTGGAGAAATATTAAACATGGTCACTGGGGTCTTTGTGCAGTGGAGAAATATTAAACATGGTCACTGGGGTCTTTGTGCAGTGGAGAAATATTAAACATGGTCACTGGGGTCTTTGTGCAGTGGAGAAATATTAAACATGGTCACTGGGGTCTCTGTGCAGTGGAGAAACATTGAACATGGTCACTGGGGTCTCTGTGCAGTGGAGAAACATTGAACATGGTCACTGGGGTCTCTGTGCAGTGGAGAAACATTGAACATGGTCACTGGGGTCTCTGTGCAGTGGAGAAACATTGAACATGGTCACTGGGGTCTCTGCGCTGGACTTGTTGTGCGTGTTTGTGCTGCTTGCTGTGCATGTCCCTCCCGCTCTCCGTCTCATCCAACCTTCCTGCTGATGGTGGGGATAAGAGAGGAGGCAGTGGCGTGTTCTACGACTGGCCCTAAAGGAGTGATTCAGTGCTGGAAAGGAGTTTGTAGAGGGGCCATCATCACTGGTCTCAGGCTGTAAGTGTTGGAGTATATTTATAGCTTTGTTGGGTTTGAAAGAACTGCTGATTTACGACAATACTGACTTAAAGCTGTTATGGCGTTGGTGACAAAGGTGGCTCGATTGGAAGGCTGTATGTGTGTTGCTCACCACACTGTAGACGACGTGCCCATGAAATATGGATAAAAAAAAGAGGGAGAAAAATGGAAAGGGAGAAAGCCTTTTCCCTGATGATGCAACATCCGTCTGTTGATTTCTCTCTCTCTCTCCCCAACATGGTTTTGGGTAAAGTCATCAAGATGACACCTTATGCAATCGCTCTCTTCCTCGTTTCTTCATGAAGGTCGTTCTTTTCTTTTCTGAGCAGCAGATATCATCCTCCTCTCTGATTTGTGGGGAACAGATGCCACAGCATGGATTAAAAGCTCTTCCTTGACACAGATCCGCTGGGGCGTAGCAGGCTCCCTTTCTAGTCTGCAGCGCTATCCCTCTGGCAAACACAAACACGCAAACAGCAGGGTGCAAAAGTGCCTGAGCCTGTCTGTTTGGAAAGTACACACTGTCCCCACAGCCATGTTCCCCAGCTCTCATCAAGGCTTTGCTTTATTAATTGCTAAAGCCGTAACCTCCCCAGCTCCCCTGTCTCACAGGAGTGGTGTGATTCATTAGGAGGGCTATAGATTTTTGGTGAAGGAGGGTTCATTTCAAACAGCCCTAATCTGCTGCTTGTTTATTCATCTCATTCTCCTCTCTCCTGGCGTGTCACCCAGCATCAGAGGAGAACTGATCTCTCCACACAAACAGACTGCCGCTGCTCATCCCCACAGTTCAAACGGGGCAAGGCGACAGGCCCTCGGAGGGAGGATTATAGGGATGCAGGAGGAAGTGTCAATCTGATTTCTCTGTGCTAGCTGGATCACAGCCGACGTGTCGCTTGGACTGATACGGCCAGGCCTCCTGGTCAATGCTGCGGGGTTGCTGGGCTCAGCAAAAGAAAAACTGCTTCAGTCCACCTTGTCACCATCGCGGGGACACAGTGACAGCACACAATCTCATACTGCTTAATACTCCTCATCAAAGAACCACTCACTACAGGGTCAGGGCAAACTTCTGTCATTTAGAGAAAACAACTCACTGTGAGTTGTCTATTCCAACATCTTCACCAAGGTGTAGTGTAGACAGTGTCCAAGCTCTCATCTTTGTGGATCTCTTTATGTCAGCACTAAAGACTATCATATGCCAAGCGTATTGAGCCAAGATAATGTTTTATATTGATGGTGATAGTCAGCACAAACTCAGCCCACCTCAGACCAATCTACACAGCAGAAGGCTATCTCTCCTGTGAGTAGTGTTAGTGCTGTGCTGATCTGTAGAGACTTCAGAGGTAAACTCAAAAAGCACTGATGAAGTATGAGTTGTATTTGAAAAATACCTAAATTATGGTAATTAAATATGTATGAAGACAGGATTAATCACGTGCTTTACATTATCATCCTTTCAGGCCTCTGAATTATGTCGACATCATTATGAGTTGTTTGTGTGATTACCATGGTATTTAAATGGTTTTCACAACCCTCTGTTTTTCCTTGCTTAAAGCTCTTTCAGTCTGGCTTCCATCCATGTCTTCTCTTCTCTTTTCTACTGCTCTCCATACCAACAGAGGGCAGTGTGGTGCTAGTGTTCAGATGCAGGGGCAGCCTGAGCCATTGCACTGCTTGACTGCGAGGTCATCTGCAAAGGGGCTGATCTGTCGTTGTGACAGTTAACATACTAATTACTGTAAATAATACGTTCTCTAGCAATGCCTTGGAGAGGGGAGTGCCGCTCCCGTCCTCCACCCCCCTCCACAAGTGTCTTACTTCACTCTGTTCCTGTCAAGATAGTGCACAGACAAATTGTACAACCAGGAGGGGAACACAGTAGATGGGCTAAATGTTCGCCTGCTGATGTAAACATTCTTCATTTTGTATGATATAAAAGGATACTCTAATGTGTCAGAATATGAAATCCATGCATCACTGAAGAGAAAGCAAACGAGTTCTGCATCCCACCCTGTTCTGAATGTTCCAGTGTTCCTGTGTATTTATTCTGTTGGTTTGTTCTGTCTTTCTCACGGTTTGTTCTCTCCTTCACACTGTTCTTCTCTACTAATTACTCTGTCAGTCTCTCCTCTACCTGAACAATACATGGCCCACTGCCAGGTCTTACAAGAACACTAGCTACCTACATCTAGAAAACCGTAAGACAAAACAAGAGGGCACCCTCTTTTGAGCACATAGTGGCTAATTGACTACCGTGTTCATATTCCATAATGTAATAGTTCTTCCCTGTTGCCAGAAGTTGGCTTGATTTTCTTACTGTCCAGAAAAGTGGGTGAGCAAATGAATCAAGTCTTAACTTACAAAAGCAGAAAACTGATTAATATTTTTGAGAGACTTTTGCATTGAATTCCTGTTTTGTCGAGCCAATCTGGCCACAATAGAATGGGTTCCAAGGATGGCAGGGGAAATTTGAAACCCAAGATATTACTCCTTGATCCTATGTAGAGATGGCCTGGCAACTGTGTCCACGTCCCCCTGTTTTTGTCTCAGTGGGTACCAGAGGACCCTTTGTTCTGAGTTCCATGCCATCTGATCAGGAGGATTAAACAGCCTCTGCCACACACCCTGTGCCTCCCGTTTGGTGCCATCCAGGACCCCTGTCGAGACAGAGTTGTGGTTGTGGAATCTTATAGGTGGGCAGAGATCACCATAGCCTAGCACAACTGGGCCTCATGCAGATAGGTGCCTGGCAGGGATAGATGGAGGGAGGCGATTGACGCCACAGAGAACTCTTGGCCCGTGGTCCTCTTTTGAAACCCATTATTTGACGGACAGTCCATCACTTTCATCCAGGGAAGTTGGAGCCGCCTGCCATTGCCGCTGGAGCCAGCGGGGACGGAGAGAGCGACATGCAGAATGTGCATTACATTGGCCGGACGTGTTGCTATTGCTCAGCAGCTGAGAAGGACACGTGGAACAGACAAATCTGTGTTGAGTCACGAATATCAGTTTGTGATTTCCTGACAATGTCAGGCCACGCTCAGAGCAGATATATGCAAAACTATTCTTCCACTTCATTACACTTATTGCCTGATCTGATCTGTGGAACAGCCAAAGGAGATACCGAATCTTTACTTTACAGACAATACTTATTAAATTGAAGGAGACATCCCTGGCCAGGCTTAATAATAAGCTGATATCCGTATGTTTATTCCAGAGCTTTAACCACACTGTGAGCTTAGCTTCACGACAATAAAGAGTTAAAAACATAAAGCAGCTGCACCCTATTCAATCCATTCCTACTGCTGCAGATGGTTTCATCTTAGTCTTTCAATAACTTTGAACATTCTGAGTAGTAGAGGGCTGCAAGCACAGAAGGTGGTTGATGCTCATTTAATTTAAGTCACTGGATGACATCCAGATCATGAAATGATAACATGAGCAGAGTGTCTTAACTTTGATCCAGCCATCCTTCTGGGTTAGATTCACTGGAGGATATTGAACAACAATTAACAAGCAAACACAGGGCTGTCCCGTTGGTGGCAGTGCCATGTGCTCCTTAGACTGGAAGCTGTCTAAGAGAGTGTCTCTACACATACTGACACTGACTGTGTGTGGGCTTTAACTGACTGCTACTCTATTGATTAAATGCAATTGGGTGCGAGTGCCGGAGCCAGTCAATTATCAGTTAATAAACAGCAGAAGTTTTCTATTAGTGGCTGTTAGTGCGTGTGATAGATTGTTGCTATGTGGATTTGACCAGGAGAGGGGAAGGGAGGTGATGGGAGGAGCGTTGCCTTGGGTGTATTAAACCTAACTCCATTGGGTTGCTTTGTCTTGGCCGGTTTTGTTATTGTAATACTGAGCTTAAAATATAATACATCTGCAAACAAACTCACAATTCTCTGCTGGGCAGGCCCAAACTGTAAGCTCAGGAATCACACTCCAGAATGAATCCCACAATTGGTAATACAGCACACTATCCAATAAAGAGAATCCATTACACAAGAAAGAATGGAGCCAGACAATGCAATGCCTGCTTGCTGCAGTGTGACTACTCATTGATAACGTTACAAACCTCCAGTGGTTTCGATGCATGTGCCTTGTAGAAGTGCGCACAACGATCGTCACACATCTAATGTGTGGTAAATTTAGACACAGTGGAGCATAGATTTCACAGCAGATGCACAGGAACATAACACGTCCACCTGTGTTTCCCTCAGTAAGTCATCCCTCCCTTGTGGAACCAGAGACAAAAGCCTGACAACACATGCCAACTGTATAAATAGTATAAAACATGGTTCTGTTGTGGACTGTTACCAGTGACAATACCTTTAATCAAAGGCCAGATTTTTGGATTTGACTGCAGGTGCTAATGCATATTACTTTCTGGCTGCCATTGATGCAAGCTAAAACATGAATGGTGACTATCATAGGGGGGAGGCCAGTCCCTGATGATGTGTGTAGGAATATCTACGGCTATAGCTCCTTCCCCTGTCTTCCAGCGTGCTGCAATGCAGGCTATGGCCTACACTAACCACAGTGGCCACCTAGAGGTGGCATATGGGCTGGCGCCCCCTTGGGGAAATGGGTGGGACGAACCCAGTGTCGGGAGTTGGGTCATTGGGAACCTACAGCTGGGAGACCGCCCTCTCATTCCATCAACAAACCTCAATTAGCTCACCTGCTGATCACTAGGTAGCCTAGTGGTTAGAGCTAGATTGAATCCCAGAGCTGACAAGGTAAACATTTGTCATTCTGCCCCTTTACAAGGCAGTTAACCCACTGTTCCTAGGCCGCCATTGTAAATAAGAATTTGTTCTTAACTGACTTGCCTAGTTAAATAAAGTTAAAAAAATTTTAAAAAAAAAACCCTCCCTCTCTTTCCCGCATTCCCCAAAGTCCTCCATCAAATATCCCATTCGATCTGGCTTACCTGCCTCCCTCCAACTTGGATCTCCTCTTCTGACAATTGCCTTAGCGGAATCTTGTATCACAATGATTTTTAAATGGTTCCTCACTGCTACCTTATCAGTATTGGCAACCTCAATGGCGTGTGCATCGCTCAAAACCCCACGTGGCCTCTGTACCTTTCAATGCTGATTTTAGGTTGAACTGGTGTTTATACAGCTTGATTTGTTTACACCTACCAGCATTATTTTTAAGGTATTTTGATTTGTGATTTATATTATCGAGTGTACACTTCAGCGGTGGGCAATCGATCTTGCTGGGAGCATTTAATTCCATTTGGTCGAGGTCCTAGCTACATGTGTATATATACAGTATACCTGGGACAGGAAGGGTATATATAGAGGGACAGTTCTGATAGAGTAGGGATCCCTTTAGTATTAGCTGACTTTCTCCAGAGAGTGCTAACAGACAAAGCAATTGCCGTCTGTGAAGATTGCCCGCGAAGGCTAGCTGTCTCCGGTGACTGATAAAACCCACCGTCTGCAGCCCACAAAACCACCAGCATCCCATCGCTACTGCTGCTGTCCCTCTGGTTCAGCTACCAGCCTCTTCCTCCTAACCTCAGGGCTTCCATATGGGGCCCTATTATGACTGCTGTTTAATTACCAATCAAAAAACAGCTCATTCCTCTTAAGGGATGGCTAGCCGAGAGGGAGAGAGAGGGAGAGACAGAATGAGAGAGAAATAGCTCACATGGGCTCTTTAAGCAGAGACAGAAGACAAAGGGTGAGGGAGAGCAAAAAATTGATGGAGAGAGAGAGAGACAGTGCATCTGCATGATGAATGTGAATAGATGTAGAGAGACATAGGGAGTGTGGAGGACAGATGGGCAGAAGCAGTCATCTGGCCGACATAATTTTTCTGGGGATGTGTTTGTGTTTACAAACAGACCCTGCCAGGGAGAGAGGGAGGGACTTAGCAAATTAATGTAATAAATTATCCATGATTTATGTTTGCTGCCTTGGGGACAACGGTAAAAGGCGTGCAGCATCCATAGCTGACCCGGCTGAGCCTTATCCCCACCCTAGCACCACACAATTAGATGTTCCGTCTGCCACATGGCCCAGCATCACCACTTACACACATACATAATAATAAACATTCCCTCACGGCCATGGTGTTGGTCAGGGAGGCTGCGTGCCTGGACAGATGGTCATTTGCAAAGGAGACCTAGGTCTCATGTCTTCCCTGTTAAAATAAAGGTTAAATTAAAAATAAATAAATGCTCACAGTGCTGTGTCTCATGGGGACACTCAGGGATAGAAGCAGCAATTCATTGGCCAACACTGAAAGCCTCCAAGCCTAAGACAGCTGTTGTTGCTATTATTCTCTGGATGTCTATTTCTATACTTTTACAACTGACTCATGGATCTGAGAGCTATGCTATTCTAAGCCAGTCATTGGCTTTTCATTGCAGCCATTCATACCGCTCCAACTCTGGACTGGTCTGTTATTGTCTACTCTAGACCCTCAGGAAATCTCAGGTAGAAGCCATTTCATTTCACACTCCTCCTTTTTTCCCCATGTATACTATAACTTTACAACCTTTTAGGTAATAGAAAATGTGTTGATGCCAAAGTGTCTCTTTCAACATCTATTCATACACCCCCCAAAAAAGCTTCACTCGGGAGTAACGGAAAACAGATTGTCTGTAAGTGCTCTGCTGGTCCCAGGTACTAGCTGTGGTCTTTCACTTGTGAGGGCGCAATTTGATGGGGTGTTGGGAAACAGAAGCTACAAAGGGCTGTGGTCAGTTGGTAGGATATATCTAGACAGCAATGAAACGCAAGGTTTCCATTATAACCATAAGAGCTATGGAGACCATTGTTCAAACTCTGGCCAGTTATTTTAGCCAATCTAACTATTAGACAGTCATGAAAGGCCTTCGTAACAGGAGGTCACTATTACGATTGACAAATGAAAAGCCTACATCTGTGTATTTGTTTATTTCGACATTCGAAACAGTGGATCCCAATCAATTTCCGATGCCTGGTGCAATTTCCCAATGTGGTACTGTCAGTTTGTCAGTAGGAGAACTGTGCTGTGAGCACTGCTTGAAAGGATGTTTCCAATAGGAAATGAGTGGCTTTTTTAGACAGCTGGTTATTTAAATCTAAAAAACACCTCGGTTGACAACTTAGAGCTGCTGGACATGGTAACACTTGTTGATAATGGAACACGTGAACTGACCCCACACCACTGAGAAACGGGCCTACAGTATGTCATGAATGAGTCTAATCCTCCTACTAACTTCTATAAGCCGAGACAGATATAGATCAGTCTCCCACTATAAGAGCAACAGTAGCTCAACCATATGGGGATGATGCATATTGAATGATCTAAATGAACAAAACAACATGTAATATTTATGGTTACTTAATATTTGTTTTGTATCCCTTACAGCTTGAAGCTGCCCTTCACAATCCGGTGCAGTGTGCTTTGTTGGGCTTCTCTGCAGCGAGCACCTCGCTACCTCAAGGCTATCTCTGGGTGAGTGACTTACACATGCACAGTTTACAGGCACACATATACATACATGCATGCATGCACACAAACACACATGTGCACACAGAAGTATTTAAAAAAAACATTAACCATGACACCCTTTGATACAAATATATCCTCTGTAATATTAAATGTGTAGTGGCCTCAGGGTTGATCACATCTATTAATCAAAAGTACAAAAAATGTGGCAATGAAAGGGATACAAATAGTTTTTCTCTACAAAAACAAGTGTTGCCATGCAAACTGACCCTTCACTTTCATTTAGTATGGACCTTTTCAACTGTAAAAAAAACATAACAAGTTCTATATGTACCCACTAGAGGTTCTCCAGTAAACATCTGGCGCTAAAGAGCCCCATAATTGCTAGCTAGCTAGTTGGGGTGGCAGGTAGCCTAGTGGTTAGAGGGTTGCGCCAGTAACCGAAAGGTTGCTAGATTGAATACCTGAGCTGACAAGGTAAAAATCTGTCGTTCTGCAGCTGAACAAGGCAGTTAACCCACTGTTCCTAGGCCGTCATTGTAAATAAGAATTTGTTCTTAACTGAATTGCCAAGCTAAATAAAGGTTAAATAAAAAATGTAATAAAAAGTTGGCTAGCTAGCACAAAATGACAAGTTCGTATTTCTTGATCCAACCAAAAAACAGAACAAACTAACCCCATTCCGTACAATTGTGCGCATCCCCAACATTCAAATGAGACTACAAAGAAAACTAATGTGACTGTAGCGACTGTGTCGATTTCAAAACCGGGGGTGTGAACTAGGTTTCTATTCAAGCGTTGATCGACATGGTAATGGCTCTATAGTATTGGAGAAAAGTTGAAAAAACTGACCCTCCGTTACATCGTGACGTGTCATGCCGTAAAGTACAGCACGCATAAAGCAACTATTTATGTCTTACAATCTCTCTCCACCAGGTGTAGCACTTCTCTCATCTTTTAAAAACAAGAAATGGACAGTGACGGGGGTAAATACCTAGTAAATACCTAGTCATTTTTTGCATCATCATTGCATGCAATCATCATTCTCAAAGCCTCTGTTTACTTCTAAGATCACTTTAGCACTGCCCTAAAAACCCAATTCAAATTTGACGCAAACCTTCAAATAGGTGTAATAATGACACATTATATAAACTCTTTATAGCATTTTATTTAGATTTTAGAGGCGATAAGGTGATAAGTTGGACAGATCGAGTGAATAAAAGCAATTTTCCCACACAACATCTCTCCTTCTCACTATCACGCATTAGTTTTGTGAGTGAGTTTACGTTAGTTATATACACACATTGACTTGTTGCTATCAGATCCACTAAACAAAATCATCAGACAATGTTTATTTCCCGTTAATTATCTGTTTGTTCTGGTGGTGTTACATATGGCTAGCACAGCAAATAACCACAGAGCTAGTGTGATATGAAGGTAGAGAAAGATGAACTTACCTTGTTAGCCAGCTAATGTGAGATGCATTTTTCCCACGGCAGCCAACATTACAACTAAATTAAATGTAGCTAGCATACGAGTACAATGTTTGAGAGACACATTGTTTCCATCAAAAGTTATCCAGCAGCAGTAATTAGTCCACTATCAAACTCTCTCCCCATTCACCAATCTGTTTCTCCTAGCTCTTTGTTTGCTTCCTCCATAACGCAACTATATTTTACCCAGGTGTATTGCCTAGGTGTTTTACCAAGGTATATATGAACCACTAACTTTTGCTAGGCATGAATTATGGACCTCACGTTACGAGACCTAGCTAGTGGTTTGTTTACATGTTGTAAAGCTAGACTACACAAATGCTAGCGCCTTGTGGTGACAATGTTAAACTGCATATTAATTGCACCAGGATGATACATAACATGAAGCAAACAAATTTCAACTTTGTCAACTTTATTATTTTGAAATTAAGTCAAATTAACCTTAAAATATTCCTTTCTGCACACCCTCATGATCGGGATATTTAAGTGTTAATGCCCTCGAAGCCGGTGTTTGGAGGATATATTGGCACGGGTGTTGTTAGGCCTGAGACAAACATGAGGGCCGGCAAACAGTGCCAATATATCCTCCAAACACCGGCTTCGAGGGCATTATCAATTTTTTTTTACAACAGGTTACAAACATATTAAAATAATGATTGACATTTTTTAATTAAAAATGTTATTTTGATGAATTTCTTAATACTATTTCATCCTTCCACAAGATATAGTCCCGATACAAATCTAGGGTTGCTACCCAAGCCGACAGAATGCAACCCAGTTGTTCAGTCTTTTTGTTCTGTATCTATGGACGCGACCCAGCCGTTCGTTCTAAATGTTCCATTGTCATACTGGCTGGCAACATTCTGAACCCTTGCTTGTTAGCTAGCCAACTATGGCTAACTAAGTCACGTCTAAAAGTGCAGCCAGAATAACAGCAAAGTAGCTGCATTTGCATTTATTTAAACTGTTTTCTAGAGACATTTATTTGGATACATCCATAACATTGAGCAAATGAGGTGCGATTTCGCCTGGCATAGACAATATGCTCACTCATCAGGACACTGTTGTTCAGAGGAGCTAGCCAACAACACCACTAACACAAACACTTCAAACTGAAGCTGGAAAGACTGCAAACTAGCTGAATTTACCTTTTTTCAATTGACATTTCTTTGTATACAGTTGAAGTCGGAAGTTTATATACACCTTAGCCAAATACATTTAAACTCAGTTTTTCACAATTCCTGACATTTAATCCTAGTAAAACTTCCCTGTTTTAGGTCAGTTAGGATCACCACTTTATTTTAAGAATGTGAAAATGGCTTATTTCAGCTTTTGTTTCTTTAATCACATTCCCAGTGGGTCAGAAGTTTACACACACTCAATTAGTATTTGGTAGCATTGCCTTAAACAATTTAAACTTAGGTCAAATGTTTCAGATAGCCTTCCACAAGCTTCCCACAATAAGTTGGGTGAATTTTGGTCCATTCCTCCTGACAGAGCTGGTGTAACTGAGTCAGGTTTGTAGGCCTCCTTGCTCGCACATGCCTTTTTTCCTCCAAACATAACGATGGGCATTATGGTCAAACAGTTCTATTTTTGTTTCCTCAGACCAGAGGACATTTCCCCAAAAAGTACGATCTTTGTCCCAATGTGCAGTTGAAAACCGTAGTCTGACTTTTTTTAATGTTGGTTTTGGAGCAGTGGCTTCTTCCTTTCTGAGCGGCCTTTCAGGTTATGTTGATATAGGACTCGTTTTACTGTGGATATAAATAATTTTGTACCTGTTTCCTCCAGCATCTTCACAAGATCCTTTGCAGTTGTTCTGGGATTGATTTGCACTTTTCGCACCAAAGTACGTTCATCTCTAGGAGACAGACGTGTCTCCTTCCTGAGTGGTATGACGGCAGCGTGGTCCCAGGGTGTTTATACTTGCATACTATTGTTTGTACAGAAAACGTGGTACCTTCAGACGTTTGGAAATTGCTCCCAAGGATGAACCAGACTTGTGGAGGTTTCCAATGTTTTATCTGAGGTCTTGGCTGATTTGTTAGGATTTTCCCATGATGTCAAGCAAAGAGGCACTGAGTTTGAAGGTAGTCCTTGAAATACATCCACAGGTACACCTCCAATTGACTCAAATGATGTCAATTAGCCTATCAGAAGCTTCTAAAGCCATTACATCATTTTCTGGAATTGTCCAAGCTCTTTAAAGGCCCAGTCAAGTCAGTGTATGTAAACTTCTGACCCACTGGAATTGTGATACAGTGAATTAGAAGTCTGTCTGTAAACAATTGTTGGAAAAATTACTTGTGTCATGCACAAGATAGATATCCTAACCGACTTACCAAAACTATAGTTTGTTAACAAGAAATTTGTGGAGTGGTTGAAAAACTAGTTTTAAAGACTCCAACCTAAGTGTATGTAAACTTCTGACTTCAACTGTATATCCATAAAAATAATGCCAGCTTATTCATGATTTTGGCTGTTTGAGAAACACTACCTGCCTGTCTGTCTCGTCCCAACTCCCGACACGTTCAATACGATGGGACAGCTGGAGATCGAATTTGAATATTGAAACAATGTTGCAAATGTCGGAGAGACAGACAGCAAGGTTTTTACAAATCTCCACAGTTGAAAATGGCAATGTTAGTCTAAAATAAAAGTGAGATAATGTCTACATGCTTTTTATAGTGGAGATCAAGTTTATAAATTGCTTGGCTGATGAGACAGTGGATTGTGCAGTCAGATGGAACAGAGTAAACAGGCATTTTAACGTCATAGATTTAGCCGGTGGTAACTTGTGGAATAGACACCGGCTGGTATGTGGTTTTAACCAATCAGCATTCAGGATTAGGCCCACCCGTTGTATAACTGCTAATAATGTCTCTCTCCTGTGCATGTCAACCTTAAGGTCTACCTTCATTACAAGGATATGGCTTGCACTAATCCAATTCATGGGGGCATGTACAGTAGCTGTAGAAGTCAAACCTGGTATCCTTCAACATGGTTAGCCTCATTAATTGTCTAATAAAAAAGAAAAACCCACACACACTGATCTTGCCAGTATCAGTCTTTTATTTTCTTTCAAGTTGTTAACAAATGATTCCCACACACATAAGTTCTCAGATGTGTGAGTACTTTTCCTATTTCTAATAGTATAATTTCAAATGGAAGAAACAAATGAACAAAATGTAAACAATGTACAAGCCACATATACAAGTGCATTGGACATGCCCACAAGGCTAATACTAATCCCATCATATGTCTGCATTGGACATGCATGCCATAAATAATATCACTTCTACTGTGAGCAAAAGGGTGGAGCACAGATAGTGGAGGCAAGAGAAAAAATACCCTGTAGAGTGACCACAGTAAATGGTCACTTTTACATGGGCTGCAGAGTAGCCATGTCATGTATGAGTTCCATCCCTGTATGGCTGACCGGGCAGGGATGCAAACCCTAATCAAATGACACTTGTAGCTAGCATGCCAAGCACTGGAGAAGGATGATAGTGAGTGTAGCAGAATGAAGCAAATCAGGGCAAAATTGCATGAGGAGATCCTCCCGCAGCTGAGATGCTTAAAGTATTAAAATATAGATACATTCATGATAGACAGGAGGAGACACTACTTGAAGTCTCAGGGGGATGACATCACAGTGGCTACTAGAACTCACTTGCAGCTCACCTCTGCTACAGTCACACCCCTTTCACCTCCTATGCCACCGACAGTATAACTGAGCTGCCACAACTTACTCATTACTATCCATGCAGGCAATACGGCGCGCTGCGATGCTTCTTTGGAAAATCTATAAACTTTTCTATTCTAAAATAGATTCGTCCCCAGACGTAAAGGACCATCTCACCTTAAAATACACTTAAGAAAACAACTATACTAAGTTCGCTAGCTAGCTGTTTACAGCTGCGACGGAACAATTGTTGTTTACAAATACACCCAAATTTCTTTGAGGTTCCAGAGTTCACTTCCGCTCCAAAAGCCATTAAAAAGGTATATACCAGAGTGTGGGAGAAATAAAAGACTACAGATGTTTTTTTTTATGAGTGGAGCAAATTGCACTGGCAGACAAAAGTGCCACAGTCCCTGGACTTGTTGGAATTTTGCTGGTTTTAAGAGGAACACTTTCTGTGAAAAACCTTGCCTCAGAAAATAAATTGTCTGTTAATCTTAAAGCAAAATGTTTTGGTGCCCCCTCCTTTCTGGGAAGAGTGGGCATTTTGTTGGGTAATCCCCGTAAAGCACATGGATAAATCAGCTGGATAAGGCCCTCTAGGCCCCATCTAGACAGACTCAGCTCCCTCCCACTAGGTGTTGTTTCAACATACAGTCATTTTTCAACGTATTGTGACGTGGAATCTATGTGTGAAATATATTGGATTTACAAAGAGTCATCAACATAAACAGTTGTTTTGGGGGTGCAATTTCAACCACAGGATCATATCATAATCTAACCAATTTTCAACATAGACAAAGGTTGTTTCAAATATGTTGAATGTGTACCTCTGAAACAATAGACCTTCAGTATTCTTTTTTATTTATTTAACCAGGCCAGTCAATTAAGAACAGTCTTATTTACAATGATGGCTTGGCACGAGGCAAAAGGCCTCCTGTGGGGACGGGGGATTAAAAATAAAACAATGTAAGACACGGGCATCAGCACAAATACAACAGAAAACAAACAGTAGATGTGTGTGTGCGAGCAGGCATGTGTGTGGTGTGTTTGAAGTAAAACAACATGCTTCCTTACATAAGGCAACACAAACTAGTGACATCGGGTCTCAAGAACCTGTTCATCTATTTGTCAATTGAACTGCTCCAGGGACACCAGGTCCTAGAATTTAAGGTTGGCTTGGAGGGAATTCTAAGACCAGAAGGCTGATTATTGAAAGGACCCTTTTCCATGCTCAGTTCATTTTTAGGACTGTTAGCATAAAACAAGATTGAGAGCTTAAATGAGTTTTAATTTCGAGCTAGAAGAGAGGATAGATAAAATGGCAGTTTTCCTAAAATGAGAATGAACCAGTGTTTGAGCCTGCGTGTTGCTAGTGATGTTCACCCGACAGCACTGTAAAAATCACAATGGTGAGTTAGACGTCTCTGATTGGTGACAAAATCAAGTGCTGAATGACACACATAGTCAAGAGCCTTCAGTGTAGCGCTTGAAGCTTGCACATACAGTAAATAGTAACACCATAGTCCAACACTGACAGAAAAGTACAACGAAACAACTATTTTCTGGCGGCAAAGGAAAAAACAAGCTTTGTGACAGTAATAAAACCCAATATTTACATTTACATTTTTGTCATTTGTGACTCACAACCTGGATTCGGTCTTATGGAGCAAATTGTTTTCATTTTTAATTTTTTACATCGGATAAAAGTAGAGAGCTACAAAATGGGAAAGTAATTCTGTTTTAAAAGTTGATCAACTTGTAAACTCACTTTTGAGAAAACAGCCTTTGAATTAGGGCTGGGCGAGAAATGTAGTTTTTATGACATATTCAAGTTTATGTTTTAGCTCTGTATCGCAAGAATCGAGGTTCTGTTATAAAGTTGAAATGGTTTACAAATGCAGCATCTCACTGTCTCTTCTCTGCTAGCCCAATGCCGAATCATGTCCTAATTGTATGCAACACGTGCACAGAGGTTATCCACCTATTACAACCCTAGACAGCCTTTCACAAATTGTAACCAAGCTGGAGAAGTGTAGCGGTGGTAAAACTTCCACCAAAATGGAAAATGAGGAAGCCAGCTCAGCCTCTCGTGAGGATGAAATCATCCCCAAAAAGGGCAGCAATATTTTTTCAGTAATATGGAAGTGGTTTGTGTTTAAGAGATCTGATGTTCAGGAAACGAATGGCCTGTGCAAAATGTGTCGAAAGACAATTGCCAAGAAAAGCAGCAGTACAACTAACCTCTTCCATCACCTGCAACTGAAACTTGCGGTGGAATGAGAGGAATGCCGATTCCAGTCGCCCGATTCCCAAAACGTCTGCTAAAAGACAAACTACCATAGTCGCATCCTTTTCAAACATAATCCCTTATGACAAGAAAAGTTTGAGGTGGAAGGAGATAATGGATGCAGTGACCATGGCGAAAGATATGGTACCAATCTTTACAGTACGAAAGCCAGGCTTTAAAAAGCTGCTAGGTACAGTTGACCAGAAATATCAGCTGCCAAGCCGCAAGTATTTCACGGAAGAAGCCCTGTCGTGATTATACACTGCTACCTGCGAAAGAACCGCAGAGAAGCTGGCTAGTGTTTC
The DNA here is from genome assembly GCF_018296145.1 of Oncorhynchus tshawytscha. Lineage (NCBI taxonomy): Eukaryota > Metazoa > Chordata > Actinopteri > Salmoniformes > Salmonidae > Oncorhynchus > Oncorhynchus tshawytscha. The sequence goes on along the minus strand of NC_056430.1, from coordinate 27,948,515 downwards.
TTATTTTTCTACCACAGCTGATCTATGGTCGAGCAGAACGACAGAGCCATACCTAAGTTTGACAGTCCACTACATAAATGAAGACTGTAAATTGCAAAATGTCTGCCTCCAGACGTCTTACTTCCCCGATGATCATACGGGTGTAGTAATATCCCAGGGTCTCAGAGACTCTCTGGCATCGTGGAATATGAGCGAAGACTGAAAGGTGTGCATGACAACTGGCAGCAGGAGCAACATGATAAAAGCATTGCGCTTGTACAACTGGACCCGCCTGCAGTGCTTTGGGCACAGACTTCACCTTACCATCGGTAAGTGTGACATTGGATAATTAAAGTGCATTCAAAAAAGTTACGTTCTGTAGGCTAATGTATTAGTAGTTATCATTCTGCCAATCCAATAGCAAATAACCACAGGCTGTTTTAATTATAACAACACATTAACTAAATTAATACATTTTCAATCAAAATGATTATATAAATTACATATTCAAACAGCTAGTGGTCTAACATTCTAAACAATAGAATAGACGTGTGGGTGTGTGTTGTTCATTTGTTTTGCACAAATAGGCCTTGAGGTCTTGTATATATATTTTTATTTTAATAAAGAAGATTCAGTTAAGAATTATGTCTTGGCCTTTTTTAATATGTTTAGAGAAAAACAATAAATTTAGATATATATTGTGAATCGTCCAAACCTCTGAAAAAAAAATGGAGATATTACTTTTAGGCCTACTTTGAATGTTTTGGTATCTAGTGAAGAGCTCTTCTTTGACTACACCCATTCAGCATCATTCACATCCTCTTAAGCTTTAGCACCACCCATCTTGTTTTGATCTCGGGAGCATTCAGAGCGCACACTTGATGCTTTGGCCAATGATTTGTTTACCTCTGGATAACATGAAAACAGCCTAACCCGGCTCTGCTGGCAACAAATTAATTCTAATTTTTTTCAGACGTTTGCTGACACTGGCCATATTCAACGGGTGTTGTACACTTTAGCTTAAGACATGTAGCTAACTAACGTGAACTCACCCCATTCCGTACAAATGTGCGCAAACGCAACATTCAAACGAGGCTACAAAGAAAACTAATGTGACTGTAGCGACTGTGTTGACGTCAAAATCGGATGTGTGAACTAGGTTTCTATTCAAGCGTTGATCGGCATGGTAATGGCTCTATAGTATTGGAGAAAAGTTGAAAAAACGGACCCTCTGTTACATCTAGACGTGTCATGTCGTAACGTACAGCACACATAAAGCAACTATTTCTGTCTTACAATCTCTCTCCACCAGGTATAGCACTTCTTTCATCGTTTAAAAACAAGAAATGGACAGTGATGGGGGTAAGTTGGGGATACCTAGTCATTTTTTGCGTCATCATTGCATGCAATCATCATTCTCAAAGCCGCTATTTACTTCTAAGATCACTTTAGCACCGCCCTTAAAACCTGATTCAAATTTGACACAAACCTTCAAATAGGTATGTAATGACACATTATATAAACTATTTATAGTGTTTTATTTACATTTTAGAGGCAATAAGGTGATAAGTTGGACAGATCGAGTGAAAAAAAGCAGTTTTCCCACACTACATCTCTCCTTCTCACTATCACGCATTAGTTTCGCTTCCCCACCTGCCATTTTTAAAAACACCCGACGGGGCTCATTGCCTGCTTGAATTATGCAGAAACGGGCAGCGTTTTGGTCAGGTCATTTATTTTGTTGGAAAGGGGAGAAATTGTGCTTTACAATGTTATTGACATTACAGTTGATCTGGAAGTATTACGTTTTTGGGGCGCTAAAATAAGGTCAATTGTACGGACCAAGGCGATGTACGAGTTTACGTGAGTTTACTATAGATGGGTAAACAATGAATCTTGGTAAACAACGTGTAAGATCATACATGTCACGTAATTTTAGATAACGAGCCAGACAGCTAACGTTAGCTAGTTTAGACCAGAGGAAAGAGTGCCTTCTACTGGCCCTCCAATACCACTTCCAGTAGCATATGGTCTCCCACCAGGACCAACCCTGCTTAACTTAGGAGGCAAGCTAGCAGTGGGATACAGGGTTGTATGTTGCTGGTTATGCTGCTGGTTCAATTTGACAAGTAGTCCACAAACCACTCTGGAGCATGACAAGTAATCCCAATACACTTCAATCTCTGCACCAAGACAGTATGGTCCACAGTGTTAAATGCCTTTGACAAGTCTATGAATACAGATACACAATGTAGCTTCTTATCCAGAGCACAATGCATATCATTCAAAATCTTCAAAGTTGCTGTGACAGTGCTGTGGCTAGAACTGAAACCTGATTGCATACCACTCAAGGTATTGTTTTCCTGGAGGAAGGCTTTAAACTGCTTATTGACTAGGAACTCCAATACCTTTACCAGAACAGACAATTTAGATATGGGGCGATAGATATTCCTTTGATTTGGGATCACCTACTTTCAAAAGAGGTAGGACAAATGCTGATTTCTACATCTTGGGGTTTTCATTACAATCTATGGTGATGTTAAAGATGATCAGAGTCAGGGGATTTTTTTACATCAATTGTTTCAGGGCACTTCTGAAACAGAGAAAGGCAAGAAGGAGAAGCAGGAGAATGAGTGCTCGGGAGTGTCAGGTAATTTCACATGGGGCTCATGTTGAACTCAGGTTGATCAAATAATCTGCCTGCATCAAGAAAATGTTGATTGAAAGAGTTCAGAATAGAGGTTATCACAGTTACCACCTGTGAGTCAACCAGCAGTTGTTTAGGGAGCTGTGCATCTTTAAACCTTTCTCTACTTGCCCACATTTTGAGATAGTGGTCTGCTTTCAGCTTTCGGTTCATAGCCACACCCTTATTCCAAAGCCTTATGAATTCTGACTAGTTCATCTGACAACTAAGGGTTGTCTCTGCCCTTAATTTTGTATTGTTTGAAAGGGTTGTGCTTGTTGCATACATCCTAGAATGCTTTATGGAGGTAAGAAAAGGCTAATTTAACATCAGAGATGTTCAACTCTACACAATGTTAAAAACATTGCCAAATCTTAAATGCATACAAGTTCCTGAGTCAAAGCTCACAGATGTCCACAGGCTTCAGGTACAATGCAGATCAGAGACTGAAGTTTGTAAGTGTACGTGTGTGCTGAAGCAGTGAGCGAAGCTTGGGGGTACCTGTACCAGACGGGGGGAGCATTCCTGTGTAATCAGGAGCAGACCGAATGGTGGTGACCAAGCAGTGCAGCACACCATGGGAGTAGCCTAGGTATCACACTCACTTGGTAGAGGCTTGTGTCGGGAGGCTGGGTAGAAGAGGAGGCTTTCAACCAGACAGGTGCATGGCCCAATGTGGTTAGGTAGACAGGTAAGGGCAGAAGGCAAGGGCAGCACCTTCTAGTGGAAAATGTATATAGCAAGTAATTTCTTGACTATATCAAAATATTACTGGAGTATTTGGAATTATTTGGAATGATTAAAAAACAGGGTTCAGCTGCCCTGTTGATGGGAATATGGACATATACTTTTTTAAATGTATTTTTTAAAAACTTATTCCTAATCGGATTACTGAAGGAAATGGCCTAGGCTTTCACCTGGAATTGTTTATTAATGTTGGACAAAAAATTAAATAATTCAAACAATATTTAAATTCCATGCATCTTATAAAGGCTTCATATACACTACATAAATGTGTCACAAATCAGGGTAGCCTAGTGGTTAGAGCGTTGGACTAATTGGAAGTTTGCAAATTCAAATCCCCGAGCTGACAAGGTACAAATCTGTCGTTCTGCCCCTGAACAGGCAGTTAATCCACTGTTCCTAGGCCGTCATTGAAAATAAGAATTAGTTCTTAACTGACTTGCCTAGTAAAATAAAGGTAAAATAAATAAAAAAACGTATGTCATGCTCTATAAAGGGTTCATAGCCCACTATGTCAAATATGACAAAAAACTGTGCTTTATAAATGGTGGCAAAAGCACTGCTTAATAAAGGCTTTATAAATCATATTAAATTGAGGCTTCACAAAGTATTTATAAACTTGTCAGGCATTGCAACACCAGGATAGTGGGTCCGATTTCCGTGACCACCCATACTTAAAAATGTATGCACACATGAGTCGCTTTGTATAAAAGTGTCTGCTAAATGGCATATATGATTTTGTATTATATTACTCGAAACCAAATATTTCACCTTCTTTATTACTTTACATGTGATGGGGGAAAGGGCCATGAAAAACGCAATTTTTCTTCATTCAGATGACTCTGGGTAAGTAGAGAAATGACCTACATCTCTCAGTATCCTTTTTAAACAGTGCTTTACGTGCCCATGCGGTGTTTGTTATGTTATGTTAGCTCACAAAACAGAATATCCTTTAAACCTTAATAAATAAAGCATTACATTTAGAGGATTTGCTTGATATTATCAAGTGCTGGAGTTATGTAGGCCTAATCTGTGACAAGTTGCAACACATGACACGATAACTAACTTGAAAGATCAAGTGTTTTAAGCACCTAAGTAAATGTTCTTTCCAAGACATGTCACATGCCTGTATTTTATTCCGTAACATCCCAAAGTTAGGAGAAAATGGTTTAATGAAATACACAATATCATTATAAGAGCCAGTGGATCCATGAATAAACAACTGATCAAGTGGTCTGCTCTGCTCGGCTCACTCCCCCACTTGTCTCAGATCTACCTCCCTGGCAGGCTTGTCAAATGAGGGATGACACTAATCATGTTAAAGTGAGATGGGCTAGTGGGATTCTCCTGACTTTGATCAGAGTAATGACATTGTTTCTAATCAACCTGATTCACATGAATGTCCCTGTTTGCCTACATTACCGGTTCACTCCACTTTTCTGACTGGTGTTTTTCCCACATATACCATAAATTAATTTTCCTCTCACCCACTCCATACTACAGACAGGTTCAGATTAATCCTCATGGTGTGTAAAGGTGTTAAAAACAGCAGGTTTGAAACAGAACATGAGATAAAGTTTAGAATGAGTCATTGTCAATCTTACAAAGGTTAATTTTAACACATTGTGACTAATAACATGGACTTGAGCATTCATTCAGCGTCCCCACATTGGCATGTCCATGATCATCCTCTCCCACTGCCTCCCTCGGTCCAGACCGATCTAATTTCCGGGGCTCCCGAGTGGCGCAGGGGTCCAGCACACTGCATCTCAGTGCTAGAGGCATCACTACAGACTCTGGTTCGATTCCAGGCTGTATCACAACCCGGCCATGATTGGGAGTCCCATAGGGCGGTGCACAATTGGCCCAGCGTCGTCCGCGTTAGGGATTGGCCTGGGTAGGCCGTCATTGTAAATAATAATTTGTTCTTAACTGACTTGCCTAGTTAAATAAAGGTTAAATTAATTAACACTGGTAGAGTTAGTTACTTTCAGGAAGTTTCTTATGCACTCTGACAAAACAGATATCTATTCCCACAAACAAGTAGTGATGAGTTTGTCAGGGCACAGTCATTTCACTGGATCTGTGAAGGAATTGGATGAGTGAGTGCTTAAGTGTAGGAGAATGTTGAAGTTGGTGTTGCTTAGAGCTGTGGTTGCACAGAGCCATTTGCCTTTAAGCTTTGTTTTTGGGGAGCTCGTCTCTGTGCAACAGTCCATTATTTTCTCTGGCTCGCTCTCCAGAGCTCATGGGTCTACTCCTGTCCAGCATGCTGACACAAATCTAACAAATGATTGCATGCAAAAAAGGCAGGGCAGGGGGGGTGAAAGGGGCTAAAGACTATATTTATCCTATGTCTTATTCCCATAATGTGACTCGGGGAAAATCCTTATTTGATCTTCAGTGTCAGTTTTTGTGAGGAACATTACACTTCAGTTGGACAGTTGCACCAGTCCCATATCTAGAGAAAAACAACTTTGGTGAAAGAATCCTGTGAAAACCCATGAAGATTTCACTTATGATTGGAGAGTGATTTGGAGCCTCCTAATTGAAATTGCTACAGATCCAGGTTTACCCCCTGCCTCTCTTCCCTTACCCTGTATTGACATTGGCAGGCTTGACACAAGGCCAATATGAGTGTGACACTTGCAGAATCAAGCCTCTATTCATGCATGCAGCCACTCAGGCCTACAGCAGAGAGTGTAGAACCCCAAGGGGGAGTTGGTGATGATTGCCTGGTGGTTTTTTGATTATATGAGGTCCGCTCTCTTGTTTTGGCAGGGATTCTTATTGGATTTTGGACTTTTTTAGAAGTTGGACTGCTATTCATGACTCACTCAGAGTGTGTTGGTGAATAGGCTATGTTGAACTCAGCCCTAGCAGACACTATAGACTGTGAGTAAAGGAAGACCACCAACATACAACAACTGCTCAATGTGCCCCCTCCTAATGACCAATAACCTTGTACCATTCTGTCCATTCAGTGAAGATGAGTTTTAATAGGGTCACCTTGTCTCCTAATTCAACAGTCAACTGCTGTATTTCATCCCTTCATTGGGATTGAGTGTGTCATTGCTAAGTCCCCGACTCAAGCATTAGATCAATCATCATCTTATACAAACCCTCAATTGTCAAGCGATGCACAGTCTTTGAAAGTCTTTTTTTCATCTGTCTGTTCTCTGCTGATGAAAAGATCTCTGTTTTAGAAATGGTTTGATGTTCTAGAGATGACATTGTGAACCCATTGCGGTTTGTGGTTTCTGAATCTGAGGGATATTTAAAAGTGAGGGAGGAATATAGACAGGATTTGAAAGGATATTTGATTTTAACTTTACACTTTGCTGAAACTGCCTGGATTTGCTAACAGGTGCGGATATCAGAGCTAAGACGTATTACAGGAGAGTGTTCTGTGTCTTCTAAAATTATTCAGAAATTCTACAAAGACTTAAGCATGAGCAAGTAACTCTCCTACGCTACAGTACATTTTCTAAACGACCATCCACCCTCTCCACCTGTGCTATGTTAGCTGTTAATTGTGTGACCTACAGTCTTTACTGACCTTTAAATGGACACCTCTTTCTCTCTAGGTGGCTAGTGGAGAAGATGTCTTGACCCAGATATATCTTATTGACGATAAATGCCCACGTGTCTCTCTCTCTCTAGGTGGCTAGTAATTGAGTATCTTACTGACCTTACATACCTAACTTCCCTCTCTGTAGGTGGCCAATGGAGGAGTATTTTACTAATCTTATATACCCACTTTTCTCTCTAGAGGTGGCCAGAGGAGGAGAATATCTTACTGACCTTGGATACCTACCTTCTCTCTCTGCAGGTGGCCAGTGGAGGAGATGCTACCCAGGGGCAGGTGGAGATCTTCTCCCTGAACAGGCCCACACCACGCCCCGTGAAGAGCCTCCAGGTGGGGGCCCCAGTGAGGTGTCTGGAGTATGTGCCTGAACCCAGCACCCCAGAGGAGATGGAGGCTGTGGCCCTCAGGAGCCCGACTGGGGTGGGGAACACCATTTGTCTGGGACTGGATGATGGAAGGTGAGGTCAACACAGCTTTTAGAGAAATTGTCAAATACAATGGTGTAAGTTACATTTAAGTAATGTGGATGGATGCATGGATGGATGATGATGATACAGAAATATTATTGTATTTATTATTGTTGGTCACCACTATTATCCTACTTACAAAGTCTATTTGTTTTGACAGAGAGTCATGTTCTGTATCACCATGCAGTATAGTATGTTAGGTTAATCTCAAGACTAACAAAATCTGTCAATAGTAGATGGGACGAAGAAATCTGAGTTGAATCCTGGTGCTCAACCATATCTTATTTTCCCATCTACTGTTTATATTTTCAGATTTTACTGCATGTAATGAGGAATAGTTGAATCTCAGACTGTTACAGTCCTGGTGATTACATTACTTTCTAAGAGAAAACAGTCCCCCTGCATCTCATATTGCCAGTTGACTGTAGTTATTTTCCTCTGCAATTTGTTTGTTAATCATTTGGGCACCAGAATAAAATGAAAAGTGTGCAGTTTATTTGTTTATGTTGACTCATTCACTATATGTGTCCTGAGAGGAGGGAAAATACAAAGTGTAATAGAAGCAGAATTTCAGCATTTATTTTTGTGGAACACAATTGACTGTCAACTAGTTAACGTTCTCTTTCGAGAAATAAATGTATTTTTCCAAAGGTGTGCATTTGTTCATTGTAAATTTAGGAAAAATGTGCAGAACAGTCAGTGAAGTTCAGATGGAATCTTAAACACAAGAAAGAGCAAGGGGCTGCACACACGCATTATAAGGTCCAAAGTGCCCAGTTACATCAAGGTACCCAGTCTTCATAAATGATGTTCATTTATCATGTACAGTGTACATTGTTCCTGCTCCTTTTGCCACCAGCATCCTGGTGTATGGCAGTGTGGACACTGCAGCCCAGTGCCTGTTGACCCTGTGTAACCCTCAGCGCTGTCCTGTCCTGTGCCTCAAACACTCCATCAACTTCCTGTTCGCTGGGCTCAGAGATGGAACCATGATGGTGTATGGACGAAGTAATGGTGGTAAGGTCTTTCCAAGGTCTCCCCCTGTATGTCAGGAAGATAGTCATCAGATTTCAATCCAAAATGACGGAATTGTTGAATCATCACATTACTAACATAGCAATTTATTTAATGTTAGCTACATAGAAGTATATATTTCAAGCCATCACCATTATAGCAAGGAAAGCAATCACAGCACAATTAAAGCAGGAGAATGGAATAATTTTATAATTACGTTACGCCACTAATGCTCTTAGCTAGTAATTTGTATTAATTCAGGTAATCATTTCATTCACTCATTTGCCTACTGTAGCAACAATGTTTAAGCATTGTATTGTATGAAATGTGACATTAAAATGGAATAGTTATTTTGATATTAGACATTATTAACATGATTAAAATGGCTTTTAATTAAGTAATCAATCATATTAGTAGTGCAAATATTAATCTTATTGTTTCCTTGTTTCAATTTGTACATCTTTCAAATTCCCATGTATGTCTCTTTCTTTTGCAGTGAATGCCTCCGTAAGTGTGTGAGAAATATCATTTCTGTCATGCGTTCAGTCTGCATGAGGAGACGTGCTATGAGTGATAGGATTTTCAGGGAATCCATCAAGTGGATGCGTTTGCGAAAGGCCAATTAATTTCAGACAAGCAACCTTGGAAAATATTTGAAATACTTAAAATACCTTTCATGCCCATTCTTGGTGATCTTCGCTACCAGTTAGTGTAAGGAAATGACTCCTGAAGTCACCATACAGTGGTTGGTGTGCTCATGTTGTGGTCAGACAGGCATATCATAGGACTAGGAGCACCATCTCAACACTCATTCTCCCAGTAGGTCATCACAGCCTGCGGTAGCACAATGGCTGCCCGGTTGCGGTGTGGTGCATCTTACCTGGCTGTGTCAGTGTGGCTGCCTGCATCCACCCAGCACTCTGCTGTCCTCTCACCTGCAGCCAAGCAGAAAGGATGATTAATTACGCCAGTGTGCTGCGTGCCGATTAAATATTACTATTCATGTTATGTAAAATAAATAAATAATAAAGAGGTAGAAGACAGGGAAAAAGCTCTGGAGTGGAGCGTGGATGGTGCCAGGCAATGTTTGTGCATTCTGCACAGCTGTTAAAGATTGATGCCCCTGGATGGCACACTGCTGCCTGGAAACCATGTCTGCAAGAGTAGGAAAATATCAAGTCTTCACATGGGATTTCTATCAAAATGCATATGAATAGCCTGCCCAGCACATTGTTGCTTAGCGGAAAATCCCAATTTCTTTTCTCATATAAATATAATTCATACTGTTCATAGTGTTGAAGGTCTGGGTTTCAGAAACTTATTTAGAAAATCTTTTGATGGTCTGAAACCGTTTTTGACCATTTTCTAGTGTTTTGCGGTGGTGCGTGTGGTAGAGCTGTGACATGGCCAAGGCTTGTGCATGGGGCGAGGGGGACTTAAAAGAAAGTGAATAAAAAAATGTGGAAGAATGACATTTAGAACACGCCAAGCAATTAACCTGAGGAAGTCAGAAGGCATTGTGAAGCTATTCTGATTTGAAAGGCATGAAATAAACAACTCAAAATGTTAATTAAATGGCTGGGCGCACTTCCTTCTCTAATTTTGCTTCATTAAAGCACAGCAAAGGAAAAGCTTATGTAAGGTGCTTCATAATGCACTGCCAGGGTAGCTGCAAATGGTGCCCTGTGTTTACAACTCAAAGGAAAAATGTCTGCTTCATTTTCACACCGACGGGCGGAAAAATTAATTGGCGATAAAGAGGTTAGGAAGCTGATTAAATTGTATGGCAGTTGTTAGCATTTGGATGTTAGGAATGCCTTATTGTTTAGTCTCAAAGTATAGTCCATAGACACTTTGTTTTCATCAAATTGTGATTCACGCTGGTTTTTGTGTGTGTGCGTGTATGTCTGTGTGTGTGTGTGTATGTCTGTGTGTGTGTGTGTGTGTATGTCTGTGTGTGTGTGTGCGTGTATGTCTGTGTGTGTGTGTGTGCGTGTATGTCTGTGTGTGTGTATGTCTGTGTGTGTGTGCGTGTATGTCTGTGTCTGTGTGCGTGTATGTCTGTGTGTGTGCGTGTATGTCTGTGTGTGTGTGCGTGTATGTCTGTGTCTGTGTGTGTGTATGTCTGTGTGTGTGCGTGTATGTCTGTGTGTGTGTGCGTGTATGTCTGTGTCTGTGTGCGTGTATGTCTGTGTGTGTGCGTGTATGTCTGTGTGTGTGTGTGTGCGCGCACTGCGCATGTGCATGCTTAGTTGCACATGTGTGAAACAGTAAGTGTAAGTATTTTCTTGTGTTTTCACTTTGGAATATTTGTCTAGAGAACACCAGGGCAAGTTGCTTGAGTGTAAGTAGAAGCAATGTAGTTTAATTGCCTTGCTCAAGGCAACAGCTGCTGAATCACCACACTGCGCAGTCAAACGGAAAGTTTTGCATGTATTTAAAACATAATCATAAACTGGCGATAACAAGTCATGATTTTGTTAGCTGTTTGAGCAAAACTTTGTTTTGTTCTTAGAATAGTAAGAGTTTAAAGGGTTCTGATTCTGAGCATTTGTTGTGTTGTCTTCTCAGGTGAGCTGTGGGAGCCAGACACCTGCAGGACTGTGAGTGTGGGCCCGGAGCCTGTGCGAACTCTTCTGGTACTGGAGGACTCTGTGTGGGCCAGCTGTGCCAACTCTGTGACCGTCATCAAGAGTTCCAGCCTTTCCACTCAGGTACAATAGGAGATGCACCAAGTGCTTTATAGTTTGAACAAGAGCACACAAATACAAGCCTCTCGAAATGCTCCAGGAAAGCATCTTTACCTCCATTTTGCATCCTTTTCAAAACTGCTTAAGAGCAGAGGCTCATGCACAGAATTGTCTCGACAATACACTGTCCTTTCCTTCACCTAAACACACTTTATGTTGGAACTATAAACTATATTGGAACTCAAAACTCCTTGAGTTCTACATTGATACTTTGACCTAAAGTACCTGTGGGGATGTTGGCATCAGAATGTGTTTTCAGGCAGCAGTGGCTCTTTATGCTTGTACACTTTCCTCCCTGTTCAATTCTCTGGAGATCAGAGCTTAGCCAGCTGAGTGACCACGCAAAGTAGACAAGGTTCTGTCTGGCTCATCCCAGCATATCCCCTCTGCATGGTGAACAGGCATGTGTGCTTGCGTCGGTGCTGGTTGCACCTCTCTTAGTGGGGGGGGGGGGTGTGTGTCAGGATCGTGATCGCTCAGACTTACCCCTCTTCTACTTTAGCGGTCTAGCCCGCTTACCTAAGTCAGATCAGCCTTATTGTCCTCCTCCCCCCACTCCTCCTGTGTGTGTGCTTGAAGGGACCCTTGTGTGTGCTCTGCATTATGACAGAGCTCCGGGAATGACCCATGTGCCCAAAAAAAAAGAGGCCTGTCATCAGAGCCTAACCAGGCAGGACTGTGAGGATGCAGGGCATGGCATGACATCCCTCCCTCCCTCCCTCCCTCCCTCCCTCCCTCCCTCCCTCCCTCCCTCCCTCCCTCCCTCCCTCCCTCCCTCTACTTCCCTCCCTCCCTCCCTCTACTAGAAGAGAGGATGATGCTTACTCCCCCTCCCTCTCCTCCCTGTCCTATCCATGCCCACTCCCCTCCTTCCTTCACCTCTGTGGCTGTGGATTTGCTCCTCCTGAGAACAGACACCTTGTCACTCAGTATAATGCAGGGCTAATGAGCTGTTCAGGCGGTGGGGCTTTAGCGCTGGGTCTTTAGCCTGCAGTGATTCTCCCCTCTGCTGATGAAGGACTTGGTGCTGCTGTTTGTGTGACAGTAGTGCTGGGTGGAAGGGGCATTTTACCTCTGTCACACTGCTACCACTCTCATGGCTGTAAGCAATGCAGAACTCATCTCGCTAATACCAGTGTGTCAATTGGGTGAACAGTTGTTGCCATCAGTTATTTGACACCATCCATTTTTAGAAGAGACCTTAGTACCAAATATGTGCTCTGATAGGCTCTCCAGGTAGTATCCAATTTTGTCAAGGCTGGCAGTCATGCAGCCCTGTAAACAGATCTCACTTCCACTAACCTCTTCTATTCAATTACCCTACCAGTTAATTCATTATTATTACTGTAGCTATGGCATTGTTTTACATTTGGCCTCACTGGGATACAGGGGACAGATCAAATTGAAAGCAGTCAGATAATGACATATCCAGTGAAACATATGCTAGACAAGGTGTCATGATGACAGGGTGTCAACCAATAATTAGCCTGTTAATTAACAATGTGTCTGTTCATGCCAAAATCACAGATTTTAACCCGCCCCATGATTTTCTAATGGTTCACTGACATTTTCAATGCTCTTTTAATTAGATTTTTTTTTTGTTTTACTTTATTTGTATTTAGTTAGTCAATTCTTTGAAATAGGGTTCTTTGAACTTAAATATTTTATAGAATTTAATGGTTGCACTTGAAAATGGAAGGGATGCGATTTCCTCTCTTCCTAGGTGGAGCAGAGCAGGCACCTTCTGCCGTGGAGTCAATTAAAAGAGAAAACACATCAAAGGGTTCTCTCCTCTCCCCACTCTCAAACAAAGGAGGTCCCTCTGGCAAGGGCACACAAACAGGTGGTAATCCCCGTCCTCCGGTGCACAGGGGGAGCACCCCTCCTCAGCCGTCTCCCTGACTAATCTCTCATCCCCGGACTCATGAACCGAGAGTGATAGAAGCGGGGAGACGATGCCAGAGCCAGCCCCTGTCATGGTGCAGACCTCGGGGGGTAGCATGCCTAACTATGATAAGGCGCGCTGCTCTTCCTCAGCTACTCATTAAGAATGTGTGCCTGAAACGCCTCCTCTTTTGCTGTGGTCTTGAGAAATTGGAGGGTGGGAGGAAGATATATACTGACACAGTAGAAAAGATGCCCCTGTCTGTGAAACATTGGTGTAGTTCATTACAATCTCAAGAGAGACACGCTATAGCCTTTTCTGGGTTGGTGCAGGGTTGTTAAATCTCCAGTCATCTGGCCGACTTGGGTTTCGTGAAAGAGCTCTAAAGAGGGGTACTCAACCCGACGCTCAGGCATTCTATTAGTCTTTTGTTAACATGTAATATCCGAATGTAATTTGTTAATGGTGTTCATGTGTAATTCACTTTGTATGATTATGTCCGTGCACATTAGCAGTGTTGTCCATGGATACAGTGAACTAGAACTCCTGGAGAGGGGTTCTTATGACATGGATGCACAATACTTTATGCATTTGTTTAATGAAGTCATACTGTAGATCTAGGATATTATAACTTCATTATGGATTGGATGTCTACGTACAGAGACATACATTTAACAATGTGCAGAGCAATGGTAAAGAAGCAATTACAGACAGTAACATCACACTTTATATGGTAATCAGTTATCCATAGAAACATATTATAGATTTCCAGATTTCTGTAAGAACCCCCCCCCCACCCCACCCCAGACTGGACCCAAGTACCTCAGTAGTTTTCCCATTATCATCATATCTGACAGCAGAGAAAGCCAACCCAGACAAAATCCTGTCTCAAATATTTTCATATCAAATTCCTGACAAGGCATATCACATCTGTTTTGTTGTATTTAGACCAAGATGTCTGCATGTAACATTGATCGGATTCATAAACTCAGATCTACAGTATATTTCATTTAAAAGACCAATGTAAACCGGGTCTAAATGGGGCTATACTGTTTATTTAAACTACATGTTCTGTGTAAGCATTTGCTTGGCAGCTCTATGCCTATTCTCTATGCCTAAGTCCCATCTCTACTATAGTTTCCAATATAGTTATTCACTGCTTCTCTCCTTCTCTCTTCCAGAGGTTTGAGGTGCACCCAGAACCCATGGTGAGCGTGGCCCATATGGTGCGGGCTGGAGGAGGAGTCTGGATGGCCTTTAGTGAGGGCTCTTCTATTCGCCTGTTCCACACTGAGACACTGGAGCATCTGCAGGAAATCAATATCTCCACACGAGTATCTTTGCACAACCCAGGTACAGTTCAAAACGCCTACACTCAGGTTGCTATAGGGATTCGTCTTGACCTCCTCATTCCGGGGGTCAATGTTTTCTTTTTGTTTATACAGTAGAGTCAACTCCACAAGTCTTTGCTAGGGTTCTGTCACAAAATCTATTTTGTCATGAGCCTGACCTGCTGTATTTGTGGGGTTAGGAGGAAAACATATGGCATACATTAGTTCGTTTTTGGGGGCCCTCATTGTACAAGAGCAATGAGATGGCACCAAATAAGCCACGTCGATACTGCACTTCTCGCTGGAATGATATTCTGGTCTTGTCTTGCTGGAACTGCTCCTTTGGCCCTGCACTCCGGGACTGACCTGAATAAGTAGCCATCTAAAGACCCTGAGAAGCCCCGATGGAGCCGTAGGGTGAGAGGCAGGAATTCACAAAAGTACAATCATTGACGAGCTGTTACAATGCTGCCAGACAAAGGTTTTCATTGCACGAGTTGCCATGAAAGCACTCGTCTTTCCTTCAATATCCTGGCAACACTTGTATTGTGCCAGTTTTGTTTTCTTTTTACCTGCGTCTCTATTTTCTTTTCTTCTCTCTCTCACGCTTTCTCTCTTCTCATCTTATCTTTCTCTCTTTTATTTTATCTCTCACTGCACCCCCTTTAAGATGCTGTATACATTCTCCTCACTCTCCATCTTCCTTCATGATGAATGAAATATTTATCAACCAATCCAGGTATTTCCAATGTTAGTATGGGGGAGTCAGGGTAAACACGTCGGACTGGCTGAAACAGAAACGAGCCTGTTTCAGGGTGGTCCTTCCACACATTTTATCAATTTGATTCAATATCAGCCCAGGGACCCATGGCCCAGGGAGCCATTACAGCCTACAATCCTGGGGCCTCAACTCAGTCAAGCCTGTGCTCCCTTTCACCTAATGCTGTCTGGATTCATTCAGTTTGATATTCTGCACGTAAAAAGGACTGAGGATCAGAGTCAGACAGAACTCAAAGGAGAGAAAGGCAGTGCACCAAATCAAGCTTCCGCAGCCGGACACAGGGAGTTTTTATTTAACCAGGTAGGCAAGTTGCGACCTGGCCAAGATAAAGCAAAGCAGTTCGACACATACAACAACACATGGAGTAAAACAAACATACAGTCAATAATACAGTAGAAAAATAAGTCTATGTACAATGTGAGGAAATGAGGTGAGATAAGGGAGGCAAAGGCAAAAAAAAGGCCATATGGTGGTGAAGTAAATACAATATTGCTGTAATGGTTTTCCTCCTCTTCGTCTGAAGAGGAGAGGCGAGAAGGATCGGAGGACCAATATGCGGTGTGGTAAGTGTCCATGGTTCTTTTAATAAGAAATACTCAACCTGAACACAACTGATACAAAAACAAGAAAACCAAAACAGTACCGTGTGGTGAAAAAACACAGACACGGAAACAAAC
This sequence comes from Oncorhynchus tshawytscha, assembly GCF_018296145.1. NCBI lineage: Eukaryota > Metazoa > Chordata > Actinopteri > Salmoniformes > Salmonidae > Oncorhynchus > Oncorhynchus tshawytscha. Next base: position 27,932,612 of record NC_056430.1, on the reverse strand, counting down.
ACCCACAAACAAACAGTGAAACCCAGGCTACCTAAGTATGATTCTTAATCAGAGACAACTAATGACACCTGCCTCTGATTGAGAACCATACTAGGCCGAAACATAGAAATCCCAAAATCATAGAAAAACAAACATAGACTGCCCACCCCAACTCACGCCCTGACCATACTAAATAACGACAAAACAAAGGAAATAAAGGTCAGAACGTGACAGTACCCCCCCCCAAAGGTGCGGACTCCGGCCGCAAAACCTTAACCTATAGGGAAGGGTCTGGGTGGGCTTCTGTCTGCGGTGGCGGCTCTGGCGCAGGACGTGGACCCCACTTCACCACAGTCTTTCTCCGCCTCATTGTGGCTGAATGGCGGCTCCTTGCAGACTGGTGGCTCTGGCGGCTCCTTGCAGACTGGCGGCTCCGGCGGCTCCTTGCAGTCTGGCGGCTCCTTGCAGACTGGCGGCTCTGGCGGCTCCTTGCAGACTTGAGCACCGAGCCTGCCCAACCTTACCTGGTTGAATGCTCCCGGTCGCCCTGCCAGTGCGGCGAGGTGGAATAGCCTGCACTGGGCTGTGCAGGCCAACCGGGGACACCATGCGTAAGGCTGGTGCCATGTACGCCGGCCCAAGGAGACGCACTGGAGACCAGATGCGTAGAGCCGGCTTCATGGCACCTGGCTCGATGCCCACTCTAGCCCGGCCGATACGAGGAGCTGGTATGTACCGCACCGGGCTATGCACCTGCACTGGGGACACTGTGCGCTCCACAGCATAACACGGTGCCTGCCCGGTCTCTCTCGCCCTCCGGTAAGCACAGGAAGTTAGCGCAGGTCTCCTACCTGGCTTCGCCACACTTCCTGTGTGCCATCTCCCCAATAAATCTTTGGGGCTGACTCTCGGGCTTCCATTTGCGCCGCCGTGCTGCCTCCTCATACCAGCGCCTCTCCGCCTTCACTGCCTCCAGCTCTTCTTTGGGGCGGCGATATTCTCCTGGCTGTGCCCAGGGTCCTTTCCCGTCTAGGATCTCCTCCCAAGTCCAGAAGTCCTGATTGCACTGCTCCTCCTGCCGCTGCCTGTCACCACGCTGCTTGATCCTGTTTTGGTGGGTGTTTCTGTCACGGTTTTCCTCCTCTTCGTCTGAAGAGGAGAGGCGAGAAGGATCGGAGGACCAATATGCGGCGTGGGAAGTGTCCATGGATCTTTTAATAAGAAATACTCAACATGAACACAACTGATACAAAAACAATAAACGTGAACTGAACGAAAACCAAAACAGTACCGTGTGGTGAAAAAACACAGACACGTAAACAAACACCCACAAACAAACAGTGAAACCCAGGCTACCTAAGTATGATTCTCAATCAGAGACAACTAATGACACCTGCCTCTGATTGAGAACCATACTAGGCCGAAACATAGAAATCCCAAAATCGTAGAAAAACAAACATAGACTGCCCACCCCAACTCACGCCCTGACCATACTAAATAATTACAAAACAAAGGAAATAAAGGTCAGAACGTGACAATAGCAAGTAAAACACTGGAATGGTAGATTTGCAGTGGAAGAATGTGCAAGGTAGAGATAGAAATAATGGGGTGCAAAGGAACAAAATAAATAAATAAATACAGTAGGGGGAGAGGTAGTTGTTTGGGCTAAATTATAGATGGGTTTTGTACAGATGCAGTAATCTATGAGCTGCTCTGACAGCTGGTGCTTAAAGCTAGTGAGGGAGATAAGTGTTTCCAGTTTCAGAGATTTTTGTCGTTCGTTCGAGTCATTGGCAGCAGAGAACTGGAAGGAGAGGCGGCCAGAGTTACTGTCAACAGGTACATTGTTGTTGCCCTCTTTCAGAAGTTGGATGGAGAAGGAAAGAACAAAAAGATACATGGTTCAGAAAGCCCAAACTTGTCTTTCTCCAGTCAAAGTTTATTTTTGTTAGGCACTTGACGAAGAAGACATTTCTATCGGTCAAGATGTCTAGACTTTATATAGTTTGGTGAACCTTAGGTAATTTCCTCCCTACTCCAGCACTTCCTGATGAAATATGCAGGATGTTTGAGAATGAGAGAGGGAGGCAGGTTGTCCTCAGGGGAAGTTAGGAGACAGGGCACGAAGGGGGTTAGGGGGGGCTATGATGAGGGGTGGTTAGAGGGCTCCTGCTTTCTCTTCTGCTGTGCTCATGGGTAAAGGAGCACTCGGTTCCTCTGGATACACATGAAACATGGAATACTGATACAGTTATTACAGATCAATGCACTTCCATTCCCATCTGTCTCTCCCTTAATTTTGATAGGACAAGAATGAATGATCTACTGCCCAAATCCTCGCCCTTTAATGTGCTGCTCCTCATCGGGGGGAGTGTTCTGTCTGATGTAGTAAACAGCTGGGAATTTTCTAACGTCGAGAAGAAAAACCTGTGTCTTTTGCTAATGGATTTAAAAGTAATTTTCTATGAAAAAATAAATAAATGTCATTCAAAAGGTCCTCATTGAAATATCACAGCGACATAGTTATCTTTAGAGACTTAGATCCTTAGATCAGCCCACTGAAGACCTCTGCATTACTGTAAAAATTGGAGGTGGAGGATTGCTTAAATACCTCCCTAATCTCCTGTCTTTGTCATTATCCTCTTTCATTGCTGTTCCTAGACGATGCCTGGCTGGCACCTACATGCTCTTAACTTGACAGTTCTTGTTAAAGAAACATTTCACCCAAAAAACAATATTTTTGCATATGATGCAAAATGCAGCATCATATGATACAAAATGTATCATACCGGCTGTATTTCTGTATTTTGAAGACTTGATTGCTGACATGCAAAACATTTTGGGACTATATCAACAATGGACTAATAAAACAAATACCAAAAGATCGTTTTTGGATGGAGTTTTCCTTTAACTCTGGAGTGGGTTTCTCCAATTCTTCTCTACAGAGCCTCTCAAGCTCTGTCAGGTTGAGTGGGGAGCATCGCTACACAGCTATTTTCAGGTCTCTCCAGAGATGTTAGATCAGGTTCAAGTCTGGGGTCTGGCTGGGCCACTCAAGAACATTCAGAGACTTGTCCCAAAGCCACTCCTGTGTTGTCTTGGCTGTTTTCTTAATGTCATTGTCCTGTTGGAAGAGGAACCTTGGCCCCCATCTGAGGTCTTGAGCGCTCTGGAGCAGGTTTTCATCAAGGATCTCTGTACTTTTCTCCATTCATCTTTCCCTCAATTCTGACTATTCTCCTAGTGCCTGCTGCTGAAAAACATCCTCAGTGCATGATCCTGCCACCACCAGGCTTCACCGTAGGGATGGTGCAGGTTTCCTATAGACGTGACGCTTGGCATTCAGGCCAAAGAGAACAATCTTGATTTCACCAGAACAGAGAATCTTGTTTCTCATGGTTTGAAAGTCCTTTAGGTGACTTTTAGCAAACTCCAAGCGGGCTGTCATGTGCCTTTTACTGAGGAGTTGCTTACATCTGGCCACTCTACCATGAAGGCCTGATTGGGGGAGTGCTGCAGAGATGGTTGTCCTTTTGGAAGGTTCTCCAATCTCCACAGATGAACTTTGGAGCTCTGTCAGAGTGACCACCAATTGCTCTGTTTGGCCGGGCGGCCAGCTCTAGGAGGGGTCTTGTTGGTTCCAAACTTCTTCCATTTAAGAATGATGGTGGCCACTGTGTTCTTTGCTGCAGAAACATTTTGGTACCCAATTCCTTCGGCCTCTTGGCTTGGTTTTTGCTCTGACATGCACTGTCAACCTTGGGACTTTAAATAGACCGGTGTGTGCCTTTCCAAATCATGTTCAGTCAATTGAATTTACCACAGGTGGACTCGAATCAAGTTGTAGAAACATCTCAAGGATGATCAATGGAAACAGGATGCACCTGAGCTCAATTTACTCTCATAGCAAATTGTTTGAATACTTATGTAAATAAGACATTTCTGTTTTTTTATTTGTAATAAATGTGCAAATATTTCTAAAAACCTTTTTTCACTTTGTCATTATGGTGTATTGTGTGTAGATTGATTAAATATTTTTTTATTAAATTTAGTCAATTTTTGTACAAGATTGAATTCTTCACTGTGCCTTTAACTCTGTCCTGATCTTCTGAGATCTTTTTCCTAAATACCTCACTCTCTGCAGAAGCTTAACATGCACCTCAGCGATGCTGCCTCAACTCCCTCCTTGCAAAGCACTGCTGCTGCTTCCAAACATGGGCTGTGTTCATGCGTGATGAAATGAATCAATTAAGGCGCTCTCTAAGCACTCATGCGAATCACACGTCATAATCTGAGCGTGACACAGAACAACCATGTAAATGCAGCTCTATATGTAAATTAGCATTCTCTCAGTAGCGATCACATGACTGATGTTGTAATTCAATTAGGTGGTTGCCGTGGATATTCAGTGAAACTCTACATATCAGGACCACAAGAGCCAATAAGCCAATGACAGAGACCAGAAAACCATAAACATCATGTATTGGCTCCTATTTTGTGTGTAATTTCACAATTATACCGTTTGCATGTACAGTTGAAGTCGGACGTTTGTATACACCTTAGCCAAATACATTTAAACTCAGTTTTTCACAATTCCTGCCATTTAATCCTAGTAAAAATGCCCTGTCTTAGGTCAGTTAGGATCATCACTTTATTTTTAGAATGTGAAATGTCAGAATAATAGTAGAGAGAATTATATATTTCAGCTTTTATTTCTTTCATCACATTCCCAGTGTCAGAAGTTTACATACACTCAGTTACTATTTGGTAGCATTGCCTTTAAATTGTTTAACCTGTGTCAAATGTTTCGGGTAGCCTTACACAAGCTTCCCACAATAAGTTGGGTGAATTTTGTCCCATTCCTCCTGACAGAGCTGGTGTATCTGAGTCAGGTTTGTAGGCCTCCTTGCCCGCACATGCTTTTTCAGTTCTGCCCACACATTTTCTATAGTATTGAGGTCAGGGCTTTGTGATGGCCACTCCAATACCTTGACTCTGTTGTCCTTAAGCCATTTTGCTACAACTTTGGAAGTATGCTTGGGGTCATTGTCCATTTGGAAGACCCATTTGCGACCAAGCTTTAACTTCCTGACTGATGGCCCGATGATTTTGCTTCAATATATCTACAATTTTCCTGACATCTATTTTGTGAAGTGCACCAGTCCCTCCTGCAGCAAATCACCCCCACAACATGATGCTGCCACCCCCTCGGGATGGTGTTCTTCTGCTTGCAAGCCTCCCCCTTTTTCCTCCAAACATAACGATGGTCATTATGGTCAAACAGTTCTATTTTTGTTTCATCAGACTAGAGGACATTTCTCCAAAAAGTACGATCTTTGTCCCCATGTGCAGTTGCAAACCGTAGTCTGGCTTTTTTATGGTGGTTTTGGAGCAGTGGCTTCTTCCTTGCTGAACGGCCTTTCAGGTTATGTTGATATAGGACTCGTTTGACTGTGCATAATGATACTTTAGTACCTGTTTTCCTCCAGCATCTTCACAAAGTCCTTTGCTGTTGTTCTGGGATTGATTTGCACTTTTCGCACCAAAGTACGTTCATTACTAGGAGACAGAACGCGTATCTTTCCTGAGTGGTATGACGGCTGCGTGGTCCCATGGTGTTTATACTTGCGTACTATTGTTTGTACAGATGAACGTGGTACCTTCAGGCATTTTGAAATTGCTCCCAAGGATGAACCAGACTTGTGGAGGTCTACAATTTTTTATCTGAGGCCTTGACTGATTTCTTTTGATTTTCCCATGATGTCAAGCAAAGATGCACTGAGTTTGAAGGTAGGCCTTGAAATACATCCACAGGCACACCTCCAATTCACCCAAATGATGTAAATTAGCCTATCAGAATCTTCTAAAGCCATGACATAATTTTCGGGAATTTTCCAAGTTGTTTAAAGGCACAGTCAACTTAGTATATGTAAACTTCTGGCCCACTGGAATTGTGATACAGTTAATTATAAGTGTAATAATCTGTAAACAATTGTTGGAAAAATGACTTGTGTCACGCACAAAGTAGATGTCCTAACCGACTTGCCAGAACTATAGTTTGTTAACAAGACATTTTTGGAGTGGTTGAAAAACGAGTTTTAATGACTTAAGTGTATGTAAACTTCCGACTTCAACTGTATACTGATAACTAATGCCTATTGTACTGAAACAAAGAAAGTGCATGGAAACACAACAGCACAACACAACATGCATAACTGTGTACTGTTGAATGACACTAATAACTGACGTGATGTAAACATACTGTATGTGGGGCCAGAAATAATAATGCGGTTTTAACAACAATAACCGTAACATGAGTTATTGTTTCATTTACATAATGCTATGAATACAGTACTTCTTACGGATAGGCGGGACAGTTGCGTCTCACTTGGGAAAATGCAGCGCGGCAAATTTAAAAAAATGATATAAAATCAAACTTTCATTAAATCACACATGTAAGATACTCAGTTAAAGCTACACTCGTTGTGAATCCAGCCAACATGTCAGATTTTAAAAAGGCTTTTCGGCAAAAGCATAAGAAGCTATTATCTGATGATAGCACCAGCAGTAAACAAAGAGGATAGCATATTTCAACCCTGCAGGCGCTACACAAAACGTAGAAATAAAATATAAAACATGCATTACCTTTGACGAGCTTCTTTTGTTGGCACTCCAATATGTCCCATAAACATCACAGTTGGTCCTTTTGTTCGATTAATTCCGTCCATCTATATCTAAATGTCAATTTATAAATTGCGTTTGATCCAGAAAAAAACAGCTTGCAAAAAACGCAACGTCACTACAAATTTATTTCAAAAGTTGCCTATAAACTTTGCCAAAATATTTCAAACTACTTTTGTAATACAACTTTAGGTATTTTTAAACGTTAATAATCGATCAAATTGTAGACGGGTCTTTCTGTGTTCAATACAGGAATGAAAACAAACCAGCGATAATTTTCACGTCTTGCACAACTCTCAACCGTGTACCCAGTTCCTAGTTGGCCTACTTCTTCATTGCACAAAATAATAACCTCAACCAAATTCCAAAGACTGGTGACATCCAGTGGAAGCGGTAGGAACTGAAAACCAGTTCCTAAGAAATATCGTTTTCCAACGAGAACTCACTGAACAGACAGAGACCTAAAAAAAAAAAATCTGAACGGTTAGTCCTCAGGGTTTTGCCTGCTACATAAGTTCTGTTATACTCACAGACATCATTCAAACAGTTTTAGAAACTTCAGAGTATTTCCTATCCAAATCTATGAATAATATGCATATCTTATATTCTTAGCATGAGTAGCAGGAAGTTGAAATTGGGCACGCTATTTATCCAAAAGTGAAAATTCTGCCCCCTAGCCCCAAGAGGTTTTAACAAAACTCTTATATTTCCCTATTCCTATGTTGTAGGCCAGAAGAGCATGCGTGTCACCAGCCTGCTCCTCTGCCAGGGGCTTCTGTGGGTGGGGACTGCCCAGGGAGTCATCATCACCCTGCCCGTGCCCAAACTGGAGGGCATTCCCAAAATAACAGGTACAGATGAGGGGAGGAGGATATTAAGGTTTTCACTATGACAAATTATCCATCATCAAAATGGGAATACTAATTGCTTCTGGGGATATGTATGTCAACATTGTGCTTTTCTGGTTGTGTCTCTGTCCTGCAGGAAAAGGGATGACCTCTCTGAATGCCCACTGTGGTCCGGTGGACTTCTTGGTGGCCACCTCCAGCACCCTGTCCGCAGAGCTGCTGAAGAGGGACTCTGTGGGGGATGGACCCGACTCTGCCTGCGGAGGGGAGGACCGCAGTGACTCCTCCTCCCAGGAGTCTCTTCAGCAGTCAGGCTGCTCCCAGGGGGAGGGGCGGGGCAAGGCGCGGGGTGTGCTGCTACAGTACAGGCTACGCTCCACGTCGGGGTTGCCGGGGAGAGCACTGACGGCACGGGGCGACGAGGCGTCTGACTCCTCTCTGGAATCTCTGGAACAAAGACTGGAGGACGGCTCCATCTATGAGCTCAGTGACGACCCTGAGATGTGGGTGCGGGGGCGCCCCTGTGAGCGAGATAGGGGGCGTAGGGACAGGGTGACCTCGGCCGCGGTCATATCCGGGGGCAGGGGCTTCCAAAGACTGAGGGAAGGGACAGCAGAGCGCACGGGTGTGGAGTCTTCAGAAACAACCCTGATGGTATGGCAACTACCACTAACTGTGTGACCTGGACATCAACATTCAGGCAGTGTAGAGTGGAGAAACAGCTCTTTATCCCAGCCCCGAATCCTCTCCATTCAATAATGACAGGAACTTGAACCATGTGAGAGAAGTGTATTAGTGCTGGCACAGAGCACAAGGCTAGGCAGATGGCTCCTTGTGTGGGTTCAGGAACTCCTGCATGCTCCATCTGAGGAGACCTGCTGGTGGCCTGTGAGGCATGGGGCACTGACATCCCATTGGTGGCTCTGTGTGTATACTCTTCCTCAGCCACAGGCCCAGGGCATTTCTTGTGACAGCTTAAACTAGTCCTCTCCCCACCTTGCCAAAATGGATATCCCAAAATCAAGCGTCATTAGACTGACTGTGCTCACCTCACACACATTTATCTCTCACAGTTGACAGCATTCCTCTGTAACAATGGACCACATTCCTTTGAGAGCGACCGTTTGTTGAATTTACCATGCTGCAGTGCTGGAGATGGACATCTTTTATCTGATCCTTTGGGAGAGAACCCATCAGTTTAGAGCTGAGAAACTACTGTTGGTTTACGAAGGACTTATTTAGTTCTGTTAGTTCATTAAGCCTCGTGCTCACTCCCTGGCAATGTGAAATATGTGAAATGTCTGTCATAGTGTGTCACAATTGAATCTGTGCCTCTAGGAAATTAAAGTGTGTTAGACACTGACTGTGAGTCCTTAATCGTCTGATGTTTTACAGTATACTGCATAAATAGGCGGGTTATCTGAGGTATCATTGACAAGGAGGATTCCTGAGAGGGAATAGAAGGCAGATGTGTCCTGGTCTACCGCAGTTTAGAGGTTTTAACTTTAAATGTTCCTACTCGAATTACTGCAAAATGCAAAACAGATACCATACTGTAGATCTTTATTGTCGATGACGAAGACATTGTACATTGTTAATTTTAAGTTAGTTAAGCAAACACATAGGCTCACAATTATTTAACCTTTGTTACACATCAAAAGGCCTACTGAATTAACTACAAAATACAACAACTGCAGCCACCAAGACATCATTAGTGGCTGTGTATAGGCAATCGGAGGGGAGAATGCTTCATATGGGGTTCTGTGGCAATTTAACACACGCAAACCTTTGATAAATCTATCCCCTAGTAGCATTTCTGTCTCCTTTCCTTCACTTCCTTTGTGAAGCCATTGCCATCGGTGGTCTGGTGTGCTAACAGAGACATGGTATTATCCTGCTCTGTTCCTGTTTCTATTCTTCCACAATGGAAAAGACCTTTGACAACATCTTTGAAAAGTGTTCATTTACAAATTAATTGAGATGTTTGGCTATGAATGCATGGCATTGAAGTGTTCTTTTAAATTGCCTGTGCTGCTGGATGGAAGTGATGGTTGATTACATATTTTGTCACGACTTCTGTTGAATCTGTTAATAATTCCAGTTACATCTCCACATCTGAGTACTCTATTTCATCCCAGTTGAAGGCCATGTTTTCTAAGGTTTTGAACATTCTTTGTCATTTTACTTAATCTCCCCGGCATTGACAGACAGCAGCTTTTCAATAGAAAACACAACTCAATACAGAGCGTTGAGGTGTTTCTATCCAAACGTACACATGAGAAAAGCTGTTTAAAGCATACTGTCAAAAACCACAGGACCTATTTAGTGTTTCTATGATAATACTATTCCACAACACTTTTCTGGAGGTCCCCAACAAGTCAAGGTTGTTTGGATGTAGCCAGAGGGTACATGAGGGTATGATTGAGTAACCTTTATGTAGTATAGATTATTCATCCACAAACACTACCTGTATGTACAACAATTGTTTCAGTGGTTTGCCTTTCCCACTGCTGGGGTGTTTGCTCAGACGTTATTGCACCCTATATCTTAGTGTGTTTCCACTCTCTCATCCTTTCTCATCCATTCACACTCATTATTATTTGATCTATTCAAACTCCTAAATGGAGATTGTCCATTATAACTTCACACTCATACCGACCATACTGTCTGTTCTCATAAAACCGATTTGTGCAGCTTCTCGAAGCTTCCCATAATTCAACTTTCATTCACATAACTGAAAATAATGTGCACTTATAATACTAAAGACTTCGACACCCCTGTGGTAGAGGAAGAGGCTTGTGATGAGTCGGCTGGTTTAACTTTTGATTATGATGAAATAATTATGTGACTCAGTTGTGTACGTTGATAGAGTGAGAAGTCTTTAACATTAGATTAATAATGTTAAGTTACATTGCACATATAAAACATTGCTTTTCTCCATTACATGTCAATTCCAATGTCCTATTGGTACGTTAATAAACACATGCTTACATACTGTACTGTAAAAGTGTTTCATCATTCATGTGTAATATGTCAATGTTAAATAAATACTTCATAGTGATAACATGATTCTAATCATCCTTTGTGGGACTCAAATTAAGGTTGGTGTGTTGATTTGAAGATTTACAAGTCTGAACCAGTTCAATGACCCACAAACCATAAAATATGGCTACATTTTGACCCATTTTGTGAAGCCTAATAAGAGTCTGTCTGTTAGAGGCCACTGTATCCAATCCCTTGGCTCATCCCCAGACTTCACATTTCTCTGGAACCAGACTTCACATGTCTCTGTTCGTACAGCCCATAGCAGTATGGTCCAGCCCAGTATGTTGGATAACTGGACCTGGTGTGGCCCTCTGTGCTCAGTCTGCCCATATGTCTCCACACCTAGGGTTGCAAAGGGAGTGTATATTACTGGAAACCTTCTAAATTTACCAGTAAACTACCAGAATTGTATATAATCACAAGACATCTAGTGGCCCGTTTGGGTACTTCAGATAATCACAGGCATCTGTAATTACCTCTGGCCCTCTTATCACATAAAATATATGACATCATTAAAAAAGGGTAGTGGCTCCTAATCTGTGACAGGATCTTTCATTTCTGAGGCTCCATATCCAGTGCGCAATTTCTCCCAGTATCTCACAGGAATTTGGGACATCACTCATTTTCTCATGCTGAAACTGGATTAGATACATACCGGTAGTTAAATCCAAGTTGAATGACAAAAAGGTGATATTCACAATATCACAAAACAAAAGACACAACAACAAAACACATCAATAGCCACTACACTGTCAAAACATGATTTTGTCATGACTATGGTGTAGCGACATTAGCTAGCTAGCTAATGTTAACATAGCGTCTGCTACATGATAATCAGATGGCGTTAACTAGCTAGCATTAGCTGCCTAGCTCAGCCTAGCTAGCACTAGCCCAATGGAAATTGATGCAACCCTGCTGGGTAAGTGGCTAGCCTGATGACCAGTGGTGACAGTCAAATCAAATCAAATTTATTTTATATAGCCCTTCGTACATCAGCTGATATCTCAAAGTGCTGTACAGAAACCCAGCCTAAAACCCCAAACAGGTGTTGAAGCACGTTGGCTAGGAAAAACTCCCTAGAAAAGCCAAAACCTAGGAAGAAACCTAGAGAGGAACCAGACTATGAGGGGTGGCCAGTTCTCTTCTGGCTGTGCCGGGTGGAGATTATAACAGAACATGGCCAAGATGTTCAAATGTTCATAAATGACCAGCATGGTCAAATAATAGGTCTGGGACAGGTAGCACGTCCGGTGAACAGGTCAGGATTCCATAGCCGCAGGCAGAACAGTTGAAACTGGAGCAGCAGCACGGCCAGGTGGACTGGGGACAGCAAGGAGTCATCATGCCAGGTAGTCCTGAGGCATTGTCCTAGGGCTCAGGTCCTCCGAGTGAGAGAAAGAGAAAGAGAGAGAGAATTAGAGAGAGCATACTTAAATTCACACAGGACACTGGATAAGACCGGATAAGTACTCCAGATATTACAAACTGACCCTAGCCCCCGACACATAAACTACTGCAGCATAAATACTGGAGGCTGAGACAGGAGGGGTCAGGAGACACTGTGGCCCCATCCGATGATACCCCTGGACAAGGCCAAACAGGAAGGATATAACCCCACCCACTTTGCCAAAGCACAGCCCCCACACCACTAGAGGGATATCTTCAACCACCAACTTACCATCCTGAGACAAGGCCGAGTACAGCCCACAAAGATCTCCGCCACGGCACAACCCAAGGGGGGCGCCAACCCAGACAGGAAGATCACATCAGTGACTCAACCCACGCAAGTGACGCACCCCTCCTAGGGACGGCATGAAAGAGCACCAGTAAGCCAGTGACTCAGCCCCTGTAATAGGGTTAGAGGCAGAGAATCCCAGTGGAAAGAGGGGAACCGGCCAGGCAGAGACAGCAAGGGCGGTTCGTTGCTCCAGAGCCTTTCCATTAACCTTCACACTCCTGGGCCAGACTACACTCAATCATATGACCCTCTGAAGAGATGAGTCTTCGGTAAAGACTTAAATGTTGAGCCCGAATTTGCGTCTCTCACATGGGTAGGCAGACCATTCCATAAAAATGGAGCTCTATAGGAGAAAGCCCTGCCTCCAGCTGTTTGCTTAGAAATTCTAGGGACAATTAGGAGGCCTGCGTCTTGTGACCGTAGCGTACGTGTAGGTATGAAGGCAGGACCAAATCAGAGAGATAGGTAGGAGCAAGCCCATGTAATGCTTTGTAGGTTAGCAGTAGAACCTTGAAATCAGCCCTTGCCTTGACAGGAAGCCAGTGTAGGGAGGCTAGCACTGGAGTAATATGATCCATTTTTGGGGTTCTAGTCAGGATTCTAGCAGACATATTTAGCACAGTGAGGTCCTTATGAGATTCAAGGCTTTAATAAGTGTCATCATGCAGAAATTGCAAGAGAAAATATTGGTTGATGAGCTAAGTTAGCTAGCAAGACAGCTATGACAGTCATCAGTGGGCATGCAGAAATGCATGATGACACATTGTATCGAAGTCAAGAAGTCATGCAGAATGGACTGCCTCTGACTCTGGACTTCCCCATCTAGCTAGCTAGCTAGTAGAGAGGTACAAAAACACCGGTACACAGAAGCTCATACAATTATATTTTGTTCAAGTCAATGACAATACATGTTGCAA